>NC_090737.1:39018777-39168777 GCF_036898095.1 Palaemon carinicauda | reverse complement strand
AGACTATGGATCACCACTTAAGCTCTTAGTTCTTATGGACAGTACAGCATTTTAATTTGTATAGATACCTAAAGTTTTTTGTAACAAATACTGTACTATATTCAACAAAGTATTTGATTCTTAACACCTTTTTTTTCATGAAATTTAGTTATTTAGCCATTTTCTCTTCTGTATCATAGATAAGAATACAGTACAGCACAATTTGAATATATTTTGAGAATCAGTCGTAAACATTGAATTTTAAGTAACTAAAGCGTTGATTAGGTATGTAGGCTGTGTACCATCATCTTATTGGTTGTTGCTATTGTAAATATTTTATTGATTTTTAACGGAATGATCTAAAATATGACGGCTACTGATTAGGATAATTTTTATCCGACAGGTTCAAATGCCATTACTGCCCGTTTGCCAGCAATAATGAAGATGCAGTGAAGCAGCATTGCAGTTTAAAACATCCCAAGCTACAAAATGAGGTTCTTGATGTTTCCCAGAGAACTCGTGTGCAGAAAGAGGAGACTGCGCTTATGGATTCAGGATGCCCCACGTCTGCAAGTAGCCAAGAGGCCGATGAAACTGAGGGATCTGAGGCTGGAAAGTCAAGTCAAGAAGGAACTGAAAAGCTAGATAGTGTTAAGATATACAGCTGTCAGTATTGTAATTTTTCTACGAACATTCAGTCCTCACTTAATACTCACAATCGTAAAAAACACATTAACACTCGCATGTACCGTTGTAACCATTGTAACAGTCGATTTGCTACTAGTAACGATACGATGCGTCATCATCGTTGGAAGCATCAGCAGATGAAGCCAGATATCACTTTCTTAGAAGGTGAAGGACTTTTAGTGCCCGAACAGAGTGATGAGGAAAGCTCTAGTAGTACGTTCTCGACCCCAATTTCTGACAGTCCTATCAAGAGATCTCCTCGCCATTTACCTGGTCAAGATCTTCCAAAGAAATCTAAGAGCAGGACTCCGGGTCATAGCAGGGCAAGTTCACCTGTACCTAGGACAGATAGTTTACCAAGTGTTGAAACTGTGCCAGTGCCATCGTTGGTAAACAGTGTTGTTGAATCTCAAGTGGTTTATAGTTGTTGTCATTGTAGTCATAAGTCGAATAAAGATGTGATGGAAGATCATATGAAAAAGCATCACAGGGACATGCCGTATCAAGTCAGAAGAGAAGAGGCTGACAAGGTATTCACTGAGGTTTACATATACAAGTGTATTCACTGCATTGTGGAAAGTATTTCCCATGCACAGTCCATGGACCATTGGTTCCAAAACCATGCGTTACTAGACTTCAAGTTTCAAATGGTATTAAGACATTCAGGTGAAGTTTCTAATCAGGTTGTAACGAGTACAACTACAGACAAAGACCTCTCTGAGTCGAGTGTTGTTGATCCAGATAACTCTTTAAATGATGACACTGGACTAAATACAAGTGGTAGTGATATAGGTGCTGAAGTAGCTTCTAGTATGGTTAGTACTAGCAGTTCTGAAGGAGTTAGCACAAGTGTTGGTAACCCTTTATCCATTGTTAAACGAAGAGGAAGTGGTCTCGGTATCGTATCTCCTCAACGGTATAGTGTTGACACTGAAGAAGAAGAGCAGAGTGAGATGGGTGACAATATTGACGAAGATGGAGATAGTGCCATACAGAGTAGCTCGGAGGTAGAGAGCAAAGACATGATGTATAAGTGTGGCTATTGTAAAAAGAGCAGTTCCAGGCTACATGAAATGGAAGCTCACATGAGTAAAGTAAGTTACTTGGATTTTTTTTATTCACTTGCTTAGTAAATGTAAAATTAATATGAAATGAGTGCAGTAGTCATGAATTAAGCATACAAGATTTAGTACTCCTAATTTAGCATATGCATCCTACTGCATTAGCAATGTATAAATGGGAAAAGAAATTTCATATTTAGATTTTTAAGGATAATGTTAAAAGTTATAGTGTTCATATTCACATTTACAAATAATTGGATCTAATAAAATGATAAGGCTATTAGCATTATTGACAGCCAGAACTACTTGGTGTTCTCTATTCATTACATATGTGATATGAATGTTTGTTTCGCTTAAATTTTAATGCAGAATTACTTGCAGTCTTGAAGCAATGCACTTTTAATTCTTATATTTGCTTTTCTTATTTATTTAAATAAACCTTACCCAAGACACACCGTACTTCACCTCATTGAAGAAAGAGCTTCTTAATGAAACTTAAGTCCAACAATTCTACTCTTACTGTATCACAACAGTTACCTGGTAGCAGATGGCATTAGAGGCAACCCACTTCGTTATCTCTGTTGCTAGGCAATGTCGCTCTGCTTTTCTTGTGATCCCTTTATTTTGGGTCATGCATTGTATTAACGAGTTTGTATTCCTTGCCGTAGTTCTCGATATTTTGGATATGACCCCAAGGTTTGCTAAAGTGTGCTGTTATGTGAAATGCACTTTGATTTGCTATTATCTCTGAGCATTTTAATGGTTTTAGTGCTGTATCGCTCCTTTTCCTAGAGCTCAAATGTAGTTTAAGGTTAGAAAGGAGAAAAATGTGCATGATAGTGCTGAAAGTTTATTAATAGTTTCAGAGTAGTATCAGATCAAGGTTCGAGTGTTTATTCTCCAGTAACAAAGTAAGCTCAAGCTATATTATGATTGACTTTAGTGAGATGAGGTCAAATGTTTTCATTAAGAATCTGTTAAGAAGTTATTGCGTTGAATTTGTTGAGTTTCAAGTCAACTAAATTTAAATGTTATTTATTCAGTGAGCCATAACTGTCAATATTTTCAATAAAAGAAAGATACTGTAGTATGAAATAAATTCCAGTGGAATTATAAGTTAAACAAACTTCAAATGGGTTTGTTTGAATTGATATTTGTTCTGACACAGATACAAACCTTCGCTATTTATAGGGTATACTTTCGGCGCAGCTGAAAGACGAGCCATGATAATTTTAGTGAGGGATAACTACCCCATCCGCTAGTTAGCGGGTGGGGGTGGGGTAAACTGGCTACCCCGCTCACTCACACCTCTCGGCTGAGTAACCACTTTACTTTATGGCTCGGTAGAGGACGGACATGCTGCCCTTCTCTCCCGCAAAGACTTGCCTTGATGTTTTCTGTTTATTTTTTATTTTTATTTTTTGTTTTTCTTGTGTGTTATCATTTATCTTACATATATATGAGTCTATATATGTATAAATGGAAATATACGTTGTTAGATACGTGTAACTTTAATTGCTGTTGAGAATGTATCCAACTGCCTCTGCTGTAAGGGTGTTGTCATTGCCGCCCTTCCCTGCGACTGATGGTCGGTAGGTTCTCAACACTGCCGTGTGTTTGTTTCATTACAGAATTAAAGTGTGTAACAGTTTTCTTACTTTCCGGGAATTATCTTACAAGGAAGGTGACTTATTCCCCGAATAGTGTATTTTATGCAACGGAGCATGAATTGTAATTGATAACAACTTCCTTTATTTTCACAGGTAACAGCGACGTAGAACACAAGGCCGAGTGCTACGGCCGCCCTGTTCGTTATCCTGCGCTCCATGTGGTAGCTTGTGAGCTGCCCTCATTACGAGGTAGCATTCGCTGTCAACCTTCAACTTGATGTTCCTTCTTCGAGGGGAACTTTCTCTCTCTCGCGAGAGAGAGTGATTTTTGTTTACGCCTTTGCTTTTTTCCCATAGAGCTGGGAGAAAGCTTTACTTAGGCTATGTCCTCTTGCAGGAGGACTTCTCTCTCGTTCGCGAGAGAGATTTTTACGCCTACCCTTTTTTCCCATAGAGCTGGGAGAAAGCTTGCCTTAGGCGATGTCCTACTTCGGGAGGACTTCTCTCTCGTTCGCGAGAAAGAGTTTCTTACGCCTACGCTTTTTTCCCATAGAGCTGGGAGAAAGCTTGTTTTAGGCGATGTCATTCTTCGGGAGGACTTCACTCTTGTCGCGAGAGAGAGATTATTAAGCCTACGCTTTTTTCCCATAGAGCTGGAATAAAGCTTGTCTTTGGCGATGTCCTCTTTTGGGAGGACTTCTCCCACGTTCGCGAGAGAGATATTTTACGCCTACGCTTTATTCCCATAGAGCTGGGAGAAAACTTGTCTTAGGCGAACTCCTTCGGGAGAACTTCCCTCTCGTTCGCGAGAAATAACTTGTTGGAGCTGGCTGATCCACCAGGGGCGGTGGCAGAGCTTTCTCCGAAGCAGGTTATCCCTTCTGGGGAACGAGTCTCTCGTCCTCGAGAGAAGACCACCTCTGGGCATCGGCGGTCCCCCGTTACGCTTATGGTTCTCCTTCAGGGGCGGAGCGAGAGCCTTCTCTTAAGTGACATTCTCCTTCGGGAGAACAAACCTCTTATGCGGTGTTATCTTGAACCTGCTGGTTCTCCTTGATCCTTCGGGATCTCGTTCGATCACCCTTTGGGGTCTCGTTCGATCACCCTTTGGGCTGGCGTGATCGTTGAGCCTTCGGGCTCTCGTCATGTTGATCCTGCGGATTCTCATGACAGTAGGAGTCCTTCGGGACTCTGCTCGAAACCTCCGGGTTTCAGTTACGCTGAACCTTCGGGCTCTCGTAACGATGGTAACGTTGAGCCTTCGGGAACTTGTGCCATCAATCACGCTGACCTTTCGGGGTCTCGGGACAGAGGAATTTCGGTTCCTCGTTACGCTGATCCTTCGGGGTCTCGTAACATTAGTTATGCAGAACCCTTCGGCTCTCGTAACTTTAGTTACTCTGACACTTCGGTGTTTTGTGACAGTTAAAACTTCGGTTTCTCGTTACGCTGACCCTTCGGGGTCTCGTAACATTAGTCACGCTGAACCCTTGGGCTCTCGTAACTTTAGTCGCTCTAACACTCCGGTGTGTTGTGACAGGGAAACTGCGGTTTCTCGTTACGCTGATCCTTCGGGGTCTCATAACATTAGTTACGTTGAACCCTAAGGCTCTCGTAACTTTAGTCACTGACACTTCGGTGTTTTGTGACAGGGAAACTTCGGTTTCTCGTTAAGCTGACCCTTTGGAGTCTCGTAACATTAGTCACGCTGAACCCTTGGGCTCTCGTAACTTTAGTCACTGATACTTCAGTGTTTTGTGACAGGGAAACTTCGGTTTCCCGTTACGCTGACCCTTCGGGGTCTCGTAACATTAGTTATGCAGAACCCTTGGGCTCTCGTAACTTTAGTCACTCCAACACTTCGGTGTTTAGTGACAGGGAAACTTCAGTTTCTCGTTTACGCTGATCCTTCGGGGTCTAATAACGCAGTTCACGCTGAACCTTTGGGTTCTCGTGACCATAGCCATACTTATATGACAGAGTTTGCGGGCTCTCATTGTGTTGACTGTTCGCGCTCACACAACACAGGCTATCGTGAACCTTCGGGTGAACGTAGTACTGAGTTCTCTCGCCACACTGAGAGCTCTTGCACACAAATTGGCGCGCACGACCAACCTTTTGCGCGCATGGACGATCGGGCGCACACGACCGTTTTGGCGTGCATGACCAAATTGGCGCGTACAACTAGGTTAGCGTGCACGACCAAATTGGGGCGTAGGACGAAATTGGCGCTCACGACCGATGTGGCGCGCAGGACTAAATTGGCGCTCACGACCGGTCTGGCGCGCAAGACCATTTAGGCGCACGCGATCAGATGGGAGCACACGACCATAATGGCGCCCACACGCAATAAGTTGAAGTGCGCGAACAACTCTTATGTCAGAGTTTTTCGGACTCTCGTTGCGCGAAGTGTTCATGAGTGCACGAGAGTTTTACTCTTATGACAGAGTTTTCGAACTCTCATCCCATGAATTGTTCGCGCACGCCCATCGTCATCAAGAGTTTTACTCTGATGACAGAGGGATGCGTGCTGCCTAAGGGTTTACGAATCTCTACAGGTAACTATGACACAGTTCCTTTGGGTCCTGGTCACGTAACACGATTCCTGAAAATTCTATCAGGAATCAGCGACAGAGTTCCTACGGGTTCTCGGCACAACATCCTTTAAGGTCGTGAGAAAGGAATTCACAAATAGATTCTGAACCCCTAAGTTCTCATCCGAATCTCTCTGTTTCCGCAATCCAGAGTTTTCTGTAAACTCTATGGTCGACCTCCCCCCCCTGTACGGGATGGGTCTTCCAAAGGTGTGACTTGATACGTCACTCTACACTCCCAGCTGATTACTATATCAGCTAGTCTGGTTTCACCAGCACCGATCCTTTCGTTTTTGAATGAACCACCATCATCTTCCCACTTCGAGCGGTTTGGTTAGCAGACGGAATTGAGCGGGGAATGAAAAATTCTTTACATTCCAGTTCATTTCCCATGGCAGGCCTTGCCTGATTTAGATGGTAGTTTTCTCACTAGCAAGCAAGCGTTCAATGGCAACCTCTTTGGGTAAGCGGTCGATGGCTATTATGTCTGGCCTTCTTGAAGCAAACCCCCACATACGAGACTTCACCCTTTTTCGGGAGACACGTTCCTGAGAAGTTTTTACAAAACTTCAATGGGTATTAAAACTTCATGAAGGCCGTAAGCCTTCCCGGAGCATGCACTCTAGCCAAGACAAAACCGCGAGGTTATTGTCTTAAACTCGGTTACACCATTTGATGGAGGCAGCCTCCCCCGTCATTGTACCCTGGGTATAACGGCTTGCCTTTTTACACGATAGGCTTCCGAGACTTTTTATTCTATCCTTACAGGGTTATTGTTTCGAACAATTAGTCCCGAAGGAACATTGTTAGCTGATGTTAAAGAACGATAGCAACAGGTGGGCATCTTTTCATTACGTTACGAACGTTTCAAACCCCGCCCACAGGTAAACAGACATCCGTTTCTGTGTAATGAACACTGGCTAGCCCCACATAAAGAGGAGGGGTAAACCAAAGGGGAAATGATCGCCTCTATAACTGTATATTTTGTTTGAGAACATGTTCGCTCTCATTTAAGAAAATATTAGTTTGTCAACGATCAAAATTCTTTCGGCAATAATGTTGCGATTCGTCGCACATACATTATTCCCGCAGCCGGATTCATTGCAAACGTTTCCTGGAGGCAGAGAATACGCATGCGCTAGCACAAATGGACAAGTACATATATGCGTGCAAGCAATCTTTCTGCCAATAAGGGCTATGTACATCTTCCAATTAGAACTCCATCATTCTATCAAGTTGTGTATTTATATCCCTTACTGAAACCAGGTTATTCAGTACATTACTTGGCTACTTTCCTGTAACCAGACATACGGCATTTACATTCTGCCTTCTAATAGGCATTTTTTCCTTTCCCCCGATCGGAAGTCGTAGTCTCCTACAAAGGTTTTGGCTGGAAACTTCTCATAAGCATATGTGTTCCCTAGTAGGGAACATTTAATATAAATGCTAGTTTACCGATCGGAGACGGAGAAGTACGAACGTTTTTTTGCCCTAAGAAGGAGAAACCTCTGTTTCGAACGTTTCCAACGTTCTCCAACTGAGTTCCGGACACGACTTTAAAGTCGAACTACGCATGTATGCTTGTCATGCACACAGTTCGGTGTTACTACTCCGTAGTAGACTTATGCTCTTTACCCACCCAACAATAGATTGAAGGTACGTCTCAATCCCCTCTTGGGTTTGGTTGGATGCGTTCGGTGATTACCGCACAGTCTCTTGTCCGGAAAGCGATCTCTATGGAGATTCGCTATTATAACATAAGCTGTACTGATTAACTGGTTTATCGTTTGGTATCGGTCTTATTCGGCCAACCACACTGGATTAGTGGCAGTTGGAGGGAGAACAGGCTGTTCCCCTTCGTTGCAAGAACGTGCAATTAGTTACAAGTCTCGACATCATCTCGAGGTGTGTTTATTGCTATGTACTCCCCCCCTCACCGCTGGACAATCCGCAGATGATGGGTGGCAGACGATAGCGTCTGCAAAGAGGCCTGTCTTCTCATCTTCCCTCTGGACCTGATGCTCTCTTTAATGCATCAAAAGAGAGAGAAAGAGAGAGGGTGGGGGGGGGGGGCGCTTATGCCATACCATTCCATCCTCGTCTGTTGGCCTGATTCAGAAAGGTACCAGCATTCACCTCTCCTAGAGAACCATCTAGCAGTGCGAAGCCTCAGATGGACAGAGGACAACTAGTTGCCCCCATCTGCTAGCATCATTATTGGTATAGGAATGTGCTTGCTAAACCACCCAGATAGTGGGCTCCTAGTGTCTTGGAATCATCTTCTATCCAACAAAGTCTTAACTTTGTGGGGTCCCCGACTGTGGTTATGCTCGCAGCGGCCCTGATCTTCAGGCTCCCACTCGACCGTTCCCCAGGCCCTCAAACAAGATGTATTCCAAGATCGGTGGGGCGGCCAAGAGGTGTTCCTTGTTCCCCCCCCCCCCCCATTCGGTCTGGTGAAAAAGTCCTCAGCCAAGTCAGGATAAGCAAGATCTTATCAATGACTCCAATAGCTTTGCTATGGCATCACGCAGAATGGTTCCCAGACCTTCTGCAGCCCCCAACGGAGCTCCAATAGCTTCGCTATGGCATCCCGCAGAATGGTTCCCAGACCTTCTGCAGCCCCTAACGGAGCTCCAATAGCTTCGCTATGGCATCCCGCAGAATGGTTCCCAGACCTGCAGCCCCTGACAGAGCTCCAATAGCTTCGCTATGGCATCCCGCAGAATGGTTCCCAGACCTTCTGCAGCCCCTGACAGAGCTCCAATAGCTTCGCTATGGTAACCTGCAGAATGGTTCCCAGACCTTTTACAGCTCCTGACGGAGTTCCGAGGGATCTTCCTCCATGGCAAGATCTTCCTACACGGCACGATCTTCAAGCAGCCACATGCTAACACTTTCCTAAGCCGTAGCTTTGCTTCGACTTCTCGCCTGGGACGATCCTAAACCACCCCTCTCAGAGAGGCCTTTCGCAACAGGTTATGGAAAAGATGTCTAGGCACCTCAGACACTTTTCAGCGTCTGTCTTCCAGGCGAAGTGTTCGGTCCTTTGTGACTGAGGTCGTGGAAGGAGATTCTCTCCCATCGATGCCTTTACTTATGCAAGTGTGAGATAACTTGTCCCCCGTCGGATCTCAACCTCATCCTGGGAACGCGGTTCGGGTCTTTCAGTCTCTGAAGGCCCCTCTCTGTGAAACTTAGGCCCAGCAGCAGATCGCTTCCTTACACGGAAGACGCCCTTTCTACTCACTTGGGCTTTTGACCAAGAGAGTTAGTGTGTTGTATGATCCAACCTCTGATGTCTCCTAACCTAGGAGACGGGGAGAAGTAATCCTCAGCGGCATCCCTGAGTAGATTGCCAAGACTCAAATCCGAGTGGGCTGTACTCTAGGTGCAGCCCATTTCGAATAAAGTGTCTTCGTTCGGTAACCGGAAACTCATCAACTGGGGTTTTACCCAGTGAGGAGTCTGTGGGGTTACCTTAAAGGAACGATACCAGCTCGCCCCCGTGTGTCGGCACTGTTGACCAGCACCGGAAAGGTCAAGAGGAGGACCTCAAGGATTTCCTTCCCCTCTGGGATCGGAAGGCAATTGAGGTTACTCTTAATCTAGACTCTCCTCCATCCTAAGACCCAGAGCGCGTAACGTCACTGCCGTTGCTACGTCCCTGGCGTTCAAGAAACTACTCTGTGGTGCAGATACTTTAAGTGGGCATTTGGAAGTGTCAATCGACCTTCATGGCCCACTACCTGCAAAGAAGTAACCCACAAGAACATGGAGACCTTTTCCATTGGTCCTGTGGTGGTCGCACAACAAATGGTCTAAACACCTCAGGCTCCTTGATGGACAAGTAGCAGAGGGTTGAGGGCTGAGGCTACCTGGATTAGTCGGGGGTGAATGAGTAAGAATGCCTGGCTCCTTTCTTTTCACTTTCTCCCCTCTGGGGAAATCAGCTCCGCAAGCCTCTGCATAGCTGACCTCACCTTGCTGCAGGTAAGACCCATTTCCCTTGTGCGTCCTAAGTATAGAAGAATACTTTGTTACGTCCCCAATACCTTTTTGAGAGAGGGTATTGGGTAAGTCTTTAAGAACAATAGGTTCTGTACTCGATTTGTTATGTTAAAGACAAGTCACACTGTTAGTTCCACTCACACACAAGCTTCTGCAGGCCGCTATCAGTGTATTACCTCATATTGGCACTTGATTTTAGCAAGGGTAGGGTCCCTTCTACTATCAATCACAGATCGAAATAGAGAGGACCCCGGGTCATGACCAAGGCCAGTTGGTGAGGACTTCCTCCCTCCTAAGAGTAAGTCACCCTATAAATAGCGAAGGTTTGTATCTGTATCTGTCCCCCGAGAAGTCCTGCCATAAATCAAAGTGGTTTCTCAGCCGCGAGGTATGAGTGAGCGGGGTAGTCAGTCTACCCCACCCCCATCCGCTAACTAGCGGATGGGGTAGTTATCCCTCACTAAAATTATCATGGCTCTTCTTTCTGCTGTGCCGAAAGTATATCCTATAAATAGCTCCAGGTTTGTATGTTAGGAAAAATACAAATTATTTCCAAATTTGTTATATTTTATTAAAAATTGTAATTTAAGTTTTGGACTACTGAAAATATTACTTTTTTCATTTAAAATGTGTGTTCATTGTAAGCTAGCTCTTAGTTGTGGAGGAGCTACATTTTGTCCACAACTACGTAACTGTATGCAATACAGTTTATTGTGATTGATGATTTGTGAGTTTAAAAAATTTAATTGATGTTAAAATTTTCTCCCATTTAGACTCATGCTGATAAGCCTATAACTGTAAGGATATTGAAGCGTGAAGTATTTGATGAGCTGTTTCGAGCCGAATTTGAATGTGGTTATTGTGGTGAGAAAGGGCGCAATTCAAAGATGATAAAGCATCATAAATCGTCTCATCCAAACCTACCTCAAAAGTTTACAAGAGTACCTGCTGCTCCAAGAGAGAATACATGCTTCAGGTACAGTATGAGTGCCTCATTGACTCGTATTCATTAATTTTTTCTTCCATAGTGTTGAAATGATTGTCTTTTTTATTGTGGGTATGTTCTAATTTTAATGTTTGTTTGCCTTACCAAGTTTTTATTGAGTATGCCTTGTCAAACAGTATTGCTATTAGAATGGCACTATATTACTTATCTTGTAACAGTATTTAAAAAAAAAATTCTTATTGTATAACAAACCTAATACCGTACTTGGTCTCTGCCATTTTCCCTGTTGTACCCCTTGAGCTTATGGGATCCTTCTTTTCCCACGAGGGTTGTGGCTTAGGTAGTAATTATAATAATAATAATAATAATAATAATGATAATGATATTTTTGTCCCAAAATACATTAAAAAAAGGTCTTCTGTAGAAAGAGGAGCAGCAGATCTGTATGGCTGAATAGTGTGTAGGTAGTAGGTTGGCTGGGGCACTAGAGAGTTATTTTGTCCTTTGACTGGTCAGATATTACAACATTGGATATTTCTCTCTAGTTACGGTTCATTTTCCTTTTGCCTACACATACACCAAATAGTCTAGCATATTCTTTACATATTCTCCTCTCTCCTCATACACCTGACAACATTGGGATTACAAACAATTCTTCTTTACTCAAGGGGTTAACTACTGCAATGTGATTGTTCAGTGGCTACTCTCCTCTTGGTAAGAGTAGAAGAGAGACTTTAGCTATGGTAAGCAGCTCATCTAGGAGAAGGACATTCCAAAACCAAACCATTGCTCTCTGGTCTTGGATAGTGCCATAGCCTCTGTACCATGGCCTTTCATTGTCTTGGGGTAGGATTCCCTTGCTTGAGGGTACACTCAGGCACAGTGTTCTATCATTTTTCTTCCTCTTGTTTTTTTTAAAAGTATTTACAGTGTATATATGAAATATTTATTTTAATGTTACTTTTCTTAAAATATTTTTTTAATTGTTAATTACTTTTCTTGTACTTTCCTTATTTTTTTTTTCCTCACTGGGCTATTTTCCCTTTTGGAGCCTTCGGGCTTATAGCATTTTGCTTTTCCAACTAGGGTTGTAGCATAGCAAGTAATAATAATAATGATGATTGAGATCCATTGAGGTGAAGTCTGTTCCTTCTTCGCTTGATGTTTTTAATGTCATTTCCATTGTGCTCTTGTAGTAGCCTTTACTAGTTTTGTTTTTATATAGGAGGGTAAACTAAATAAATTTCACAGGAATTTTTTATGATAAAACAAATGAATAGGTACATAGGTCAGGAAAGGGTTGTGATGTGACCCTCATGAGTAAACATAAATTTATAAAAAGGTCCAGAGGTTTTCAGTTTGCTCTCCTTAATGTGAAACCATCTGCTGAAGACCAGATAGTAGCAAAATATTTGAAAAGGAAATAGATTAAATTAAAACACTTTCTTGAGATAGAGTTTTAGAGATCACAAACGTCATTCACAGGCTTTTATATGGGAGATAGATTATGGGTCTTTCAATTTGTATTGTCAGGGCTTTGGTAGATATTCTTGTTTCTGGAGATGGTTTTAAACAGTTAAACCAATTATTTCCGTCTCCTCATTTCTCTTGTATTTCTCCCATTAAAAGTTTAGTGGCTTTAGTATCTCACTTCCTTGTAATTTCTTATTTAACAGTAATTTTTAGGCATTGTTTTAGCACAGCTCTGTGACATCGGATATCTTATTATAGCTCTATCTCATGAATGTACACTTACCTTTGTTTGCTTCAAGGGGATTTTGTCCAGGAACATTTTACGATGTGAAATTGGCCTTATTAGTATGATTGTGTTATTGAAAAACATATTTGTCAAGTACAATTTGTGGTAATGCATTATAGTGGTATTTTGGAATACAGTGCAGTATTTTGATAAGTATTGGTAAACTGATAATCATTATTTGCTATTAAATCTTTGTTATGATTTCATATAATTTGTTTCAAAATTCATCAATAATTTGAAACACTGTAACACTATTGTTTTCATTAATCACCGTTAAGTGGTCCAAGGAAAGACATATGAAATTCCTGATTTTTCATGCTACAGATTTATGTGGGAAAGATTAATCGTTACGATGTTCTGTACAGGTATTTCTTTTACGTACTTTTTAGTTTAATCATTGTGTATTTGGGCAAATCTTTTTTAGTCATCCTGTTCCATCCTATTTGTAATACTAGGCATGCAGTTAATTCTAATACTTATGCCTTCTCCATCATGAGGCTCAATACTACAGTATTTTAGAAGTTTTATTCCAGCTTGTGGAATGACCTTCCTAATCGGGCAGTTGAATCGGTAAAACTTCAAAAATTCAAACTTGCAGCAAATGTATTACAGTATGTTGAACAGCCTGACATGTCTTTTTATAGTTTATATACTAAATATCTGTTTTGATGTTACTTTTTTTAGAAAATGTTATTTTGATTGTTCATTAATTCTCATATCGTTTATTTATTTATTTCCTTTCCTCACTGGGCTATTTTTTTCTGTTGGAGCTCTTGGGGTTATAGCATCTTGCTTTTCCAACTAGGGTTGCAGCTTAGCTAGTAATAATAATAATAATATTGCTAATTCTATTTCTTCAGGTGTGAAGTTTGTGCGCACGTAGTAAAGAACATGTCATCAATTCGCTTGCATTTGCGTCGACGTCATCCGGAAGCTAGCGAGTTTACATTCACCAAGTTAACCTTTGATTCGCCGATGCGTTTTCCCATCAAACAACCATTTAAATGTAACTACTGTGGCGATGTGGGGGAAACTCTTCAAGAAATGAAAAACCATCATGCTTTCTTACATTCTCACCTTGAAATAAGTATTAGGAATCTACGGGATGAAGCTCTTTCTTCTGTACATACTCCTTCTACAAGTTCCTGTTCTGAGGAAGTACCCATGGTTGGTAACATATCCTCCCCTGTGGCGACCAGTTCAACTATGCCAACACTTACTCCCAGGTACTCTAAAAAATTGGCGAAGAGTGACTCTCTTCCACGATTAAAAAACACAGCAAGGAAGTCTTTCCCCGTGTCTGTGAGACGCACAGTAGCATTGAAGTCTACTGCTAAACCACAGTCTAGTGTATCACCAAGTAGTACTGTCCAAGAGTGTTATGATAGTTTTGACTCGACAGATTCGACTCAACAATTAATTTATGCATGCGTAGATCTTGGTGCAGGTATCCCAGTGAAATCAACAGTACAGAAACTAAGCAAACTGAAAAATTTACAACCACGTGTAGTCGTTAAAAGATTGAAGACATTCAAACCTGCATCAGACTTCTAAGTTTTTAACCTGCATGATGTAGATATCTAGTGCCCCTAATATTGAGCCGAAGTCACGAGTCGGTTGCGATGTCACGGGGCGTTGGGGAGAACTTAGGTGTTGTAAAACTCACTTTTCCCTGGTCCTTATTATCGTGAAGGTGCTGTTATCTGAAAATTTCCTGCAGAAGATCCATATAGAGAGAGAGAGAGTCCCATACTGGGAATATGTAAAATTTTGTAAATAATAATCCATCCTAGTGGTAATTCTCCTTTCATAAGTTTTGGAAGAATCCTTGGCAATTTTTTTTTTGACTAGTCAAAAATGGCAAATTTAAGAATTGATTGGTATAAACAAAACTATTTATTTTTCCTTTGTGACAAAACTCAGGTTTATTGCAGCTCTAGTGGGAAAAAACCTTATTTCTTTAAACCAAAAATGTTTTGTATTATTAGTATGTCTTCAGCTATAGATTTATCTCATGTTTATAGATGTATTTTTTTTTTTACCCCTCTGAAACTGGTACAAATAAGATATTTAGCTTGAGTTGAAGCATCCAGCTAGTTGTTCTATTTGATGAATCTTGTTGTTAAGAAATACTTGTACTTAAAACCTGTGGCATTCCTTTACAAGTGCTTTGTTATCAAATTAAAGTTCTCAATAACAGTAGTGTGGTGGTTTACACTTAAAATTTTAAAGGGAAAATTTATAAAAACGTGTCTGAATTGTTATCAATTAAGAAAAGTGCCAAAAAAAAAATAAGAAAAAAAACGATCTGAAATAAGAAAGAATAATTTATGTCAATTTAAACCTATGAAGATCTTTATGTCGGTAGCAATGAAAATCTGTTGCTTCTGCTATTATTGAATTTTTAATACCTTTAGTATGATTTTGGTCATTACTGTATTGAATAATTTTTTGCTTAAACTTTATTTCCTTCCATTCCATTGTGATATTCTATAGGCTATTAAAACAAATGTTTTGTATGAAGAAATTATAATTATAGTTTTAAATGAATGTTTTCTTTAATATCTTGTTTGGAAATATTAGTAATCTTATTCTTCATTGGGTAAGTGATAAATTAATGGTAGGGGTGTTTATGTATCAGCATAGCTATTCATTTGAAGAAATTACACATTGCTATTCAATTAGCCTATGTGAATCAAGAGCTTATGTATATATAAAATTTTCATACGGAAATCATTCCCAGATGTACCTTGATTCATACTCATGGCATGTAAGTTGCCATTATTTGTAGGAAGTTTATCATTGATGAAAATTTGGATTTTTGTACATAAAATAAGAAAATATTTTAGTTGATGAACAGTTTTTATTAACACCGAATACATTACATAACATTACATAAATGGTACTCTAATGTGGTCAAATCTTCAGCTTGCACTGTGGTGAATCATATAGGTTTTACCTAAGTACAGTGTGCTGTATAATTCTATGTAGTGTGGTTAATCATATTGCTTTTACCTAACTATGTTTTGCTGTATATTTCTGTATAGTGTGGTAAATCATATTGCTCTTACCTAACTTCATTGTGCTGTATATTTTCATGTAGTGTGGTAAGTCATATTGGTTTTACCTAACTGCATTGTTCTGTATATTTTCATGTAGTGTGGTAAATCATATTGGTTTTACCTAACTGCATTGTTCTGTATATTTCCATGTAGTGTGGTAAGTCATATTGGTTTTACCTAACTGCATTGTTCTGTATATTTCCATGTAGTGTGGTAAATCATATTGCTCTTACCTAACTTCATTGTGCTGTATATTTTCATGTAGTGTGGTAAGTCATATTGGTTTTACCTAACTGCATTGTTCTGTATATTTCCATGTAGTGTGGTAAATCATATTGGTTTTACCTAACTGCATTGTTCTGTATATTTCCATGTAGTGTGGTAAATCATATTGGTTTTACCTAACTGCATTGTTCTGTATATTTCCATGTAGTGTGGTAAATCATATTGGTTTTACCTAACTGCATTGTTCTGTATATTTCCATGTAGTGTGGTAAATCATGTTATTACCTAACTGCATTGTTATATATTTTGATTTATTTATTATTATTTTACTTCTGTTTTTTCCATGTGTGGTAAATCATATTGGTTTTACCTAACTGCATTGTTCTGTATATTTTCATGTAGTGTGGTAAATCATGTTATTACCTAACTGCATTGTTATATATTTAGATTTATTTATTATTTTACTAGCCAAGCTACGACCCTAGTTGGAAAAGGAGGATGCTACAAGTTCAGGGGCCAACGAGAAAAGCAGCCCATTGCGGAAAGGAAATAGTGAAATAACGAATAAACTATTATGAAAAATGATAAAAAAGAAAGGGAAATATATTAAGATCAGTTATAATATTAAAATAGATCAGTAATATATAAACTTTGAAATAACATTTATCAACCTGTTCCAATGAGTAGAATTTGCATCAAGTTTTAACTGTAAGATTAGGAAGACCATTCCATAGTCTGGTTATGGTTGGAATAAAACTTCCAGAATACTTTATAGTGTTGAGCCTTATGGTGGAGAAGGAAAGACATAGAATTTACAGCATACCTACAGTAGTACCACTTACTGGATGGTACAGTCTCTGAAAATCTGAATGTGAATGAGGATCAGAATTTTGGAAAATTATATCAAACATGCACAAAGAAGTAATTGAACGATAATACCATAGATTAGTATCAAGATCAGGGATAAAAAATGTAATAAACAGCAAGTTTTTATTTAACAAGTTAAGATGAGAGTCAAGAGCTGAGGACCAGATATGAAGATAACACTCAAAACATGTCAGAGTAAGCAAATTAAGAAATTTTTTGTGCAATATAATAAGAAACCGACATGATGTTTCTCGAAAGTAAATTTGGAATCAAGAATCACAACTAGAATTTTGAGTGAGTTGAATGTAGGAGGAGAGATATTGTCAATGCAAAGATCTGGATATTGAGGAGCGACTGTCCTTTGACCTACTTACAATCATACCTTGAGTTTTGCATCTGCACTAATTTTAGCTAGATCTCCGTTACGGAATACACCAGCCAAAAGGGTTGTGTTTTCCTTTTGACACTGTGACAGCCATCTGTATAAAGTAAAGGAGTAACTGCTTAAATTTTACACCAAAGAGTGCAGATGTAAGGGTAGCCCAGCAGCTATGTTACTGGGTTGTACAAAAAAGGATTGGTTTTATGGTCAAATTTTATTTCTTTTCACATGAAGCTTAAACTCGTAGCTGAGTATAGTTATTCTGAGGCAAATATGATCTATTACTTTTCTAAAGATGATAAACCACCTGTTTCTCCAAATAAGGATGTCTAGAATCATCATTAAACTAGGGTTTTACTTTGA
This sequence comes from Palaemon carinicauda, assembly GCF_036898095.1. NCBI lineage: Eukaryota > Metazoa > Arthropoda > Malacostraca > Decapoda > Palaemonidae > Palaemon > Palaemon carinicauda. The sequence goes on along the minus strand of NC_090737.1, from coordinate 39,151,231 downwards.
TTTGAGATTTCCACACGAGAAGAATATTTATTTTAATTATGTCGGCCAGATTTTCATTCAAGAGAAAAAGAGGCTCAACCCGCCATATACAATTTTATACAGTTATGACCCAATCCAATCCAATGCAGATCACTCCAAATGCCATTCCAGTCTGCTTGAGACAAGCTGCTCGTTATCAAAAGCACAGCTAACCTTGCTTGCTTATAACACCATGGAAATTGGTGTATACCAGGTCCAAACACTTATCAGACTTGTGAGCAGACTTACTTATGATTTGCTTATAGTCTGATTCAGAAGCAGGCAAAGGCTCTTAAGCCATAGCAGTTTTCAAGAGAAACAGAATTGAATATCTCTTCATGGTGATCATTGAAATTACCAATGAGCTCAAAAGAGGCCTTTCTAGCATTATATGTTTATCTTACCCATAGGGGTAAAAAGACAGTGGAAGATAGAATCATCCAAGTCAGGATACAGATAGATGGAACTAATAAAGGTTTGTTCCGTAACTGACATACAAACCACGCTATTTAATAGGGATGTCACTTTCGGCGTAGCTGAAATGACGAGCCAATAAAATTTAACAAGGGTTTACTACCCACACCGCTAGTTAGCGGGGTTAGGGGAGGGTAGCTTGTTACCCCCCGCCCCCCCCCCCCCCCCCCCCCACACATACCTATGCTTGAGGTCACTTTGCTCTCGGCTCGGATGGTAGACGGACGTGTCCTCTTTCATCCTTGCCGCTCTTTGGCAGCCATTACTGTAATGCTTTTTTGCTTTCCCTTTGACAGGTTTGTGTGTGAAGTTGGCCTCTGCGATTATGCGCACCTGTCCTGGATTACCTGACCGCCCCTGCTGAACATTCATGTCGGCGGTCGAGACAGACCCTCACAACCTTTGCCCTTACTGTAGAGGCCAACGGTGTGACAGTAATAACAAGTGTAGGGAGTGGTTTTCTCGGCGACGTAAGAAGTCCAGGCGGGATCTTTCTCCTTTGAAAGGAGAAAAACACAAGGACTCTTCTTCCGTTCCCCAAACCTCCTCCGAAGCTCCCACTCGATCGGTCTCTTTCGAGAGACTGTCGAGTGGTAGCGTAGACCATGGTACTGTTTTCCAAGCTCGGGGTTCGAGAGATGGCGTTGCCTCCCCTAGCGAGGCAGCTCCACCTCTCCCCCCGGGGGAGGATGTGTCATTAACCCATCTATTTCAGCTTTGGTCTTCCTTGGGGCTCGAGGGTTCGCCCTCCAAGGAAGCATTACTTGACTACATCCGATTAGGTGCCGCTATCAAGCAATCACCGACTTTGGCAGAGGTTGATCCTCTGGCGATTGTCGACGTTGTGGTGTCAGAGGTATCCAGTGCGGTATCTCCTAATACCTCTGCCTCTTCAATTCCCGCAGTAGCTGAAGGCTTAGTTTCTCCCGTTCCTGCTCAACCGACGAGGGAGAAACTAAGTCCAACAGTCTCTCCTGCTAGTGTTGCTTCCCCCTCGGGGGAGTTCACTTACAGAAACTCCTCTTCGGAGGACTGCAGAAGGTTAGTTTGCTGATCCAACGGCCCCCAGAGGGCGTATCCGTCGCAAGGCTCGCCTTCCTCTTCGCCAGAGAGGCTTTCCTTCACCTGCGGTGAGGAGGTGCCTCTTTGGTTCATCATCTCCGTTGCAGTCCGCCGCAGAGGAGCCTCGTCAGCGTTCACCGACTGTTCCTGTTATGGTCCTGGACCTCTCAGCAGATTGTTCGCGATCCCCTTCGGTGGAAGGTCGTCCTTTCAAAGGACACATCGACCTTCCACCCGACAGACCTGCCGACATGCCGTCGCCGTTCCTGAAAGCTGATGCGCGCTATGCGCCTACGAAACCTGATTTGCATGCTCGTCAGGCATCGAACCCTATTACGGGGCATCAAGGGCGTATGTGCCATCGCGCGCATACGTCCCGTACGCGCCATACTAATGATGGGCATGCGCGCCAACGTTCTCCTGTTCGCCAGGCTTTGCCTGAGGTAGCGCGTCAGCGCGCAACTGCACGCCATCAGCCTCCTACGCGTCAGCGCTCTCCAACGCGCCAGCACTCTCCTGCGCGCTAGCGCCCACACACAGCGATCTCTCCTGCGCACCCATGATCTTCGGATCTGGGCGCTGTCGGGAAGTCAAAGAAGACTTCTACGCGCCAGCGCTCGCCAACGCGCCAACTGCTGTCTCCAGCGTGCCAGCACTCGCCATCGCTCAGTCACGCGCAGTAACCCTCTCGCTCCCACGAGGATACGCACACGCGCCCATCCTCTCCTGCAGTTGCGCGCCCACGCGCACAGGCTCCAGCTACGCGCCCGCTCACCAGGGGTATCTCTCCTGCGCGCGCCCCCCCTACGACATCTACTGGGGCGCGCGAACTCTCGCCCGCACGCCCGCGTGTCCAGCGACCTGATCCTGCACGGCCACGCACGCAAACATTCGCCTGCACGCGCGCTCTCCTGTATGCCCAGTCTCCCGCGCGCGCTCCTACGTGCCATCACTCTCCAGCGCACCCACGTGCGCCCTCGCAATCGCACGCGCATCAGCAGTCTCCCGCGCGAGACCCCTGGTATTCTCCTTTGCGCGAGCACCATTACGCAACCCCCGCGCGAGCGTCAATACCCTCCCACGCGCGAGGCTGCTGGACAACGCACTGCAAGGTCGCCATCGCCGCATTCCCTTCCTCGCAAGCGCATTACAGTGCGCATTGCGGCGGAAGGGAAACATCCAGAAAGGTCCAGGATCCCTTTTTCTTCTTTTCAGGCGAACCCCCCTATGGAAACTCCTCCCAGGGATCCGTCGATCCCTGTCCCTCCAGAGGGAGTGTCTGACAGCACGGCTGTCAGTCAACAACCATGGTTCGGTGCGCTAATCAGAGCAGTTATGCAGGCTTTCAAGCCTGTTCTCTCTGAGTTGAGTCACAGATCCTTGGCGGTTTCTACCCCTCTGAAGAGAAAAAGAGGAGTTCGGGACGCGGTGACTTCTCCGAGAGCTAAGTTGACTCCTCGCAAGCCTTCGAGGCAGGTTCCTTCACCCCCCCAGATTTTTTCTCCTTCCCTGTCGGACGAGGACTTCCCGTCCTCAGGGGAGTCACGTGAGGTGAGACATTCCCCCATCGCACCAATGAGGGAAACCCCACCCCGCGTTGAAAAGTCTTCCTGGGTAGGGGCTGAAAGGAACTTCGCAGGAAGGAGTCGAAGGACTCGAAGACGGTACCAAAATCCTCGACAAGACTTAGGACGGAGCCAGCTAGCCACTCGGAGAACGTCCGCGAATTTCCCCAAGAAGAGCCTTTGGTGACAGGAGACTTCGCTGCAAATCCAACATCCGGAGGAGAACTACAAGAGTCAGAGCATGCATTTTGGCAGGTTCTAACTCTTATGAAGGCTCTCAATGGGTTTGCCGACCTAGAGATCCCCCCTCGAGAGGGCAAAAACACGGTCTTGGACCGTGTATTTGGCACTCAAAAACCTTCTAAGACCAATGCGGCCCTGCCCTGGTCTCAGGGGGTTAAGAGTACCAGGGACAAGATCGCTGTTCAGCTCTCTGAGTTGTCTTCCTCCAACTGTTCCAGTGCCGGTAACAAGCTTCTCCCACCTCCTCGCGTACAGCAAAGGGGGTACTTCGAGATCTTGGAGGAGCCTTGTTTAGCTCTTCCTCTCCACCATTCGTTGGAAGAGCTTGCCAGGGGAGTCCCTCTTGAGAGAGACTCCAACCAGCAGGTCTCGTTTTCGGCAACCGAGATCCTTAACCAGGAGAAAGTTGCGAAGTGTGCTATGCAAGCCACTTCATGGCTGGACATCTGGTTAGGGAACTTAGGTATCCTGATACGCTCTGAGGACTTCTCCAAAGAACGTACCAGGAAAGCTATGGAGACGTTCCTCCTCTCAGGCACTCTCACGATCGAGTTTCTGGCCCACCAAGTCTCGAACTTGTGGGCAAACACCATCCTGAAACGTCGGGATGCGGTGGCTGAGAGGTTCCATCAGAAGGTCCCTAGCACCGAGATAAATAGGCTCAGGCATTCTTCCTTAGAAGGAACGAATTTGTTTGAGCCTAAGGATGTGGAACAGGCCGCTGAGAGGTGGAGAAAGTCCCACCAAGACTCCCTCCTTCATAGGGCTTTGACATCTAAGCCCTATAAGCCTCCAGCATCCCAGCAGTCCCGTCCGACCAAGACCACAAAACCGACGGCAGCAGCGAAGACAGTGGTGTCTAAGCAAAAAGTCCTCCAGAGGAGGTAAAAATCCTAGAGGGAGCAGCCGAGGCCGCAAACGCTAGGATTGGCAGTCCCCCTGCATTTCCACCAGTGAGGGGATGCCTACAAAGTTGCGCAGACAGGTGGCAGCAACTCGGGGCCAATTCCTGGACGATTTCCGTAATCAGGCAGGGATATCGCGTCCCGTTCACAATATCTCTACCTCCCCTGACAGCGAATCCAGTGTCGTTGAGCTCCCTTGCTATGGGATCGGCAAGGGGGCAAGCCCTTCGGGCAGAAGTCAAGACCATGTTGAAGAAGGGCGCTTTCCAAGAGGTCGTCCACGGGTCCCCAGGCTTCTTCAGTCGACTCTTTCTTGTAAAGAAGGCGTATGGAGGCTGGAGACCAGTCATTGACCTCTCAGCTCTGAACAAGTTTGTCAAACAAACTCTGTTCAGCATGGAGACGGCAGACACAGTCAGACTAGCAGTAAGACCGCAAGACTTCATGTGCACACTGGATCTGAAGGACGCGTACTTCCAGTCCATCCGTCTTCAAGGAAGTACTTAAGATTCTGCCTAGACAACAAGATCTGCCAGTTCAAGGTGCTGTGTTTCAGTCTCTCCACAGCACCACAGGTTTTCACCAGTGTTTTCACCCTAATATCTTCGTGGGCACACAGGATCGGCATCCATCTCCTCCGTTATCTGGACGACTGGCTGATCCTAGCAGACTGTGTCATCCTTTCTTCAACACCGGGACAAACTTCTGGGACTTTGCCAGGATCTGGGGATCATGGTAAATCTCGAGAAGTCCTCTCTGCTTCCCACTCAAAGACTGGTTTATCTAGGCATGGTTATAGACACCAATCTCCACAAAGCCTTCCCATCAGACGACAGGATAGCAAGGCTGAGGAAGGTCGCAAGCCATTTTCTCGGACGAGAAGAACTTCCAGCCCAATCGTGGTTACGTCTTCTTGGTCACCTTTCATCATTGGCTCGTCTAGTTCCCAACGGTCGCCTCAGGATGAGATCCCTCTAGTGGCGACTCAAGTCCCGGTGGAATCAAGGTTACGATTCCCCGGACGTCCTGATCCCTATGGGACCTGCGGAACGGACGGACCTCCAGTGGTGGGTGACAGACGAGAACCTACGAAGAGGAGTGGATCTGCTCGTTCTCCCCCCGGATTTGATGCTGTTTTCAGACGCCTCGAAAGGGTGGGGGCCCCACGTACTGCACCACGCGACCTCAGGCCTGTGGTCAGAATCAGAAAAGTGCCTCCATATAAATCTTCTAGAGATGAAGGCCGTCTTTCTGGCCCTTCAACAGTTCCAACAATACCTGGCGGGTCACTCTGTGGTGGTGATGAGCGACACCACAATAGTGGCTTACATCAACCAACAAGGAGGTACCTTTTCGAAGCAGCTATCCCATCTTGCAGTAGAGATACTGAGATGGGCCGAAGTCCACTCGATTCAGCAGCACGTTTCATTCCAGGCAAAAGGAATGTGCTCGCCGACAATCTGAACAGAGCGTCTCAGATAGTGAGTACCGAGTGGTCTTTGGATCATCTAGTAGCCAACAAAGTCCTGACTTTGTGTGGTTCTCCGACTGTGGATCTGTTCGCGACAGCTCTGAACTTCAAGCTTCCGCTGTACTGCTCCCCAGTCCCAGATCCCAAGGCTCTCTGGCAAGATGCCTTCCAACAATGGTGGGACAACATCGACGTTTACGCCTTTCCCCCGTTCTGTCTGATGAGGAGGGTGCTCAACAAGACCAGAACATCGGTCAATCTTTCGATGACCCTTATAGCTCCGCTATGGCATCACGCGGAATGGTTTCTGGACCTTCTGCAACTCCTAACGGAGCTACTGAGAGAGCTCCCTCCACGGCACAGTCTACTCAGACAACCACATGCCAACATCTTCCACAAAGCCGTAGCTTCGCTACGACTTCTCGCCTGGAGACTATCCAGCATCTCCCCGCTGAGAGAGGATTTTCGCAACAAGTTGCAGTCAGGATGTCTGGACATCTGCGAAAGTCATCCGCAGCTCTCTACCAGGCAAAGTGGAAAGTCTTCTGTGGTTGGTGTCGTGGTAGGGGTATCTCTCCACTCGATGCCACTATTCCATCAATAGCGGAGTTCCTTGTGTATTTGCGGGAAGAAATGCGCCTTTCAGTCTTGGCAGTGAAAGGCTATCGCTCAGCCTTAAGTGTAGCTTTCAGGCTGAAACGAATGGACATTTCTTCTTCGCTGGAACTTTCCCTACTCATACGAAGTTATGAACTTGCCTGCCCTCAGTCGGAAGTGAGACCTCCTCCATGGAACGTGGTTCGAGTTCTCAGGTCTCTTTAAGAGACCTCCCTATGAACCATTACGCCAGGCTTCAGATCGCCACCTAACCTGGAAGACGGTGTTCCTACTAGCTTTGGCTTCGACCAAGTGTGTTAGCGAACTTCATGGTCTCTCGTATGACATCGCCCATTCAAGGGGATTGGGGGGGAGGTAACGTTCAGATTCGTCCCTGAATTTATTACTAAGACTCAGAATCCGGGAGTAGCGGATCCTCGGTTCGACTCCTTCCGGATTTCTAGTCTCCGTTCTGTAACAGATGACTCAGACCATCTCCTACTATGCCCAGCAAGGAGTTTGAGGCTATCTTAAAAGAACAGCTGCAGTTCGTCCTCATGTGCCAGCTTTATTCGTTAGCACAGGGAGGACTAAAAGGAGGGTCACTAAGAACACCATCTCGGCATGGATTGGTAGGGTGATTCATCTGTCCCTGAATCCAGATCCTCCTCTTGTCACGTCGCCCTAGAGCACATGATGTCAGAGGCGTAGCTACGTCCCTGGCCTTCAAAAAGAAATTTTCAGTGACGCAGGTCCTTCAAGCTGGGGTGTGGAAGCATCAGACAACCTTCACAACCCACTACCTGCAAGACGTGACCCACAGGAGGCTCGATACGTTCTCTATCGGCCCTGTGGTGGCTGCACAACAGCTGGTTTAAAACCTCAACACCTTATTGGACAAGTAGCAGAAGTTTGAGGTATTGTTACCCGGTTTTAGTCTGCATGAATGAAAAGGTTTGACTGGCCTTTATTCTTTTCTTCATCATCCCCTCTCTTGGGGAAAGCAGCATCTTAGGTTCTCTGCATAGCTGACCTCAAACCACTGCAGGTAAACCATGTTTCCTTGTGTTCCTAGTATTAAGTTAATACTGTCACGTCCCCATACCCTGACGAGGTGGTATTGGGAAGTCCTAGTCTACAAGTTTTCATCTATAGAACTTCAGATCCACTTCCTAGGACGAGTCACACTTCGTTATGCCTTCATACACAGCTTGCGTAGGCCGCAGTCCTTGCGTAGCAAGGTTCTAGCAAAGTGCAGGGACTCCTTATTTCTTGGGTGCTGACACACTCAAATAATGAGTCCCCGGCCAAAGCCAAAAAGCCAGTACTGGCTGGGACGTCCACCCTTCCTAATGGGTGAGTCACCCCTATTAAATAGCGTTGTTTGTATGTCAGTTACGAAACAAATGACAAACTTGTAGATAATTTGTATTTTTCCTAACTATACAAACCTTAGCTATTTAATCAAATTTGCCTGCCAGCCCTATCCCCCTTGAAGTCCTACCTCCAAGCAAAGTGAGCTCAAGCACAGGTGTGTGTGAGGGGTGGGGGGGGGGTTAAGCAAGCTACCCTCCCCTACCCCCCTCCCCTAACTAGCAGTGTGGGTAGTAAACCCTTGTTAGATTTTAATGGCTTGTCATTTCAGCTACGCCGAAAGTAATACCCCTAATAAATAGCTAAGGTTTGTATAGTTAGGAAAAATACAAATTATCTACGAATTTGTCATTGTTATGCCTGCCACAAACTTTTATGACCCGAAGTCTCATGACATCCACATTTATAGCAGGAGTAAAGAGAAGCAGGGTACTATCTCAACTTTTAGCACCAATGGACGTAGTGTAGCCATTGTTTCTACTTCCTTCGGCACCATTGGATGTAATTTAAATCCAGTAATTACCAATTTTATCTCTATATATGTAGGCCTGTATGAATATTACAAAATATGTAACATATATCAATGGAAAGGAAATTTATTCAGCAATAAGGTGATAGATATAGTCTTATGTGATATTATTATTATTAATTGCTAAGCTACAACCTTAGTTGGAAAAGCAGGATGCTATAAGCCTAGGGGCTCCAACAGGGAAAATAGTCCAGTGAGGAAAGGAAAAATAAAATATTTTAAGAACAGTAACAACATTAGAATAAATATCTCCTATATAAACTATAAAAGCTTTCACAAATCAAGACGAAGAGAAATTAAATAGAATAGTGTGCCTGAGTGTACCCTCAAGCAAAAGAACTCTAACCAAAGACAGTGGAGGACCATGGTACAGAGCCTATGGCACTATCCAATAGAGAACAAGGGTTTGATTTTGGAGTGTCCTTTTTTTTCCTAGAAGAGCTGCTTACCATAGCTAAAGAGTCTCTAAAACACTTACCAAGAGGTAAGTGGCCCCTAAACAATTACAGTGCAGAAACCCCATGGGTGAAGAAGAGTTGTTTGGTGTTGTTAGTTGTATGAGGACAGAGGAGAATATGTAAAGAATAGGCCAGACTACTGTATTTGGTGTGTGTGTGTAGGCAAAGGGAAAATGAACAGTAACCAGAGAGAAAGATCCAATGTCGTACTGTCTGGCCAGTCAAAGTACCCCATAACTCTCTAGTGGTAGTATTTCGATAGGTGGTTGGTGCCTTGGCCAACCTACTACCTTATCTTGTATAGTTTTTGTACTAAGATAAGTTACTGCAATGTCTCAAAAAGATGTGTGACCTGAGTGCCAAATTATTTGGTGAGATGGTACTGAAAAGGTTAATACACATCGCCACTCCCCTTGTCATATAAAGGGGATCATATTACAAAGTAATTTCTTTAATCCTTGAATTGGCAGCTTAGACAAGTGCCTTTTTTAAGAAATTAAAGTTTCTGGACATAATAGAATATATTGTCTGGAAGAAACTTTAGGGTTTTTAATTTTGCCATGTAGCTCACGAATTATTTCTATGAACCTCCATTTGGTGCTCATAGTGCTGCATCTCTAAAAGCTTAGCTTATTAACTTTACCACCAAAATTTATCAAAAGCTTCCCCTTTTCTTTCCTCTCCAAAGGTACATGCCCCTAATAAAGTAATGAAACAATCTACCGGTTAATGGTAAGGATCACCTATCGGTTGTGTCTCATTCAGTTTTTCAATCGCTGTGGGTACATAAAAACATGCAGTACTGTATTCCCCTTTCATATTGTGACAAGTGTTTACTGTATTGCACTTTAAGTTGTCTTCCCTGCTGGATTTGCTAGTATCAAGTTATGGATGAATATTTATAGATCTTGAATTATTTAACTTCCTTTGTTACTCTCAGAAAGCCAGTGAGCTTTCTATTGTAGATGGTAAGCCTGACCTCCTTGCCTTGTTGCTTACACTAACATCACTTCCATAGTCAGGGCTATATAGCAGTCATAATCATGTGTTCCTTCAGCAAGGGTTCTGAATTGCTCTTTACAGAGTCTAGTCCCTCTTGTAGTCTCTCAAATACTTTAATTACCTTGATCTTTCTCTGCTAAATCCTTGCAGTTTGGCATTTTAGTCAAAGCAGAAGGCTGAGTAAATAGGCTGAATCCTTACATCCCTATTCTTGCTAAAGTAAGTGCTCTTAAATAACAGTTGTTAATTTTTTATTGTGGTTCATAATGTATCTATTAAAGCTGGTTGATTGTATCACATTCTGAAAGACAATTAAGGGAAGACCAAAACATCAGTTAATTTTTCTTTGAGCATTCAACCTCTTCAGCAGGGCATGTTAGCAACAGATGCCACTAATACATTGTGCGTTTGTTGACTGCTAATTTTTTCCGTTATTCTTCAACCCATGAGCAATGCCGATGCCATATGTAAAGCGAGGAGCCAGTTTTTATTATATAAACACTTGAAAAATTTTTCTTGCTTTTACTAATATAAAGGAAATATTGTAGACAATGTACAGAAGGTTCTCAACGTATAAACTTAATAGGTTCCAAGAAGCTGTTTGTAAGTAAAATTTTTGTTGAATTTTGCCCTGGGGTAGGCCTAGTCATAACTTGAGTCACATCACTATGATTTCCAGCCATAAAAGTCAACAAATAGTCTGGTTTCATGTGAAATAAATATCGGGTTATTACAAATGTCATTTTACTTACCGTATCAAATCATATACTATTACAGTATTTATCTATCTTATCTTTGTTACTTTCAGTGGGATTTATGTTTGTAAGTTGGGGACCTTGTATATGATTATAACTTGAAGATGGTGTAACAAGACCACTCTGATAGGATGTTATTAATGCTGGTGCAAACTTGTACCGCTTGAAACAATATTCATAATGAAATTCGTGAAAAAGTAAAACCTATTTTCTTAACTATTTTGGATGTGATCTAGAATGTCTTTCTACATATTATGTAAGTTATATTTGCAAAATTATATATATCTTGAATACACAACCAAAATTAACTCTCTTTTTTAAATGTGTGAAAAGTTCTAAGATTAACTAAATATACATACATACATATACCAAGGCACTTCCCCCAATTTTGGGGGGTAGCCGACATCAAACAAATGAAACAAAAAAAGGGGACCTCTCCTCTCTACGTTCCTCCCAGCCTGACAAGGGACTCAACTGAGTTCGGCTGGTACTGCTACGGGGCCACAGCTCACCCTCCCCCTTTATCCACCACAGATGAAGCTTCATAACGATGCATCCCCTACTGCTGCTCCCTCCGCGGTCATCTAAGGCACCGGAGGAAAAAGCAGGGCCTACCGGAACTGCGTCACAATCACTCACCATTCATTCCTATTTCTAGCACGCTCTCTTGCCTCTCTCACATCTATCCCCCTATCACCCAGAGCTTTCTTTACTCCATCCATCCACCCAAACCTTGGCCTTCCTCTTGTACTTCTCCTGTCAACCCTTGTATTTATCACCTTCTTTAGCAGACAGCCATTTTCCATTCTCTCAACATGGCCAAACCATCTCAACACATTCATATCCACTATGGCTGCTAACTCATTTCTTACACCCGTTCTCACCCTCACTATTTCGTTCCTAATCCTATCTACTCGAGATATACCAGCCATACTCCTTAGACATTTCATCTCGAGCACATTCAATTTCTATCTCTCCGTCACTTTCATTCCCCACAACTCCGATCCATAATAAGGAATATGTATGAACAACCTGCAAGTTATACATAATGGGGCATCCTTGCAGAAACGGGAATATGCCCGGTGTCTTGCAGAATAAAATATAAGAAATTAATGCTCTTCCATAACATCACAAACTCTGATGAAAGAAAGACCAGTAAGAGAGATAATTGAGGATCAGTTGAAGAACCCTTATGGAAAATGCTGGAGTAAGAGCATAAAAGAATCTATAGCAAATACGGGATGGAAGTTGAAGAAATAAGAAGTTGGGGGAAAAGGGTACTGAAAAAATTAGAAATCAGGAAAAGAATTAGGGAAAATGGAAAAAAAAAGTGATGAAAAAAATAAGATTTATAGAAGGAAATGGCCCACAGCCTTATATCAGAGAAATGAATCTAGATAAGGCATCCCTTGTAATGAAGACAAGATTAAATATGCTCAATTTATTTTTAAAAGCGAATTTCAGGGAAAATATGAAGATAATTTGTGTGACCTGTGCAAAGCCGAAGAAGATACTACCGAACATTTATTTTTATGCCCAAAATTAGGACAGCTAATGACTGTAGACATAAGTTTAGTTACGCTGAAAAATCCTAGCAGGGATCTGGCTGCATTTATAGGTAGAGTAATGTGTATGAAAGAATTTAAAAAGTCCAAAGTTCCAAACTGACCACATTAGGTTGGCAAAACTGATGATAGCAGGGTGTTATCTTACTTGATTTCAAGGTAGAATTGGATAAAAGTAAATATTGAGAATCTCATTACTGTATTAATTTAAGGCACAGGTAATATAAACTTAAATATAACAATAAGAATAAGCTTAGAAGCTTTGCACCTATCTATAAAGTGATAGAGTGCCCGCAAACCTATTTTGCAGAGTGAGCTATACTGAATCTGGAACTAGTGGAAAATGCATGCCGTTGTCGTCCATGGATTTAAGGTAAGTTATTCAAACACAGTTCTTATACTGTTGTGGATAACAGTTGTTAAATTGTTATCAACTTGTTATTGTTACAGGATGGCTGCTAATTTCCGTTTCCGGTTTATGTAGATTGTTGGGATATTCGTAAACTTTCTTAATTGTTAAATCGATTTCATAATTGGGAAAAGGTAACCTATATACAGTATAATACTGCAAGTAATAGCGAAACTGAAATTCGATATGAGGAATGGACGATTGCTGGCTTGTTTAATATTTTTCTCTATAATAATAGGGGTTGGGCATAATAACTGGTAAAGTTGTATTGTATTACAGGGTGTGGTTTAATAACACGTATCGGTCGATGGTAAATATATATTTTAACTTCTAACCAAACACATGAACCATATATTTTTCCTACTCTCTATCTTGTGTTTTATGCATTTCTGACGATGATTATCAGGACAAACCACTCATTCATGACTTTTTGGACCTCCTTGTGTAAAGACAATTATGGGGGACCCCAGTGGGAAACCAGGTTTTTTTTTTGGGGTGGGGCAGTGTCTTAAACGAGTGATTTGCGGCAATAATAATGGTCAGAAATGCAAAGTAAAGACAAGGTAACCAGTTGGAAAATATATGGTTCATGTAAGTGGCTGAAAACAGGCCAAAACCTGATTATTTAACACTTGAGATTAGAAAAAGGGTACAGAACCTATCCAACCCACCTAACCTAACGTAGTAGTTCCCAGATCACAACCCCTAGCTGGTGTGACGGTCTGAACGATCCCCCAGTCTCAGAATTCTCCTTGATAATCTGCGCATGCGCGAACATTTTATAAACTTCCAGCCAGTCTGAAATGTCCCCATCCTTGCTTCTTCAACATGTGCCATTCGACAACTTGTTGCGGGTGTTATTGCTCGCGATGCACGTCTCAGAAAGACGAACACAGCGAATGACAGAGTTCAGAAACAAATGCGAACGTATTGTAACTTATTTATCAACTGGAAAGCATGTATCAGGATTGCACAAGAACCAACAGAGTACTGTTAGGGCTCAGTCATTAAGCCACATTTGGGATAGTGAAAGTGAGTGTCATTATTTTAATACGCTGTATATAATTCTTGACTTATTATTCCGATTTTCATATTACCACATTAATAATTATGAAGTACAAAGCACGAGATAACTTCCATCTGTAATGCCAAAAGATATCGTTTGTGATTCATGTAGATATTAAACTCTACAGTGTAATCCATTATTGCAATAGTGTCAATTCCAATAGTAAAATAACTATTGATTTTTTATGATGAAATTAATATTTCTTGTTTCTGTTTTGTTTTCATTATCATTATAATAAAAAAGATTATATATAATAGCTCCATGTTCCAGTTATTTTTTTCTAAAATAAAAAGACAAAATAAAACAAATTGTTGTAAATACTTTTCCCTCCAATGGGTAAAAGGTTCTTTTCCCATTATTGAAAAATGCGCTGATATATATATATATATATATATATATATATATATATATATATATATATATATATATATATATATATATGTATACATACATACATACATACATACATATTGGATATGCATCATTTTATATGTACGTATGATGTTGTAGTTTTTTTGTGGTAACTGTTCAAATCTAGAAAAGAATATTAGAAACAAAAAAGTACAAGTCACTATTTAGAATGCTGGGGTTGTATCATGGACGTATCTCTCTTATCCGTCCATGATAAGTTATTCAGTTTAACTCTTAAGCTGTCAAGTGATCGATTGTGGATTAAACTTAAAGCTACCAAAACAAAGCTCCAGTCGATGATTTCCCCTTGTAACATATATTACTTTAAGGAAGAAAACACACATAGATATATGTGTACAGTGAACCCTCGCTACTTCGCGGTTCGACCATCGCGGATTCACCACTTCGCGGGTTTTTTCCATAACCCATATACTGTATATATACATATCGAGGATTTTCCGGAAATTTCGAAAATACCGCGATATCTGAAGACCCCAAATACGATATTTCGTTACCTGTAATTCCATTAATACTGTAATTAGTAATATCTGCTCTTACTGATTGTTCATTGCATTACATATGACATATAATTAAGCACAGAAAGAAATAAAACACGAAAAGAGAATGTGATCATACGATAATTCAGTACTGTATACAGTACGTAGTAAAATTAAATCGAACATGAAACGCAAATCAGATGCAGTCATACCATATTAGAATGGTGTAAGGCTGCTGTTGGCTACTACTGTACTACAAATGTAATGGATGTGCTTCTTTTCCATGAATCTTTTGTATGTATACGTACGTAGTACTGCATCCAATAATATTCTTTGTTGCAAAAATCACATTTCGAATAAGCGTACGAGAGAGAGAGAGACACACACATCCTACAACAAAAGCGTTAAATAGCGTACGTAAAGCTATTATTATTATTGTTATTATTATTATTATTGTTGTTGTTGTTATTAAAATTATTATTGTTATTATTATTATTATTATCATTATTATTATTATTATTATTATTACAGTATCATTATTTATTATTATTATTACAGTATTATTATTACTGTACAGTATACTGTACGCAGGGTATCTTGTACTTTGAATTGGTAACCTACGTAGCATATAAGACGGGTTGTGATTGGTTCAAGCGCTGATAGATGACGAATCAGAACCCAAGTTTTGTAATCTAGCCTGTGATTGGTGTTTTGACCGCTTCTCCAACCCGCAGCATCTCTTTCCGCGGTCACTTTGTCTCCCGCCGTATCGCTGTGTTGACGTTGTTAAGTTATTGTGAACTTTAATCTGTGCTGTGCGTGACTGTTTTAAGTTGAACTTTTTGTTGAACTTTCTGTTAAACCCTACTGTACAATGCCTCCCAAGCCTTCTGCTTCTACTAAGGCTGGTAGTAAGCCTAAACAGCACCGAAAGATGATGACGATTGCTGAGAAGGTGACGCTTCTCGATATGTTAAAAGACAGTAGAAGTTACGCGGCCGCAGACCTCGAAGACCTGACGAAATCGGGCAGTGAAGACAGTGAAACACAGGAAGAGATCCAAAAAAATGTCGAAGAAACAGGCTTAACATTAGAACGGCTTGCCAAGCTCTGCAAGCTTGCGAATGAGGTGAAAGAAATGTCGCAAGAGTGGGACGAGGATATGGTTCGTTCTGTACAATTCTGCATCAAGATCGATGAACACATGGCTCCCTACAGGATGCTCTTGCGAAAAAAGAAGCAGCGGCAGCAACTTCCGATCACAATGCCCTCGGAAGAAATTGAAGAAGTGTCTCAGGAAGAAGTTGAAGAGGTGTCCCAGGAAAAGACACCTCCGTCTGAAGAGACGTAAAATACTATTATTGGCTGCACAGTAGAAGACATCATCAGCTTCATCATCATCATTTCTACTGTGCAGCAAATTCATCGCCATCATCATTCAAATTTTTCTTGGTGAGTACAGTAACAATCTTTATTTTTTCAATATTAAACTTACCCGATAATCATGTAGCTGTCAACTCCGTTGCCCGACAGAATTCTATGGAGGGATACGCCAGCTATCACAATACTAGAAGGGGGTGTACTTACCAGCGCCACCTGTGGCCAGGTACTATAGTACTTCTTGTTGACACCTCCTCAATTTTTCCTCTGTCGTGCTTCCGGCAAGACGTTCTGGGATACGCTTATGTTCTTGGAGTATTTTCACGACTTTGGTGAAGTATTTCTCTTTGATTTCGGCTGTCGCTTTACTGGAAACTTCTATATTAGCTTAGTTAGCTTTTGGAATTAATTTGATTAATTATGGTGACGAAGAGAGTATGAACTCTCTTTCACCTTTAAATGGCCGACCCTTCCCTTAGACGGAAGTGTTGGTGTCTAAGAGAGTATAGACTCTCTTTCTTAATTTTGCTTAACAAAAGTTATAGATTTATTTTATATCTCTCCGCCTCTTATAGGCCTCTTCGATTAACTTCCTTTTATTATAAACTTATTAAAATTAATTTTTATATTTGTTTATATTCGACCTTCCTAATAGTAGGCGGTCTTTTCTTGGTACCGAAGTTAATTAACATTGAGCCCGTCATTTCGGTTTTACCTGTTAACATATTATGCTATTTTAATGTCTTTGAAAGAATTTCTTTGATAGTCTAGTACTGTTTTCAAAGTTGAACTAACGTTTTGTTTTGTCTCTGCAGTTGTTGACGTTCAGAACGTTCAACTTGCGCTCTATCGTTACGATAGAGAAAGAATTTTCACGGTTTCACGTTGCAGTAAGAGTAACCGTGTCTAGCGTTTTGTTCATTCTTTCTTAACTTAATGGTTTTTATCCTAATAAAGGAACTTTTCATTTTGGGAAATATTTCAGTTTTTTCCTTTAACAATAATATGTTTTAACGATATATATGATTGGGCTCTTCTCTCAGATTCTAAGTCAAGAGAGAGAGAGAGAGAGAGAGATAGAGACGGAGGGAGAAGAGCAAAAACGATAACAACGTTACTCGCTTGAATGAAACGTTTATCCTCCTCTAGTTCTTCTCCCTAGTCTCTTTAGGGGAAGAAGGTAAACGTTTCTAGAGTGATCTAGTGTTTAGTCTCTTTCCAGCCACTGAATTATTTATCTTTCATTAGATTTTTCTGTTACATTGTAATTCTGTTTTCGCAATTACTAACTTTTGAGAAAGGATAGAATTGCGTGTTTCAGGTACAAACCACTTAAAGTTTCGAGTTCAGTGAAATAAGTGCAAACAGAAAATCAAAGTGATAAGTGATTAGCGCAAAGTGTGTCAGTGTTGTGCGTGAGGGTACTTCTGTGCGCGCCAGTCGTCCTCCCAGTCCGGGACCTCTTGCAAGCTCCCAAGCCCAGGGGAGAAGCAATGTCGAAGGACAAAAGGGTTCAGCAGGCCTTGATCGGCGCACAGAAGTATCCTCGGTGGTTGTGGGTGTGTCTTACCGAGACCGTCACTCCCACCCGCAGACGATTGAGCCCTTATTTTGCTCGTCTGCAGAAGAAATTTAGGGGAGAAAACGCTGGTCTCAGGTCTCAAGACCTCTTAAACGTAAAGTCCAGACCTATGCCAGACGTACGAAGTTAGAGTTCAACAACCCGGATGCAGGAGTAAGGTTCTGCCGCAACAGATCTCTGCTGTTAAGGCTTTACCTCAGCAGACCTTAGTGTCTGCCGACCCCAAGTTGACTCTACTGCAGTCCATGCAGTCACAACTTTCGGTCTTGATGCGTGAGTGTCGGGCTGAGAAGGTTGCGCCTCCGCCTGCGCTCGCTCCGCCTGCGCTCGCTCCGCCTGCGCTCCCTCCGCCTGCGCTCGCTCCGCCTGACCGCAGTACCACCTGCCAGGCGTACGATGTTGAGCCACGTTATGAGTTTACTGATCCCAGTGGTGTGCAGCTCCCTCCGCCTTCCTTAAGGCAACCTCAGCAATGGGAACAGGAGGCTTATACCTCTCTTCCTCCGCTTCCACTTGCTGTTCCACCAGTGAGGCAACACTCGCTTGAGGTACAACCTCTCCCATCCATGAGTCAGTCTCCTCAGCTCTCGCTGCAGCGAGCTCAACCCTCCTCAAGGCAAGCACCTTAACACCTTAGCCTTGCGCCTCAGGAGCCTCAACTTGCGAGATTTTTACTGCGTTCTGCGCAGCCACTACCTTTTCGCTCTCAGCTCACACCGCAGGAACCTCAACTCGTTCCTCAGGAACTTGCTACTGCGCATCCGCCAACCACTCAGCAAGCGCAACCCTTGAGTTCAGCCACTCATGCCAGGAGTCAGCCTCCTCCACCCATGCGCCTACCTTCTGCTACTTCCTTTGATCAGCCTTTGCAGACTGAGCCTCAGGTGTTCCCTCAACAGAGTCTTGAAGAGGAAACCACAACTATTGTTGTTCCAGCTCGTTCTGACTCTGCTGTTCAGCATACCTTACCTCCATTTTCAAACCTTATGATAATGGAGGTTATTTGTATTACTTATAAAAATATATTTGTATTCCTTGCAATATATTTTTAACAATATGGCAAAAATATGAATCATGAGTTATGAATGTAAGGTAAATATTATGTTGATATTAAAACCCCATGCAAGCATGCATAAAGCACTCTAGCACTGGTCATGGAATTTCTGAGAAATGTTAAACGCCATGCACACGCTCTGCTTACCTTACAGCATGCTCTACATACAGCATGCTCTGCTTACAGCATGCTCTGCATACTACATGCTCTGCATACAGCATGCTCTGCATTCAGCATGCTCTGCATACAACATGCTCTACATACAGCATGCTCTGCATACAGCATGCTCTGCATACAACATGCTCTGCATACAGCATGCTCTGCATTCAGCATGCTCTGCATACAACATGCTCTGCATACAGCATGCTCTGCATTCAGCATGCTCTGCATACAACATGCTCTACATACAGCATGCTCTGCATACAGCATACTCTGCATACAACATGCTCTGCATACCTTACCGCATGCTTCTCAGTCACACATCTTTGGTTGTTGCCAACTCACTAGACTGTCAAGCAGTTTCATAACGTTGCCTTCTAGTCTGCTGCTTTTGCACCAGTGAACCCTCACTGAGAGAACTTAGCTTTTCTAGGATATGGTCCCTGTAGATGAGAAAGTTCTTTTCTCCCTCCTTCTGATATTCCCTTGAGGACTCTGTCATTTGGAGGGAGCCTTTAGCTGCATAGCCTCCTATGGACTTTTATTTAAGCATAACATGCTTCCAGGGAAGGTAATGGTTCCACTTCAGTCGCTAATCCCGTCTGTTACCACACCTGCTCCCATAGACCTTGAGCTGTGTTGCAAGACATGCAGTCCAAGCTTAGTCCTTGTTAGAGGATTTTTTGTTTACGGAGTCAATGTGTCACGGGGAAGACGTTCAACAACCAACAGAAGTGACTTGTTGTGACGCAGTGCGGCAACCTCAGCAACCCGATAAGGAGTTGTCTGTACGACCCAGACAGTCTAGACAGATTCGGGTTGTCACTGTACTTCCTCGCTTGCCCATGATTGACAGTTCACAGACTGTGCAGCAGTACCATGATCTTGTGTCCGGCTCCGTCAGACGACTGGCTTTTAAGAGCTCCCACAAGTCGTCGCTGTCTGGAGATTTTCAAATGGACTATGGATCTGACCAAGGAACTGGGCCTCCTGGTCAATTTTGAGGAGTCTCAGCTCGTTCCATCCCAGACCATTGTCTCCTTGGGTATGGATCTTCAGAGTCGAGCTTTTCGGACTTTTCCGTCGGCCCCAAGGATCTTCCAAGCCCTAGAATGCATCCAGAGCATGCTGAGAAGGAACCGATGCTCAGTCAGGTAGTGGATGAGTCTAACAGGGACACTTTCATCGCTGGCCCTGTTCATCGTGTTAGGGAGACTCCTCCTCCCCCCCCTTCAGTATCATCTAGCTGCTCACTGGATAAAGGACATGACGCTAGAGACGGTCTCAGTTCCTGTTTCCGAAGAGAGGAGGTCTTCTCTCGCGTGGTGTAAGAACAGCTTTCTTCTCAAGGAAGTCTACCTTTGGCTGTTCAGAAACACGACCGCCGTCTCCTCTCGGACGCATCAGACACGGGCTGGGGTGCGACTTTGGACGGACAGGAATGCTCGGGAACATGGAATCAGGAGCAAAGGACACTTCACATCAATTGCAAGGAGTTGTTGGCGGTTATTCTGGCCTTGATAAACTTCAAGTCCCTCCAGCTTAACAAAGTGGTGGAGGTGGACTCTGACAACACCACAGCCCTGGCTTACATCTTCAAGCAGGAAGGGACTCTTTCGTGGAAGTTGTTCTAGATCGCAAGGGACCTACTCATCTGGTCTAAAGATCGAAAGCTAACTGGTAACGAGGTTCATTCAGGGCGGTATGAATGTCATGGCAGATCACCTCAGACGGAAGGGTCAGGTCATCCCCACAGAGTGGACCCTTCTCAAGAATGTTTGCAGCAGACTTTGGGCCCTGTGGGGTCAGCCAACCATAGATCTGTTCACTACCTCGATAACCTAGAGACTCCTGTTGTATTGTTCTCCGATTCCAGACCCAGCAGCAGTTCACGTGGATGCTTTTCTGCTGGATTGGTTCCATCTCGAACTGTATGCATTCCCGCCGTTCAAGATTGTCAACAGGGTACTTCAGAAGTTCTCCTCTCACAAAGGGACACGGCTGACGTTGGTTGCCTCCGCTCTGGCCCGCGAGAGAATGGTTCTTAGAGGTACTGCAATGGCTGGTCGACATTCCCAGGACTCTTCCTCTAGGAGTGAACCTTCTAAGTCTACCTCACGTAAAGAAGGTACACCCAATCCTCCACGCTCTTCGTCTGACTGCCTTCAGACTTTCGAAAGACTCTCAAGAGCTAGGGGCTTTTCGAAGGAGGCAGCCAGAGCGATTGCCAAAGCAAGGAGAACATCCACTCTCAGAATCTATCAGTCTCAAGGGGAAGTCTTCCGTAGCTGGTACAAGACCAATGCAGTTTCCTCAACCAGTACCACTGTAACCCAGATTGCTGACTTCCTGTTATATCTAAGGAAAGTAAGATCCCTTTCAGCTCCTACGATCAAGGGTTACAGAAGTATGTTGGCAGCGGTTTTCCGCCACAGAGGCTTGGATCTTTCCACCAACAAAGATCTACAGGACCTCCCTAGGTCTTTTGAGACCTCAAAGGAACGTCGGTTGTCCACTCCAGGCTGGAATCTAGACGTGGTCCTAAGGTTCCTTATGTCATCAAGATTTGAACCTCTCCAATCAGCCTCTTTTTAGGACCTCACATTAAAAACTCTTTTCCTCGAGTGCTTGACAACAGCTAAAAGAGTAAGTGAGATCCACGCCTTCAGCAGGATCATTGTTTTCACATCTGAAACGGCTACATGTTCCTTGCAGCTCGGTTTTTGCTAAACGAACTTCCTTCACGTCCTTGGCCTAAGTCGTTCGAGATCCCAAGCCTGTCCAACTTGGTGGGGAATGATCTGAAGAGAGTACTTTGCCCAGTTAGAGCTCTTAGGTACTATCTAAAAAGGTCTTAACCTTTACAAGGACAATCAGAAGCCTTATAGTGTGCTATCAAGAAACCTTCTTTTCCAAGTTCTAAGAACTCAGTTTCTTACTATTCAGGCTTCTGATTAGAGAAACACATTCTCATCTGAAGGAAGAAGACCTTGCTTTGCTGAAGGTAAGGACACATGAAGTGGGAGCTGTGGCTACTTCAGTGGCCTTCAAACAGAGCCATTCTCTGCAGAGTGTTATGGATGCAACCTATTGGAGAAGCAAGTCAGTGTTCGCATCATGCTATCTCAAAGATGTCCAGTCTCTTTACGAGTACTGCTACACCCTGGGACCATTCGTAGCAACGAATGCAGTAGTAGGCGAGGGCTCAGCCACTACATTCCCATAATCCCATAACCTTTTAACCTTTCTCTTGAATACTTTTTATGGGTTGTACGGTCGGCTAAGAAGCCTTCCACATCCTTGTTGATTTGGCGGGTGGTCAATTCTTTCTTGAGAAGCGCCGAGGTTAAAGGTTGTGATGAGGTCCTTTAGTATGGGTTGCAGCCCTGTATACTTTAGCACCTTTGAGTTGATTCAGCCTCCCAAGAGGAACGCTGCGCTCAGTAAGGAAGACGATCTTATTAAAGGCAGAGTAACGGTTCAAGTCGACTTCCTTACCAGGTACTTATTATTTCATTGTTATTGTGGATAACTGATTATATGAAATACGGGATACTTAGCTATCCTTTAGTCTTGTACACTTGTTTTTCACCCACCCCCCTGGGTGTGAATCAGCTACATGATTATCGGGTAAGTTTAATATTGAAAAATGTTATTTTTATTAGTAAAATAAATTTTTGAATATACTTACCCGATAATCATGATTTAATCGACCCTCCCTTCCTCCCCATAGAGAACCAGTGGACCGAGGAAAAATTGAGGAGGTGTCAACAAGAAGTACTATAGTACCTGGCCACAGGTGGCGCTGGTAAGTACACCCCCTTCTAGTATTGTGATAGCTGGCGTATCCCTCCATAGAATTCTGTCGGGCAACGGAGTTGACAGCTACATGATTATCGGGTAAGTATATTCAAAAATTTATTTTACTAATAAAAATAACATTTTTACTTTAATATTCTAACATTTTAATATTTGTGCCTGCTTTATAGTTTAGTACTGTATGCATTAAGTTAAAGGGAAGGTTTTAAAAGTCTAAAGAGTATACATGTTGTAACCTATCATATTTTTTTTGTTTAAAATTTACATATACGTACGTAAAACAATCTCTCTCTCTCTCTCTCTCTCTCTCTCTCTCTCTCTCTCTCTCTCTCTCTCTCTCTCTCTCTCTCGTAAATTGTTTTCCTGCTTTGCTACGTACAGTATGTACTGTATGATTTTATATAGATACGGTAAATAATATTTGTAATAACATATTTTGTAAATGCTTTTACTGTAAATATCATTTTGTTCTGTAACCGAAATACAAACCACGCTATTTACAAAGGGTATTACTTTTAGCGTAGCTGAAATGGCGAGCCATTAGAATTTAACGAGGGTGTATTACCCCCGCGCTAGTTAGCGGGGGGGGGGGGGGGGTAGGGGAGTGGTAGCTAGCTACCCCTCCTCCCCCTCACACACAGGTGAATACCCACTTTCACTTTTGGCTCGGACTGTGACAGACGTCTCTGTCTTGGTCCTCGCTTGGCAGCCATTGTCTGTTTTGTCTTTACTTAATCGCTTACTTTTCATTTACTCAATATATATGTAAACATGTTTTCATGTTTGTATATATATTTGAGTATAGAAATAAGTAAGTTTCCTTTTCAGATGTGTGTGTGTAGTGTACGATATCTACGTGGAGGCCTCGGCAGTTAGGCCACCACGGCGTATTTTTATGGGTGGCGATCGAGTTTGACTTATGTCTTTCTCTCTCTCTCTCTCTCTTGAGGTCGTTCACCCTTTTACTACGTGTTACTACGCCCTTGTAGCCTAGCTTCCTTTCCGTGTGGGGGGTTGCTACGCCGTACGTTTGTCTCAATTAGTTATGAATCTAATTGTAGTTGTTTTTTGTTTTTCAGCTTGTAGAACGATTCCTTTCGGGGTTTTCGTTCTTTCTTTAGTGTTCATTCATTTTTAAATTACATAATTACATAGTTACATAATTATAATTGTTATAATTCTGTTTTGGTTACAGCTCTCCTTCCGCGAGTGTAAGTGGTTGTGAGGGCACGTGCCTGTTGTGTAATTCTTGTTCCTTTCCCTCGGGATTCCTCTTCGGAGCCTTCCCGGGGGAATGAATGTGTACTAATATTATTTGTTTTATTTTTTTTACAGTTACCGATCTAGTTCGTTTCTGTAATATAGCAACGGTGTGAGCTGTCTGGTTGAGTCCTGGGGATTCGGCTGTTGCTGCCTCCCCCCTTGTATTTTCGTCAGGGGCGTGTCTCCTTCTACTGGTAGTACTCCCGTGACGACGGACAGCTCGCAAGTTCATTTTAGAACACTCAGGAGGCTTGCCTCCTTGGGCGGATAACTTTCCTTCCGAGGGAAGTTTTTCCTGTCCAGGCTTGAGCTTTTCCCCTTTTGGGGGGTTCTTCTCTTGCCTTTTTTTCGTGCGACTATGCTCTTGGTGCTGAGCGGTCGCACCTGCAGTTTCGCTCAAGGGGCTGGGCAACTGCAGGAGCTTCTCTTCGGAGGATTGCTCCTTTTAGGTCACTGGCTGACCAGTCTCTTCCACGAAGTGTTTCTCTTTCGTTCGCGAGAGAGTACACTCATAGAGACTCCTCTTCGGAGGTTTCTTCTGTTGCTGTTGCTGTTGCTGTTGCTGTTGGCCTCCCTCGCCGTAAGGCCCACCGTCCGCCTCGTCGTAAGGGCCTCTCATCTCCCTATAAGGGTGCTTGAGGCGCCTTTTTGGATCTCCGTTTGCAGCCTACAACTCCTTTTTCTCGATCTTCCGCCTTGGTGCAGATGGACAGCAGTCTGATCTCGTCTTCCGACGGGCAACGGTCTTCCCGACGGACAACGGTCTTCCCGACGGACATCAGTCTCCCGGCGGACAACGATCCCTTCGGGGCAAAGGGTTGCCCCCACGGGGGTTCTTCCCTTGCGTGTCAGGGTTTCCCTGCGCGCCCTTCTGCTCATCAGCGCTCTCCTGTTCGTCAGCGCTTTCAAGATGATCTTCCCTGCGTTCCCTGTTGGTTCCTGTTACGCGCCCTGTGCGCCCACGTTCGCCCTCGCGATCTAGAACTTCGGTTCAGGTCGGGGTCAAGAGCTCTTCTTCTTTGCGCAGGCTTCCACGCGTAGCCTTCTGCTCGTCAGCGATCATCAGCTCGTCAACGATCATCAGCTCGCCAGCGATCATCAGCTCGCCAGCGATCATCAGCTCGTCAGCGATCATCAGCCCACCAGCGATCATCAGCTCGCCAGCGATCTCCGGATCGCCCACGTGTGTTACAGCCGGCACGCCAACGTTCTCCAACACTTCTGAAGGAACATGGTTCGCCAGCTACTAGCTCACCTGCGCATGCTGATCGCCATCGCGCGACCCTCAACTGCGGATGCTGATCGCCATCGCGCGACCCTCAACTGCGGATGCTGATCGCCATCGTGCGACCCTCAACTGCGGATGCTGATCGCCATCGCGCGACCCTCAACTGCGGATGCTGATCGCCATCGCGCGACCCTCAACTGCGGATGCTGATCGCCATCGCGCGACCCTCAACTGCGGATGCTGATCGCCATCGCGCGACCCTCAACTGCGGATGCTGATCGCCATCGCGCGATCGCCCACCTGCAGATGCTGTTCGCCCACCTGCAGATGCTGTTCGCCATCGCGCGACCGCCAACCTGCGCATGCTGATCGCCATCGCGCGACCCTGGCATGCTGATCACCATCACGCGACCCTGCGCGTACTGATCACCATCGCGCGACTTGGCGCATGCTGATCACTGCTCGCGATCGCTCACCTTCGCATACTGCTCGCCAAAGCACGATCGCTCACCTGCGCATACTGCTCGACCATCGCGTCGGCATAACACAACGCGCCATCGCCAACCTGCGCGTTAGCACTCACCAGCTCACCACCGATCGCTTGTTGATCCATATCGCCAGCGGTCCTTCTCGCCCACGCGGCAGCGCGTTTCCTCGCCATCGCGCTAACGCTTGCGTTCGCCGCCTCGGACTCGCTCTCATCCACCTGCCCACCCTCACGACCGCTCGCCCGTGCAACCGCGCGACCGCTCGCCCGTGCAACCGCGCGACCGCTCGCCCGTGCAACCGCGCGACCGCTCGCCCGTGCAACCGCGCGACCGCTCGCCCGTGCAACCGCGCGACCGCTCGCCCGTGCAACCGCGCGACCGCTCGCCCGTGCAACCGCGCGACCACTCGCCTGCGCGCCCACACGCCCACGTGCCTGCACGTCTACGCTCATGCTCTCCAATGTTCGCCCACGCGCGAACCAACGGTTTTTTCCATCGCGCAGACGGATGGTGTTCCGTCGCGCGAACCTACAGTGTTTCTTCGCACAAATGTCGGCTTATTTCTTGCAGTATCCTTTGCTCGTCTATGGGTTATCGCTCGCCGACCACCAGGAATTCCCGTCGCGCGAGCTCCAGGGCAATTGCGACCACGATTCCCAATGGGGTTTTCGCAGCATGACCAGCCTGGCGAGTTCTTCTGGAGCGTATTTCCAGAACACTGCCTCACCCCGTAAACACAGAGCATGGCACTTGCAAGAATAGGAGAAACTTAGGGGAGATCTGAGCAACACTCCTCTATTCCTGAACCTGGGTTAGCCCTTCCCCGTCATTCCCTGGAAGGATTTTTGGCGGGGGGGCTTTCCGTTCGAGATTTCTCCATCGGACAAGGGGTGACTGCTTACCTCTTCCTCTGGGAGCTTACCAGGTTCTTTCCCTCCTCGGTTACGGCCCGAGGTTTGGTTCAAGGAAGCTACAGGAAGATCAAGGGTACTTTCCTCCTCTCGAGCTCAGGCACCTTGGCCTTTCGTCGTTAAGTATCTAACTTGCGGACAAGCTCGATGATGTACCATCTGGACGCGCTGACTGAGGGCTTCCTTCGGGTGTCTCATCTGTGGAGGTCGACGACCTCAGACACCCTTCCATCCTTGAGAAGAGTTTGTTTGTGCCCAAGGACAGAGACTTAGACAGCTGCTGTGCGGAGTAAATCGACTTCCGGTTTCACTCCTCCAAGGCGCTTTCTTCCAGACTCTGCAGGGCTCCAGCGCCCTTTTCTTTCAACCACGTCGGCCTAAGTTATCGGCTACGACAACTGGGACAAGGTGTTCAATTGCAGTTTCCTCCTGTCAGGAACAGATGGCACGGGAGACTCCCCTGGGGGGGCATAGTCCTAAAAGGAGTTCACGAACTCTAGGATTGCAGGTTTTTCGTTTGGAGGATGCTTAAGGTTACTCATCCGAATGACAGCTTCCCGATGCCCATTCCCGCACAATCTCTGTGAGTAGCCAAGGATATCGCGCCTGCCGTCTCTGTCAGCGAATTCAGTGTCTCTGAACGTCTATGCCAAAGCGTCAGCAGAGTTGCCCGGTTGGGCAGAATGATCCATACCTTAGGCGAAGGTCTTCCTTAGGATCATCGACGGCTTCACCCCCGGCCCCCTCAGTCGATCCTTTCTT
This sequence comes from Palaemon carinicauda, assembly GCF_036898095.1. NCBI lineage: Eukaryota > Metazoa > Arthropoda > Malacostraca > Decapoda > Palaemonidae > Palaemon > Palaemon carinicauda. The sequence continues at coordinate 39,124,184 of NC_090737.1, read as the reverse complement.
GTAAGGAAGGATCTGAGAGGGGATGTCCATAGTCGACCTCTCAGCCCTGATCAAGTTTGTCGAACAAACTTCGGCCAGCGTAGACCAGCAGAATCGATCAGACTGGTAACGAGGCGACAGGACTCCTTAAACCCTGGATCGGAAGGACGGGTACTTTCAGTTTCCATTCCATCCATCTTCCAGGGTGCTCGTCGAATTCAGCCTAGACTGCAAGTATTCCTGCTTATGATGCAGTGTGGCTATCCCGCCGTGGCATAGCAGGTTTGTTTCCCCAGAGAACTCTCCCTGCCTTCCTCTTGGCCGCTCAGGTGCAGGCTTCCGCCTCCTCTGCTGTTTGGAGGGCTGGTCAACTCCGGTAGGCTCGGGTTTCGACCTTCTTCAGCCCCGGGACAAGCTTCCGGATGCTTACCATGAGTGTGGGCTCATGGTATTTTGCTTGGAGCCTTCTCTTCCTCTGCCTCAACATCTGGAGTATCTGGCCATGATATTGAGTCAACCGCCTTACCACATTGGAAACCCCGCTTCTCGTCCGTCCAGCGAGGTTAAGCAACGTCGGTACTTGGATGGGTGACCACCTGGGGACGCCAGATTCTGTTACCACATCCTCCGAGCCTTCCTTTCGGTTGACTGTGGCAAGACTGAGGAGAGTCGCAGTACCTGTTCTCAGTCAAGCAGAGCTTTCAGCTCTACCTTGGAACATTTCCTAGTTCTTCTTTCCTCATTGACCCGTCTATAGTCCGAACGGTCGCCTCAGGATAAGTTCCATGTGGGGCGATCCAGGTTCCGGTGGCTTCAGGCAATGTTTAACCGGACTCCCTGGCCCTATGGGACCAGCGGAACTATTAGACCTGCAATGGGTGTTGACCTATGGAGCCTCTTGATGGTAGTGGATATTCTCGTCCTTTCCCCACATTCTTGATGCGGTTCTCGGACTCTTCAAAGGAAAGGGGGGGGGACATGTTCCGGTCCTGGCCTATGGTCAAGACCTGAAGGATACCTCTCCATATTCAGGCAGGCTTATGGACCTTAGTCTGGCCCCTCTTCAGATCCTACAGCTCCTGCCGATTCGCCCCGTTGCGCGTCGACTTCATTCTAACCAGCAGGGGACGCATTTTCACACCTTCACATCTTGCAGTAGAGATACCGGGATGATTGAGATTCTCTCAATACCACCATCGGCTCTCTCATTCCAGGCAGGGGAATGTTTCTCTCAGACTATCCGAGCAGAGCCTCATAGAGAGAGTGTACCTAGGGGTCTTTGACCTTGGGTAACCAGCAAGTGCTGGTCTGGGGGACCTGATCGCGACAGCTTGGAACCTCAAGCTTCCGCTAGTCTTCCCCACAGTCTCAGACCCCGAGACTCTGGCAAGATGCATTCCGGTGATGGTGGGCCAACTTCGACGCCTGCGTCTTCCCTCCCTTTTGTCTGCGGACAATGGGTCTCAACAAGACCAGGTTGTCTGTCAACCTTTCAATAGGAGAGCTCCACTGGGACTATGCGCAGAACGGTTTCTGGACCCTCTGCTTCCCCTGACGGAACTCCTGGGAGAGCTTCTCCCACGGCGCAGACTACTCAAGCAACCACACTGCGACATCTCTCCCGAACCGGGGCGTCGCTTCGGCTTCATGCCTGGAGACACTACGCTTCCTCCTCTAGAAGAGACAACCCGCTACAGTCGCGGTACGGAGGTTGCGTCATCTGCGATAGTCATCCACAGGGGTCTCCCAGGCAAAGTGAAGAGTCTAAGGTGGTTGGTGCCGTGGGAGATATACCTCTTCCCTTGAGGCCTCTTCTCCAGCAATAACGGTCTTATTGCCTTTCGGCGGGAGGAAACTCCTTTCCGCTCTCGGCAATGAAGCCTGTCGCTCAGCCTTTCCCTGACCTTCAGGCTTAAAGGAATAACTTTTTCCTGCCCGCTGGATCTATCCTCGCTCATGCGAAGCTACGATCGTCCCTGCCCTAGTCGGAGGAAGACCTCCAACTTGGAGCATGGCTCGGACTTTTAGTCCTTTAAGAGATCTTCTCAAGACCCTTTTACGACAGGCCTCGGATTGTATTCCGCCTTGGGTCTTCTGCTCACTCTGGCCACGGCCAGTGTGTAAGCAATCTTCTTGGTCTCTTACTACTCCCCCCTTTCTAAGGAATAGGGGAAGGCAACATTCAGGCTCGCTCCTGAGTTGTTGGCTAGACTCAGAATCTGAGGGTCCCGGCCCTTCGGTCCGATTTATTCAAGATTTCGAGTCTCCATTCTGTGTCTGATGTCCCAAGACCTTCTCTTTCTTGCCAGTAAGGAATCGAGAGGTTAGCGCTGGGAACAGCTGCAGTTTGTCCTCAGTTGCAGCCGATTTGGGAACACAAGGAGGACATGGGGGGAGAGTCACCAGTATACCTCTTCAGCCCGGACTCAAGGACATTCATCTCGACCTGTCTTCAGACCCTCCCCCGTCACGTCGCCCTACAGCACGATGTTGGATACATCGCAACGTCCCTCGCCTTCGAGTAATACTACTCTGTGACGCAGGTGCTACAAGCTGGAGTCTGGAAGCGTCTGATGACCTTCGCAGCCCGCTTCCTGCAGGGCGTGACCCACAGGAGTCTCGATACGTTTTCTATCGCTCTGTGGTGGCTACACAACAGCTGGTCTAACCTCAGGCTCCTTTTTGGACAGGTAACAGAAGGTTGAGGGCATTGTTATCAGGTTTTAGTCTGCATGAACAAAAGAAGTATGTCTGGCCCTTACTTCTTTCTTCATCATCCCCTCTACGGGGAAGCAGCATCCTGGTCTCTGCATAGCTGACCTCGAACCTCTGCAGGTAAACCATGCTTCCTTGTGTTCCGAGTATTGAGTCAATACTGTCGCGTCCCCCATACCCTGACGAGGTGGTATTGGGAACGTCCTAACCCAGAGTTCCTTCTGGAACTCCAGGTCAACTGCCTAGGACGGGTCACACTTCTTCCTTCACACACAAGCTTACGTAGGCCACATGGTTCCTTGCGGAGCAAGGAACTTGTGAGGTGCAGGGACTCCTTTTCTCGAGTGCGACTCACTCGGATTCTGAGTCCCCGGGTAAAGCCAAAGCCAGTATGGCTGGGGACTTTCCACCCTTCCTAAGGGATAAGTCACCCTTTGTAAATAGCGTGGTTTGTATTTCGGTTACGGAACAAATGACAAATTCGAAGATAATTTGTATTTTTCCTAACCATACAAACCTTAGCTATTTACACATATTTGCCCGCCAGCCCTGTCCCCCAAGACAAGTCCTACCTCTAAGTGAAAGTGAGTATTCACCTGTGTGTGAGGGGGAGGAGGGGTAGCTAGCTACCACTCCCCTACCCCCCCGCTAACTAGCGCGGGGGTAATACACCCTCGTTAAATTCTAATGGCTCGCCATTTCAGCTACGCTAAAAGTAATACCCTTTGTAAATAGCTAAGGTTTGTATGGTTAGGAAAAATACAAATTATCTTCGAATTTGTCATATTTATCACTTTCATCATGCGCGTTAAATGCCTTCTTTGTTCTGAGCGTGGTTGTTTACTGAGCGTACTTTATGACGTTTCAGGCGGCGTCATAAAGAAAAACATTTCATTTGGAAGTCCTAAGAAAAATTAAGTAAAACATTGGTAATAAAAAAATCAACATACTGTATAATCAATATAATCGATGCAAAAACTAACCTATACATATATGTGTACACTAAATGAGTTTGTTTCTTCATTATGATCAGAGATAAACATAAACAAATCATTGGTTGCCATTTTTTATCGTGCTTTTTAGCGTGTTTAGGAAACGCATGATATAAAATCGCCTTTAATATTTGTGCCTGTTTTAGTTTAGGGTACTGTAGTACATGCATTAAGTGTTCTGTACATTAAAGGGTAGTTTGTTAACGGTACTACTGTACGTACAAGGGAAGGTTTTAAAAGTCTGAATATACATGTTAAATAAATAGGTAAATATGGTGTCAATACTTCGCGGATTTTCACCTATCGCGGTCGGGTCTGGAACCTATCTACCGCGATAAACGAGGGTTCACTGTATATCTTTTTTATCACCCTTTCTTTAAATTTGTGATATAATAAAACTGATACGCGTAAAGGTGCATTCTTAGAGTAAATGGTTTCATGAATAGCGATGCAGGTGCACAAATATTGAAATAACGTATGTTAACTTCTTCTATGTAGAGGAAGGGGAACTATGAGACCAGGGGATTTCCCAGTACGCGTCTGCTACGTACCCAGCATTCCCCTGTTAGCAGCGCATGCGCAATAATGTCAAGGAGAATTCTGAGACCGGGGGATCTTTCAGACCGTCACACCGGAGGCCCCCTTCCCAGGTCACAACCCCTAGCTGGGGCAAGCCCCCCCAGATCCTCCTTCCCAGGTCACAACTGCTAGCCAGACCCCCCCTTCCTAGGTCACAAGATAAAAGTAATTCATAAATAAATCCTTACATTATGATAAAGTAAATCACAAATAATTCTTTACTGTATGATTGACACCATCCTTTGGGGGGGTGGTGGCAATCTTTACAGATTTGCGGTAGAAATGTGCAAGTCTTCAAAATTGAACTTTTGAGGCCTTATTTCTTGGTTATTTTTTAATTCCTCATGAGTAAAAATAGCTTTACACTGAATGGAAAGCATATCCATCATAATCAATTGTCGATATAGATGAAATTACTCTAAATTTTGAAATAGATTGTACTTCCCCTAAGTTCCCTGTTAGTGAAGTCTTTAACTGATGGTGGTTCAACTCAATTTAAAGGGAAGGGTCGCAAGGGTGGGAAAAAAATGGCTGTTGTAAAACAACATCTGGGAACTTGGGCATAAATATTTGGAAGCTCCTAATTGGTCAGGTAATGATTGCCGTACAAGGTTAGGTTAGGTGGGTTGGTTAGGTTCTGTACCCTTTTACAAATCTTGGAAGTGTTAAATTATCAGGTTTTGGCCTGTTTTCAGCCACTTACATGAACCATATATTTTTACAACTGGTTATCTTGTACTTATTTTGCATTTCTGACCATTATTATTGCTTCAAATCACTCTTTTATGACATTTCCCTCCCAGAAAACCCCGGTTTCATACTGTGGTCCCCATGATTGTCTTTATATAAGGGGGTCCAAAAACTCATGAACGGGTGGTTTGCCCCAATAATCATAGTCAGAAATGCATAAAACACAAGATAGCGAGTAGGAAAAATATATGGTTCATGTATATGGTTTGAAGTTAAAGCATCATATATTTACCTACGTTGACTAAACCTTGTTAACTTACACACGTTGAAAGAATTGCCTCCAAGTATGGCTTTCAGTTTGCTTTTAAGAAATTCTGAATGGCAGTGTTTCATTTGCATTTCACCTTATGGTGCAAGATTGAAACTGTACATACATTCTTACAGCTTTGGGTAAGTTTGCAGATCATTAGAACTTATACCGTAAATGTTCAAAATGGTAATCTTTCTATATTTACAATCAAATGTTAGGTTTAGCCAACTAGTCATTATGTTTCCATAGATTAAGCAACTAAGATGTACAAACGGCTTAATTTTACAAGTTAACTGATGTGCAAGGTAAAATCATGCCCATTGTGGGTCGTGTTACCTTTGTCGCCTGTTTGAAATCACCAGTTTAGATTACCTCCCAGCTTTATACATTTGTAAAACCATGACTGACTTAACTGTTCAAACGGTGTTAGAAACTGTGTGCTTGTTGGCCTAATTTTCATTTTGTCATCAAGAAGTACAGCATTTGCGCCTACATTAACATCATTAGGGAAAATTTTCGGTGAGCTAGTGGCTTAGCCCATAAGCAAACTATGCACACTGCCATCTACATGCAATCCATCATGAAAAGGAACTATAAGAGGAAAGCCATTAATATAAGAAATAAAAGGTTTCCTACTTGCTTCTAATTCATCGAGTAGAATGATGTGAGGATCTAAACTACCGACTTGGTCTTCTACCTAATAATGGAACAAAGGCTGTTTGTTCCGTAACTGACATACAAACCACGCTATTTAATAGGGGTATTACTTTCGGCGTAGCTGAAATGACGAGCCATTAAAATATAACGAGGGTTTACTACCCACACAGCTAGTTAGCGGGGGTAGGGGAGGTTAGCTTGCTACCCCCCCCCCCCTCACACACACCTGTGCTTGAGCTCATTTTGCTCTCGGCTCGGATGGTAGACGGACGTGTCCTCTCTCATCCTCGCCTCTCTCTTGGCAGCCTTTAATGCTTTTTTGCTTTTTCTTTGACCTGTTTGTGTGTGAAGTTGGCCTCTGTGATTATGCGCACCTGTCCTGGATTACCCGACCGCTCCTGCGAAACATTCATGTCGGTGGTTGAGACAGACCCTCACACCCTTTGCCCTTACTGTAGAGGTCAACGGTGTGAAAGTAATTACAAGTGTGGTGAGTCTAGGGAGCGGTCTACCTCCCAGTGGGAGAGGTTTTCTCAGCGACGTAAGAAGAAGTCCAAGCGGGATCTTTCTCCTTCGAAGGTTTCTTTGAAAGGAGAAAAACCCAAGGACTCTTCTTCCGTTGCCAAAACCTCCTCCGAAGCTCCCACTCGAGCGGTCTCTTTCGAGAGGTCGTCGAGTGGTAGCGTAGACCAGGGTTCTATTTTCCAAACTCGGGGTTCGAGAGATGGCGTTGCCTCCCCTAGCGAGGCAGCTCCACCTCTCCCCCCGAGGGAGGATGTGTCATTAACCAATCTTTTTCAGCTTTGGTCTTCCTTGGGGCTCGAGGGTTCGCCCTCCAAGGAAACATTATTTGACTACATCCGATTGGGTGCCGCTGTCAAGCAATCGCCGACTTTGGCAGAAGTTGATCCTCTGTCAATTGTCGACGTTGTGGTGTCAGAGGTATCCAATGCGGTATCGCCTAATACCTCTGCCTCTTCACATCCCGCAGTAGCTGAAGGCTTAGTTTCTCTCGTTTCTGCTCAACCAACGAGGGAGAAACTAAGTCCAACAGTCTCTCCTGCTGGTGTTTCTCCCCCTCGGGGGAGTTCACTTACAGAGACTCCTCTTCGGAGAACTGCAGAAGGTCAGCTTGCTGATCCAACGGCCCCCAGAGGGTGCATCCGTCGCAAGGCTTGCTTTCCTCTTCGCCAGAGAGGCCTTCCTTCACCTGCGGTGAGGAGGCGCCTCTTTGGTTCACCATCTCCGTTGCAGTCCGCTGCAGAGGAGCCTCGTCAGCGTTCACCGACTGTTCCTGCTATGGCCCTGGACCTCTCAGCGGATCGTTCGCGATCCCCTTCGACGGAAGGTCGTCCTTGCAAAGGACACGTCGACCTTCCACCCGACAGACCTGCTGACCTGCTTTTGCCGTTCCTGAGAGATGATGCGCGCTATGTGCCTACGAAACCTGACTTACATGCTCGTCAGGCATCGAACCCTGTTACGGGGCATCAAGGGCGTATGCGCCATCGCCCGCATACGTCCCTTACACGCCATGATGGACATGAGCGCCAACGTTCTCCTGCGCGCCAGGCTTTGCCTGAGGTAGCGGGCCATCAACCTCCTGTGCGCCAGCAACCTCCTGCGCGCCAGCGCTCTCCAACTCGCCAGTGCTCGCCAACGCGCCAGTGCTCTCCTGCACACCCACGCACAGGGATCTCTCCTGGGCGCTGTTGGATAGTCAAAGACTTCTCCTACGCGCCAGCGCTTGCCAACGCGCCAGCGCTCGCCAACGCGCCAACTGCTGTCTCCTACGCGCCAACTGCTGTCTCCTACGCGCCAGCGCTTGCCATCGCGTGTTCATGCGCCGTCACCCTCTCGCGCCCGCGAGGATGCATGAGCGCGCCCATTCTCTCCTACAGTTGCGCGGCACCATACTGACGCGCTCCCACAAGATGCGCGCCCGCACGCACAGGCTCCAGCAGCGCGCCCGCACGCACAGGCTCCAGCAGCGCGCCCGCACGCCAGGGGTATCTCTCCTGCGTGCGTGCGCCCTACGAAATCTACTAGGGCGCGCGAACTGTCGCCCGCATGCCTGCGTGTATAACACCTGATCCTGCACGCCCTCGTGTGCGTGAACATTCCCCTGCGCGCGCTCCTACGCGCCATCACTCTCCTGCGCGCTCACGCAATCACCCGCATGCGTGCGCTCCAGCAGTCTCCCACGCGCGACCCCTTGTATTCTCCATCGCGCGAGCACCATTACGCGCCCCCGCGCGAGCGTCAATACCCTCCCGCGCGCGAGGCTGCTGGACAATGCACGGCAAGGTCGCCATCGCCGCATTCCCCTCGCCGTAAGCGCATAACAGCGCGCACTGCGGCGGAAGGGAAGCATCCAGAAAGGTCCAGGATCTCTTCTTCTCCTTCTTTTCAGGCGAACCCCCCTATGGAAACTCCTCCCAGGGATCCGTCGATCCCTGTCCCTCCAGAGGGAGTGTCTGACAGCGCTGCTGTCAGTCAACAGCCATGGTTCGGGCCGCTAATCAGAGCAGTTATGCAGGCTTTCAAGCCTGTTCTCTCTGAGGTGGGGAACAGATCCTTTGCTGTCTCTACCCCTCTGAAGAGTAAAAGAGGAGTTCCGGACGCGGTGACTTCTCCGAGAGCTAAGTTGACTCCTCGCTGGCCTTTGAGGCAGGTTCCTTCACCCCCCCCAGACTTTTTCTCCTTCCCTGTCGGACGAGGACTTCCCGTCCTCAGGGGAGTCACGTGAGGTGAGACGTTCCCCCATCGCACCAATGAGGGAAACCCCACCTCGCGTTGAAAAGTCTTCCTGGGTAGGGGCTGAAAAGAACTTGGCACTGTCTATGTTAGAATCCTACATCCCTCCCAGGAGGGAGTCGAAGGACTCGAAGACGGTACCAAAATCCTCGACAAGACTTAGGACGGAGCCAGCTAGCCTCTCGGAGAATGTCCGCGAATCTCCCCAAGAAGAGCCTTTGGGGACAGGAGACTTCGCTGCAAGTCCAACATCCGGAGAACTACAAGAGTCAGAGCATGCATTTTGGCAGGTGCTGACTCCTATGAGGGCTCTCAATGGGTTTGCTGACCCAGAGATCCCCCCCTTGAGAGAGCAAAGACACGGTCTTGGACCGTGTATTTGGCACTCAAAAACCCTCTAAGGCCAGTGCGGCTCTGCCTTGGTCTCAGGGGGTTAAGAGTACCAGGAACAAGATCGCTGTTCAGCTCTCTGAGTTGTCCTCCTCCAACTGTTCCAGTGCCGGCAACAAGCTTCTCCCGCCTCCTCGCGTACAGCAAAGGCGGTACTTCGAGATCTTAGAGGAGCCTTGTATAGCTCTTTCTCTCCACCATTCGTTGGAAGAGCTTACCAGGGGAGTCCCTCTTGAGAGACTCTCCAACTGGCAGGTCTCATTCTCGGCAACCGAGATCCTTAACCAGGAGAAGGTTGCGAAGTGTGCCATGCAAGCCACTTCGTGGCTGGATATCTGGTTAGGGACCTTAGGTATCCTGATACGCTCTGAGGACTTCTCCAAAGAACGTACCAGGAAAGCTATAGAGACGTTCTTCCTCTCAGGCACTCGCACGATCGAGTTTCTGGCCCACCAAGTCTCGAACTTGTGGGCAAACACCATCCTGAAACGTCGGGATGCGGTGGCTGAGAGGTTCCATCAGAAGGTCCCTAGCACCGAGATAAATAGGCTCAGGCATTCTTCCTTAGAAGGAACGAATTTGTTTGAGCCTAAGGATGTGGAACAGGTCGCTGAGAGGTGGAGGAAGTCCCACCAAGACTCCCTCCTTCATAGGGCTTTGACATCCAAGCCCTATAAGCCTCCAGCACCCCAGCAGTCCCGTCCGATCAAGACCACAAAACTGAAGACAGCAGCGAAGACAGCGGTGTCTAAGCCCTTTCCTGTCAAGGACAGGAAAGACAAAAAGTTCTCCAGAGGAGGTAAGAATCGTAGAGGCAGCAGCCGAGGCCACAAACGCTAGGATTGGCAGTCCCCCTGCATGTCCACCAGTGGGGGGATGCCTACAAAGTTGCGCAGACAGATGGCAGTAACTCGGGCCAATTCCTGGACGATTTCCGTAATCATTCAGGGATATTGCTTCCCGTTCACAACATCTCTACCTCCCCTGACGACGAATCCAGTGTCATTGAGCTCCCTTGCCATGGGATCGGCAAAGGGGCAAGCCCTTCGGGCAGAAGTCCAGACCCTGTTGAAGAAGGGCGCTCTCCAAGAGGTTCTCGACGGATCCCCAGGCTTCTTCAGTCGACTCTTTCTTGTAAAGAAGGCGTCTGGAAGCTGGAGACCAGTCATCGACCTCTCGGGTCTGAACAAGTTTGTCAAACAAACTCCGTTCAGCATGGAGACCGCAGACACGGTCAGACTAGTAGTGAGACCGCAAGACTTCATGTGTACACTGGATATGAAGGATGCGTACTTCCAGATCCCAGTCCATCCGTCTTCAAGGAAGTACTTAAGATTCAGCCTAGACAACAAGGAGTACCAGTTCAAGGTGCTGTGTTTCGGTCTCTCCACAGCACCACAGGTTTTCACCAGAGTGTTCACCCTAATATCTTCATGGGCACACAGGATCGGCATCCGTCTCCTCCGTTATCTGGACGACTGGCTGATCCTAGCAGACTCGGTGTCATCCCTTATTCAACACCGGGACAAACTCCTGGGACTTTGCCAGGATCTGGGGATCATGGTAAATCTTGAGAAGTCCTCTCTGCTTCCCACTCAATGACTGGTATATCTAGGCATGGTTATAGACACCAATCTCCAGAAAGCCTTCCCATCAGATGACAGGATAGCAAGGCTGAGGAAGGTCACAAGCCCTTTTCTCAGACGAGAAGAACTTCCAGCCCAATCGTGGTTACGTCTCCTCGGTCACCTTTCTTCTTAGGCTCGTCTAGTTCCCAACAGTCGCCTCAGGATGAGATCCCTCCAGTGGCGGCTCAAGTTCCGGTGGTATCAAGGTTACGATTCCTCGGACATCATGATCCCTATGGGACCTGCGGAACGGACGGACCTCCAGTGGTGGGTGACAGACGAGAACCTACAAAGAGGAGTGGATCTTCTCGTTCTCCCCCCGGATTTGATGCTGTTTTCGGACGCCTCAAAGAAAGGGTGGCGAACCCACGTACTGCACCACACGACCTCAGGCCTGTGGTCAGAACTTCAACAGTTCCAGCAGTACCTGGCGGGTCACTCTGTGGTGGTGATAAGCGACAACACCACAGTAGTGGCTTACATCAACAAACAAGGAGGTACCTTTTCAAAACAGCTATCCCTTCTTGCAGTAGAGATACTGAGATGGGCCGAAGTCCACTCGATTCCGCTATCGGCTCGTTTCATTCCAGGCAAGAGGATTGTGCTCACCAACAATCTGAGCAGAGCGTCTCAGATAGTGAGTACCGTGTAGTCTTTGGATCATCTAGTAGCCAACAAAGTCCTGACTTTGTGTGGTTCTCCGACTGTGGATCTGTTTGCAACAGCTCTTAACTTCAAGCTTCCTCTGTACTGCTCTCCAGTCCCAGACCCCAAGGCTCTCTGGCAAGATGCCTTCCAACAACGGTGGGACAACATCGACGTTTACGCCTTTCCCCCGTTCTGTCTGATGAGGAGGGTGCTCAACAAGACCAGAACATCGGTCAATCTTTCGATGACCCTCATAGCTCCGCTATGGCATCACGCGGAATGATTTACGGACCTTCTGCAACTCCTAACGGAGCTACTGAGAGAGCTCTCTCCACGGCACAATCTACTCAAACAACCACATGCCAACATCTTCCACAAAGCCGTAGCTTCGCTACGACTTCATGACTGGAGACTATCCAGCATCTCCTCGCTGAGAGAGGATTTTCGCAACAAATTGTGGTCAGGATGTCTGGACATCTGCGAGAGTCATCCGCAGCTGTCTACCAGGCAAAGTGGAAAGTCTTCTGTGGTTGGTGTCGTGGTAGGGGTATCTCTCCACTCGATGCCACTATTCAAACAATAGCGGAGTTCCTCGTGTATTTGCGGGAAGAAGTGCGCCTTTCAGTCTCGGCAGTGAAAGGCTATCGCTCAACCTTAAGTCTATCCTTCAGGCTGAAAGGAATGGACATTTCTTCTTCGCTGGAACTTTCCCTACTCATACGAAGTTATGAACTTACCTGCCCTCAGTCGGAAGTGAGACCTCCTCCATGGAACGTGGTTCGAGTTCTCAGGTCTCTTAAGAGACCTCCCTATGAACCATTACGCCAGGCTTCAGATCGCCACCTAACCTGGAAGATGGTGTTCCTACTAGCTTTGGCTTCGGCCAAGTGTGTTAGCGAACTTCATGGTCTCTCGTATGACATCGCCCATTCAAGGGGATAGGGGGAGGTAACGTTCAGATTCGTCCCTGAGTTCATTGCTAAGACTCAGAATCCTGGAGTAGCGGATTCTTGATTCGACTCCTTCCGGATTTCTAGTGTTCGTTCTGTAATAGATGACTCAGACCATCTCCTACTATGCCCAGTAAGGAGTTTGAGGCTATATCTTAAAAGAACAGCTGCAGTTCGTCCTCATGTGCCAGCCTTATTCGTTAGCACAGGGAGGACTAAGAGTAGGGTCACTAAGAACACCATCTCGGCATGGATTCGTAGGGTGATTCATCTGTATCTGAATCCAGATCCTCCTCCGTCACGTTGCCCTAGAGCACATGATGTCGGGCGTAGCTACGTCCCTGGCCTTGTAAAAGAATTTTTCAGTGACGCAGGTCCTTCAAGCTGGGGTGTGGGAGCGTCGGATAACCTTCACAACCCACTACCTGCAAGACGTGACCCACAGGATGCTCGATACGTTCTCTATCGGCCCTGTGGTGGCTGCACAACAGCTGGTAGAAAACCTCAGGCTCCTTATTGGTCAAGTAGCAGAAGGTTGAGGGCATTGTTACCCGGTTTTAGTCTGCATGAATGAAAAGGTTTGACTGGCCCTTATTCTTCTCTTCATCATCCCCTCTCTTGGGGAAAGCAGCATCCTGGGTTCTCTGCATAGCTGACCTCAAACCACTGCAGGTAAACCATGTTTCCTTGTGTTCCTAGTATTAAGTTAATACTGTCACGTCCCCATACTCTGACGAGGTGGTATTGGGAGAGTCCTAGTCTACAAGTTTCCATCTAAAGAACTTCAGATCCACTTCCTAGGACGAGTCACACTTCGTTATGCCTTCACACACAGCTTGCGTAGGCTGCAGTCCTTGCATAGCAAGGTTCTAGCGAGGTGCAGGGACTCCTTATTTCTTGGGTGCTGACACACTCAAATAACGAGCCCCCGGGCAAAGCCAAAAAGCCAGTACTGGCTGGGACGTCCACCCTTCCTAATGGGTGAGTCACCCCTATTAAATAGCGTGGTTTGTATGTCAGTTACGGAACAAATGACAAATTCGTAGATAATTTGTATTTTTCCCAACTATACAAACCTTAGCTATTTAATCAAACTTGTCCGCCAGCCCTATCCCCCTTGAAGTCCTATCTCCAAGCAAAGTGAGCTCAAGCACATGTGTGTGAGGGGGGGGTAGCAAGCTACCCTCCCCTACCCCCGCTAACTAGCGGTGTGGGTAGTAAACCCTCATTAAATTTTAATGGCTCGTCATTTCAGCTACGCCGAAAGTAATACCCCTATTAAATAGCTAAGGTTTGTATAGTTAGGAAAAATACAAATTACCTACGAATTTGTCATGTTAGACCTTTTATTGATTGGATCATGGATTAGAAAGGGTTGTGCAGTAGAAGATCCCAAAATAGGAGTGCCATGCTCTGAGAGGATCTCGACTCTGTCATGCACTGTGCACCATCAGAACCCTTACTGATTGGTGCATTGGAACCACTAGTCAAAGTTTGAGGATTTAGGCTAGAATTTGAAATTGGGCAGGTTAGGTTAGGTTCTTTATATGTTCATACACAGGTACAAACTCTCGTGCAGAGCTGGAAACTCGGCTGTTAAGATTTTATAACAAGGTGTTGGTAGTTACAGGAGGGTGGTGGGAAAGCCCCGCCACCCACTAGCTCCCCGAGTAGCCACCTCAACTTCAGCCGTCTAGGTGTAGTGCATAGAAATATTTTTGGTACAACTAAACATAGCTTATAACTTTCTTCTTTCTTTTCCTTTTAGTGTGTTGGTTGATTTTGAGAAAAGAGAAACCATGTATGGGCATGCAGTCCTGGCCAGGCATTCTTGGCTGTAAGTGTGGAATGTTTATGAGCAGGAGCTTAGTGAATCCCCATTCATTATTCCCTTCTTGCAGGGTCATGACTTTAAGGAGTCATTGCCCTGTGAGGAGTTTGAATTGTGGTGGTCATTGCAGTGGCTTGAGTATGGCAGCAAGAGGAGGGGAAAATAAATGCTAAGCGAGATACAGTACTTGTTCCGTAACCGAAATACAAACCACGCTATTTACATAGGGTTTACTTTCGGCGTAGCTGAAAATGACGAGCCATTGTCTCACTTCACTTTTGGCTCGGACGATGAGCAGACGTGTCTGTCTTTCGTCCTCGCTTTTGACAGCCTTAATATGTTTTTTCTTTTTCTTCAGCTCTGTGTGTTTGGAAGTTGGCCTCTACCTTCATCGCAATTATGCGCAAGTGCCCTGGACTCCCCGGCCGCCCCTGTGGAACTTTCATGACGGCAGTCGAGACGGATCCTCACACCCTTTGCCTGCAGTGTCGAGGTCAACGGTGTGATAGAGACTTAACTTGTAGTGAGTGCAGGGAGTGGTCTACCTCCCAGTGGGAGAGGTTTGCCCAGCGGCGTAAGAAGAAGTCCAAGAGAGACCTTTCTCCTTCAAGGGCTGCCTTGAAGGAAGGCAGGCTCCAAGGACTCTTCTTCCACCGCCCGAACCTCCTCCGAAGCTCCCACTCGGTCGGTCTCTCGTGAGAGGCCGTCAAGTGGTAGCGTAGGCTATTGTTCTGTTTCCCGACCTCGGGGTGTGGGAAAGGGCGTTGCCTCCCATAGCGAGGCAGCTCCCCCTCCTCTTCCGGGGGAGGATATTGATTCTCATTACGATGATGACCATGCTGTGTCTAATGATGATCTCTTTCAGCTTTGGGCTTCCTTGGGGCTTAAGGGCTTGCCCTCCAAGGAAGCCCTGTTTGACCTGATCCAGTTGGGGGCAGCTGTCAAGCAATCGCCGGTAATAGCAGAGGTAGACCCTCTGTCTATTGTCGATGTTGTTGTGGCAGAGGCTTCCGACGGGTCTGGTCAAACCTCTGCTGCTGCTGCTGTTGCGGATGTTGCTGAAGGCTCAGCCTCCCCCTCCGAACATCCTTCGAGGGGAAAGTTGAGTCCCATGGTCTCTTCTGCGGGTGCGTCTCCTCCTTGGGGGAGCGCACTGACTGAGACTCCTCTTCGGAGGACCGACGATGTGGATGCCCTTCCTCGAGGTCGCCTTTGCCGTAATGCTCGTCCTCCTCTTCGCCGTAGGGGCCTTCCTTCTCCCTACAAGGGAGTTAGGAAGCGCCTCTTCGGGTCTTCTTCACCTCCGCCTTCCCCTGCAGAGGATTCTTCTCGTTGAGAGCAGACCGCCGAAGCCACGTCCTTGGACCTCTCCGCAAATCGCTCACGATCTCCTATGCCTGCCAGACCTTCCAGTCCTTCCGGCCTGCCATCGCCCCTGGATGCAGATGCGCAGCAGGCGCCTTCTCATCCCGTCATCCGACGGGCACTGGTCCCTTCGGGCCAAAGGGACGTTTCCCACGGTGTGGGTAAATCCCTTGCGCGTCAGGGTTCCCCTGCGCGCTCAACTGTGCGATCGCGCGCAGTAGCGCTCATGCGCTCTCCAGAGCTGCAGCCTTCAGACTCGCCTCGCCAGCGCTCTCCTGCTCGTCAGTGCTCTCCTGCTCGCCAGCGCTCTCCTGCTCGCCAGCGCTCTCCTGCTAGCCGTCAGCGCCCTTCTGTTCCTGCTGCGCGCCATGCGCGCCATCGGTCTCCTGAGCGCCCACGATCTCCTGCTCGTCAGCGCGCACCTTGTTCCTGATGCGCGCCCTGCGTGCACCCACGCGCCCTAGATCTTCGGATCTGGACGCAGGCAAGGACCTTACTCCTTCGCCTCGCCCTCGCGCACCTGTGCGCCCATCTTCGCCTGCGCAACAGCGCGTGCGCACTTCAAGAGTTCCTGCGCGCTCGCGCGCCCATGAGTCTTCTTCTGATCCTGACCGCGAGCGTTCGCCCTTGCGCTCTTCCTCGCCTTCTGATCCTGCGCCCCAGCTGACTGCGCATCGACACCCTCCTGCACGCCAACGATCTCCTGTGTGCCCGCGCGATCCTTCACCTGTGCGCAAGCGCTCACCAACGCGCCAGCGTGCCCATGACTCAGATCGTCACAGGTCTCCGACGTGCACACGCGCTAAATCACCTGCGTGCGGTCGGTCACCTGCGCCATCGTTCGCCAACGCGCCATCGCTCTCCAACGCGCCAGCGTTTGCCAACTCGCCATCGCTCGCCCACGCGCCATCGATCTCCAGTGCGCCGTCGATCTCCTGCGCACCATCGTTCTCCTGACTGACAGCGATCTCCTCTACCCTCGCGCGCTCATTCACCTGCGCGCCCGCGTGCGCACCTTCACCTGCGCGCCAACGCGCCCCCTCGCCAGCGCGCCCCCTCGCCAGCGCGCCCACTCGCCTGCGCGCCCTCTCCCCTGCGCGAACGCGCCCCCCGCGCGTATATCTCCGCGCGACTGCGCTAACGCGCTCCATCAGTCGCCCACTCGCGACCCTCCGCAGCGCATGCTTCCGACAGGGACGCGTTCTTCCAGATCGCCACTGCGCAAGCGCAGGGCTCTCACCCAGGACCAGGAAGAGTCACCGGAGAGGTCCAGGCAACATTCTTCCCTTTCTTCTTTTCAGGCAGGCCCCGTTGCGTCCACTCCGAAGGATCAGGAGATCCCCTTCCCTCCAGCGGGGATTACTGGCACTGCGTCGGCACCCGTCAGTCTTGGTTTGGTCACCTGATGAAAGCGGTGGTGCAGGCTGTGAAGCTGGCCCTTGCTGATCTGGGACTCAAACCAAAGACAGACTTGCCCCCGCTGAAGAGAAGGAGAGGAGTGGACTTCGTGGTGACTTCTCCCAGGGAGAAGTTGGCTCCTAAGAGGTCCGGCAGGAAGGCTCCATCCCCTTCGCAGTCGTTTTCTCCTTCTCCTGTGGACGAAGCTTTTCCGTCCTCAGGAGAGTCCAGCGAGGTGAGGGCCTCTCCCACGGCACCAATGGGAGGAACCCCACCTCCAGCAAGAGAAACGTCTCGCGTGGAAGGTACCTTCCAGACCTCTTTGCTGGAGTCCTGTATCCCGCCCAGGAGGGAACCCAAGGACTCAAAGACGATTCCTAAGTCGTCTTCACGGATCCGACCAGAGCCAACCAGACCCCGGGAGAACGTCCACGTGTCTCCCCAAGAAGAGCCTTTGGGGACGGGAGACTTAGCTGCCAGTCCACAGGGAGGAGAGCAGCACGAGTCGGAGCATGCCTTCTGGCAGGTCTTGAATCCGATGAGGCAACTCAACAGGTTCAAGGACCCGGAGATCGCCCCTCGCGAAGGCAAGGATACGGTCCTAGACCAAGTCTATGGTACCCAGAAACCCCCAAGGGCCAGTCCAGCTTTGCCTTGGTTCCAGGGGGTGAAGAGTGCCAGAGATAAGGTCGAAGCCTAGCTCTCGGAACTCGTCTCCTCCAGTCGTTCTTCTGCCGGGAACAAACTCCTCCCACCTCCTCGTTTACAGCAGAGGAGGTATTTTGAGATCTTGGGGGAGTCCAGTATAGCTCTTCCCCTCCACCACTCGGTGGAAGAGCTCACAAGGGGAACTCCTCTTGAGAAGCTCTCCTCCCGGCAGGGGACATTCTCGGCATCGGAGATCCTTAGCCAGGAGAAGGTCGCGAAGTGTGCCATGCAGGCCACTTCGTGGCTGGACGTCTGGCTGGGTTCTCTGGACATCCTATTGCGCTCCGAGGACTTGTCTAAGGAGAGCAATAGGAAGGCCCTGGAGACCTTCCTCCTCTCGGGCACTCGCTCTATCGAGTTCCTGGCCCACCAGGTTACCAACCTGTGGGCCAACTCGATCTTAAAGCGACGTGATGCGGTGACCGAGAAGTTCCATCCGAAGGTCCCCGCCGTGGATGTCTGCAGGCTCAGACACTTCTCCATCCTTGGAGGAAGCTTGTTTGAGCGCAAGGATATAGAACGCACAGCTGAGAGGTGGAGGAAGTCGAATCATGATTCGCTCCTCCAAAGGGCCCTCACATCTCTGCCCTACAAGCCTCAAGCTCTCCAACAGCATCAACAGCAGCCTCGCAGGACACCGAAGCAGGCTCCGGCAGCTAAGACGAAGGTGTCTAAGCCACAGCCCTTTCCTGTCAAGGACAAGAGGGGCGGAAAGTCCTCCAGGGGAGGCAGAAATCATAGAGGGAGCGGCCGTGGCCGCAAACGCTAGGATTGGCAGTCCCCCTGCGTGTCTACCTGTGGGGGGATGCCTACAAAGTTGCGTGCACAGGTGGCAGCAACATGGGGCCGATTCCTGGACGGTCTCTGTGATCGGCCAAGGATATCGCGTCCCATTCATGACATCTCAACCTCCCCTGACAGCGAATCCAGTGTCGTTGAGCTCCTATGCCATGGGATCGGCAAAGGGGCTAGCCCTTCGGGCAGAAGTCGAGACCATGCTCAAGAAGGATGCTCTCCAAGAGGTCGTCGATGGCTCCCCAGGCTTCTTCAGTCGACTCTTTCTTGTAAAGAAGGCGTCTGGAGGCTGGAGACCCGTCATCGATCTCTCAGCTCTGAATAAGTTTGTCAAACAAACTTCGTTCAGCATGGAGACAACGGACACGATCAGACTTGCAGTGAGACCACAAGACTTCATGTGCACACTGGATCTGAAGGACGCGTACTTCCAGATCCCAATCCATCCGTCTCCCAGGAAGTACTTGAGATTCAGCCTAGACAGCAAGACCTACCAGTTCAAGGTACTGTGCTTTGGTCTCTTCACAGCACCTCAGGTGTTCACCAGAGTGTTCACCCTGATTTCGTCGTGGGCGCACAGGAACGGCATCCGTCTCCTCCGATATCTGGACGACTGGCTGATCCTGGCAGACTCGAAGTCGACCCTTCTTCGACACCAAGACAGGCTTCTGGGACTTTGCCAAGATCTGGGGATCATGGTAAATCTCGAGAAGTCCTCTCTGCAGCCGACCCAACGACTGGTATATCCAGTCTAGGCATGTTATTAGACACCAATCTCCACAAAGCCTTTCCATCAGACGACAGGATAGCAAGGCTGAGGAGGGTTGCAGAGCCCTTCCTCAGGCGGAAAGAGCTTCCAGCCCAATCATGGTTACGTCTTTTAGGTCACCTAGCCTCCCTGGCCCGTCTGGTCCCGAACGGCCGTCTCAGGATGAGATCCCTGCAATGGTGGCTCGAGTCCCGGTGGAATCAGGGCACCGATTCCCCGGACTCTCTGGTCCCTATGGGACCCACGGAACAGGCGGACCTGCGGTGGTGGCTGATCGACGAAAACCTACGAAAGGGAGTGGATCTTCTCGTCTTTCCCCCGGATTTGACACTGTTCTCGGACGCGTCAAAAGAAGGGTGGGGGGCCCACATTCTGAACCAGAGGGTCTCAGGCCTTTGGTCAGAATCAGAAAAGTACCTACACATCAACCTGCTAGAGATGAAGGCCGTGTATCTGGCCCTTCAACAGTTCCAACGGACCCTGGCGGGCCACTCCGTGGTGGTGATGAGCGACAACACCACGGTAGTGGCTTATATCAACAAGCAGGGAGGTACCTTTTCACAACAGCTATCCCATCTTGCAGTAGAGATTCTGAGGTGGTCCACTCGATAACACTATCAGCTCGCTTCATTCCTGGCAAGAGGAATGTGCTCGCCGACAGTCTAGCTTCGCAGATAGTGAGTACCGAGTGGTCTTTGGATCCTCAGATAGCCAACAAAGTCCTGACTTTGTGGGGTTCCCCGACAGTGGACCTGTTCGCGACAACCTTGAATTTCAAGCTGCCTCTGTACTGCTCCCCAGTCCCGGACCCCAAGGCTCTCTGGCAAGATGCCTTCCAACAACGGTGGGACAACATCGACGTGTACGCCTTCCCACCGTTTTGTCTGATGAGAAGGGTGCTCAACAAGACCAGACTATCGGTCAACCTGTCAATGACCTTAATAGCTCCACTATGGCATCACGCGGAATAGTTCCCGGACCTTCTGCAACTCTTAACGGAACCTCCGAGAGAACTTCCCCCATGACACGAGCTACTCAGGCAACCACATTGCAACATCTACCACAAAGCCGTAGCCTCGCTTCGGCTTCACGCCTGGAGACTATCCAGCGCCTCCTCACGGAGAGAGGCTTTTCACAGCAGGTTGCGGAAAGAATGTCTCGACACCTGCGGAAGTTCTCCGCGGGAGTCTACCTGGCGAAGTGGAGAGTCTTTTGTGGTTGGTGTCGTGGGAGGGGTATCTCTCCACTCGATGCCTCTATTCCAGCTATAGCGGAGTTCCTCGTGTATTTGCGGGAGGAAATGCGCCTTTCGGTCTTGGCGGTGAAAGGCTATCACTCAGCCTTAAGCCTGGCCTTTAGGCTGAAAGGAGTGGACATTTCTTCCTCGCTGGAACTCTCTTTACTCATACGTAGCTATGAGCTTACCTGCCCTCAGTTGGAAGTGAGACCTCCTCCATGGAACGTGGTTCGGGTCCTCATGGCTCTGAAGAGACCCCACTTCGAACCATTACGCCAGGCCTCTGATCGCCACCTGACTTGGAAGACGGCTTTCCTACTCGCGTTGGCCTCTGCCAAATGAGTTAGTGAACTTCATGGTCTCTCATATGACATCACCCATTCAAGGGGATGGGGGGAGGTAACATTCAGGTTCGTCCCTGAGTTTGTTGCCAAGACTCAGAACCCTGGAGTGCCGGACCCACGGTTCGACTCCTTCAGGGTCATGAGTCTCCGTTCTGTAACAAGTGACCCAGACCATCTGCTATTATGCCCAGTGAGGAGTCTGGGGCGTTACTTGAAGAGGACAGCTGCAGTTCGTCCCCGCTTGCAGGCGTTGTTCGTAAGCACGGGAAGGACTAAGAGGAGGATCACCAAGAACACCATCTCGGCCTGGATTCGAAGGGTTATCCATCACGCCTTGAATCCTGACCCTCCTCCGTCACGTCGCCCGAGAGCACACGACGTCAGGGGCATCGCTACGTCCCTGGCCTTTAAGAGAAACTTCTCTGTGACGCAGGTGCTACAAGCTGGGGTATGGAAGCGTCAGACGACCTTCACAGCCCACTACCTGCAGGACGTGACCCACAGGAGCCTCGATACTTTTTCTATTGGCCCCGTGGTGGCTGCACAACAGCTGGTCTAACCTCAAGCTCCTTATTGGACAGGTAGCAGAAGGTTGAGGGGATTGTTACCCGGTCTCAGTCTGCGTGAATGAAAGAGTATGTCTGGCCCTTCTTTCTTCATCCTCCCCTCTCTTGGGGAAAGCAGCATCCTGGTCTCTGCATAGCTGACCTCAACCTCTGCAGGTAAACCATGCTCCCTTGTGTTCCTAGTGTTAAGTTGATACTGTCGCGTCCCCCATACCCTGACGACGAGGTGGTATTGGGAACGTCCTAGACTAGAATTCCATCTAAAGGACTCCAGGTCAACTTCCTAGGACGAGTCACACACTATTCCTCCACACACAAGCTTATGTAGGCCGCATGTTCCTTGCAGAACAAGGAACTTGTGAGGTACAGGGACTCTTTCTCGAGTGCTGCTCACTCGGATTCTGAGTCCCCGGGTAAAGCGAAAGCCAGTAAGGCTGAGGACTTTCCACCCTTCCTAACGGGTTAGTCACCCTATGTAAATAGTGTGGTTTGTATTTCGGTTATGGAACAAATGACAAATTCGGAGATAATTTGTATTTTTCCTAACCATACAAACCTTAGCTATTTACACACATTTGCCTGCCAGCCCTGTCCCCCAAGACAAGTCCTACCTCTAAGTGAAGTGAGACAATTCACCGGTGTGTAGGGGGCGGAGGGGTAGCAAGCTACCCCTTCCCCTACCCCCTTGCTAACTAGTGGGGGGGTAGTTAACCCTCGTTAAAAATCTAATGGCTCGTCATTTTCAGCTACGCCGAAAGTAAACCCTATGTAAATAGCTAAGGTTTGTATGGTTAGGAAAATACAAATTATCTCCAAATTTGTCATTTTTCTGAGGTCTGCCTCAGATGGGTACTTCTCCTTCACCCCTCCCTGTTTGGATGACAGAGGCGGACGACAAAGCAATCTTGTCGCAAGCTCTGAAAGAGTTGGTCCTGGCGCTTTCGTTCGAGTTCGGAGTGAGTGTGACAATTTTTGAGATAATGACCTGGTGAGAGATGACCCCCCAAACATTATGACACTCTTTACAGCTGGAGGGCTTCCTGTCAGCGAGAGACTTAGCAAGCACTAAACCTAAAACTTCCTCACCAGCCATCCCTTCTCCTGCCGACGTGATTTCCTTGGGTGTTCTAGAGACCTTGGATGGTTGCAGTTAATGACAAATTCTAACCTTTTGCATTTACCTCGCCACCAGTGCGTGGACTCTTGTTAGGTAAGAGTACAGTAGAAGCTTCTTTGGCCTCCTTTTCCACCTTGGCCTATGTTTTCAGCCACATTTTCTACGGAAACTAATAATCCACGCCTCAATGAGGTTGGTTACTAGTAAAAATCTGCAGTACTCCCTGAAGGGATCTACCTCCATAGCAAAGGTCCACTCACCCTCCACTTATGATTGTCCTTCTAGACTCTTCCTGTCCGGGACAAGAGATTCAATATACTTGTGCGTCCTTACTGGCGCAATGCCATCTCTTAGCACAGAGAAGTCTTTTAAAGTCAAGCATGATTTTTTTTGTACGAGGAGCGGCAAGCTCTCCTATAGGAATCTTGGATTGCGCTATTGTGTGGCCAAATTTTGACGAGAGCTGGATGTGTCAAAGCACTTGCTCTCATGGTTGGATGCTTATGCTGCTATTAGCTAATATTAGGCGAGATGCCTACTCTCTCCATTGAGAGCTCACTCGTTAGATATGGAGATCTTACGCTTGATTTTTCTTGAAGGATTGTAGTCAATTAAATCCTCCTGTTCGCTATCATACTTGCTCGCCTCTAAACAAGCATACTCACTTCCCGCTAATTGCTCATACACACTTGCCTTTAACCACTCGTGGATTCTTTCCTATTAGTGGTCAGGCACAATCAAGATTAGCACTTACAAATTCTCGTGCTTGCCTGTAAGCGTTTGAGCTCATTCAGCTGTTTGCGCTCACTTGCTATCTCTTAGAATATTCTAAATCTTTAGGTGAGCATGCTCTTTAGCTTCTGAGCTTGCATTAGAGGTTGAACAAGATTTGCCTTGAAGGATCTCTCTTAGACATTTCTTTTCCGGCATGCAAGCCCTCGGCTCTTGAATTTTGTCTTTACAAAGAGACAAGCACAATTGTATGTGTGTGCCCTTCAGTAGGAACTTTTTGACAAAACTGGGAATTTCTGTGCATTAGCATTCCCTTAGTACTATAAAGTATAGCACACACATACTGGTAAGTTTTTGCACTCTGGTTAATGAACCATTGACAGAGTCTTATCCTCCTGTTAAGAGATATATCATAGACTGACCAAGTGCATGATTATCTCTAGAATTTCCCTCAGCAATAAGGATACACCCTTCTAGATGCACTTATTGACCTCAGAGCATTCTGGGCCTCAGACCAAAGGGGATTCTCCTAGGATTAAGCACGTCTCAGGACGCACACCACCACCTGGGCATCCGTACTCTTCGCCTTCTAGGGAGAAGATTTTTGAAAACTTCAGGTTTTTTCACGTAAGCACAACCATTCTAGGGTGTGTTTTCCTTCATACGATTGGTATGAATATTGTTACCAGACACGAGATACAGCACCAGAGGCTACATTGCTAGCAGTGACTCGATGGTCTCTGGTTCACAAGTGCTCTACTTATGGAATTCTTGCAATTCTGTCATATACAGATGGGTTTTCCTCTCAAAGGGACAATTCTCGAGATCAAGTAGCTCTTACCAGAACAGTTTGTAAGTGCACTGCAGTGCATGTATGTTCTACCATTGAGGTACCAATACCCCTCAAGTCCTTCAACAAAATCTCTCTTGGACCTGTGGTAGCTGCTCAACAAGTAGTGTAGCATTCTTAGCTCCTCACAGGACAAGAAGCTTCATGTGCATAACAGTTGCGATGTGAGGCTAAGTTAAAATCGTGAATGTCTGGCCTTTTTCCTCTTATCTTCCCCACTCTTTTGGTGTAGCAGTTGACATGTAATGATGCACCAGCCACTTGTTGAGATACTACTGCTAGAGTTATTGGGCTGTTTGACTGGCCAGAAAGTAATATATCGGATCCCCCTCTCTGGTTATGGCTCATTTTTCCTTTGCTTACACATACACCAAATACAGTAGTCTGGCCTATTCTCTACACATTCTCCTCTTTCCTCATACACCTGGCAACGCTTAAAACAATTCTTCACTTAAGGTTTAACTATTGACCGTAATTGTTCAGTAGAAGAAGCTCTTTAGCTATGGTAAGCAGCTTTTCTAGGAGAACAACATTAAAAAATAAAACCTTTGTTCTTTACTCTTCGGTAGTGCCATAGCCTCTGTACCATGGTCTTCCATTCTCTTGGATTAGAGTTCTATTGCTTTAGGGTACACTATTGTAGCCCTTAGGCTTATAATATCTTTATTTTCCAACTATCATTGTATTTTAGCAAGTAATAATAATAACAACAACCTACCATACTGAATGCTATTCTGTCTTATGTAAAAGTAAAAGTTAGATCCCCATCCTCCTAACACGGAGAAGGGTGGAGTCAAATGTAAACCCACTAATTTATATTGGCTTTACATTTTGACAAGATACCCCAGTGTGGATAAGGTTTTGGAATTGACAATCTTCCAAAATATATTGCCTAAACCCTATTAGGACAAGAGATTTGGATGGAAGTTAGCACTCATGCACCTCCTTAGGTCCGAGTGCATTGACATCCTGGGATTTTACACCTGCCAGTTTGATCATAGGAACTAACTCTCTTTTATGTATAGGAGCAGACCACAAATTTTCACTTCCTGCAATTCCTTAGGCAAAGGTCAAAATGGCTATTCAGAGAACTGGCCGGGAAGCTCCGCCACCTGCTTATAACTACTGATACTTAGTTATAAAATCTTAACATCCGAGTTTCCAGCTTCGTTGAAATTATACTCCGATTAAAGAACTCAGGTTTGTAGTTTGGAAAAATACAAAATACTTTTAAAATTTATGATTTTACTGTAATGATGTTAAAGCAGTCTAGAGCTTATGAAGCTCATTACGATTAAAACCCTGTGGCTCATTAAATGCTCAGAACTTGTTTAGCGATTGAAGGCTCATGAATGACTTTGATTGACATTCCCAAGATCAACTAATCTAAAGTTCTCTGGATTCTTCCTTGAACTAAACGTTAGTTAACTTTTACGTTTGGAACTTAATATTTTCATCCACCATCTGAACATCACACATTTTAAAGAAATTGGTATTGTTTTTAATCTGTTCACCCTCCATCTGAACAGCACAACTTTTCAAAGTAATTTGTGTTATTTTTACTTACCTCCCCTGATGTTCAAATAATTTTAATTCAAAGCTGTGTCGATATCTACCTCAAAATAAAAATTTCCTGATCTCGTTCTCTCCCCCCTACAAAGTGCCTCCCCGCTGGGAACCACCATGCCATCGGGCAGTTGATGGCAACTTGGTTAATGACACGACCACTCACCTCTTGCTTTTCTTATAAAGTGTCCTTATTTCACTGCCAATACAGATTAAATTTCAGTAGGTCATTTTGAATTGATAAATGTTCTGTAACTGGAATTCAAACCATTTTTGTTCCGTAACTGAAATACAAACCACGCTATTTAATATGGGTAATTACTTTCGGCGTAGCTGAAATGACGAGCCATTAGAATTTTAATGAGGGTTTACTACCCAACCGCTAGTTAGCGGGGGGGGGGGGGGGGATAGGGAGGGTAGCTTGCTAAACCCCCCCACACACACACACCTGTGCTGAGCTCACTTTGCTCACGGCTCAGGTGCTAGACGGACGTGTCCGCTGGCACCCTCCCCTTCTCTGATCTTTTGCTTGCTTTTTCTTTGATAGAGTGTTTGTGAAGTTAGCCTTTGCGATGCGGAAGTGTCACGGTTTACCTGACCGCCCTTGTGGAACTTATATGTCGGCGGTCGAAATGGACCCACACACCTTGTGTCCTTACTGTAGGGGCCAACGGTGTGATAAGAGTAATGTATGTGGTGAGTGTAGGGAGTGGTCTACCTCCCAATGGGAGAGATTTTCCCGGCGCCGGAAGAAGAAGTCCAAGCGGGATATTTCTCCTGCGAAGATTTCTTTGAAAGGAGAAAAACCCAAGGGTTCTTCTTCCGTGCCCCAAACCTCCTCCGAAGCTCCCACTCGATCGGTTTCTTCTGAGAAACTGTCGAGTGGTAGTGTAGGCCGCAGTTCTGTTGACCGATCTCGGGGTTTGGGAGAGGGAGTTGCCTCCCATAGCGAGGCAACTCCTCCTCCTCCCCCGGGGGAGGATATTAATTCTCATGTTAATGTGACTAACCATGATTTGTTGCAGCTTTGGGCTTCCTTGAGGCTTGAGGGTTTGCCCTCCAAGGAAGCTTTGTTTGACATGATCAAATTGGGAGCAGCTGTCAAACAATCGCCGACTTTAGCAGAGGTCGATCCTCTGTCTATCGTCGACGTTGCTGTGGCAGAGGTTTCTGATGAGTTGGGTCAAACCTCTGCTCCTGATGTTATCGATGTAGCTGAAGGCTTAGTTCCCCTCTCCGAACATCCTTCGAGGGAGGAACTAAGTCCAACGGTCTCTCCTGCAGGTGATTCTCCCCCTCGGGGGAGTTCACTGACAGAGACTCCTCTTCGGAGGACTGCTGGTGAGCCTGCTGACCCCACGGCCCCCAGAGGGTGTATAAGGCGCAAAGCCCGCCTTCCTCTTCGCCGTAGAGGACTTCCTTCGGCTCACAAGGGCATGAGGAGGCGCCTCTTCGGCTCGTCATCCCCGCAGTCCGCCGCAGAGGAACCTCGTCGTCGATCACCAACCCTGCCAGCTACATCACTGGACCTCTCCTCAGATCGTTCGCGATCTCCTTCGGTGGAAGGTCGTCCTTGCAAAGGACACGCCGACCTTCCACCCGCCAGACCTGCTGACCTGCCGTTGCCGTTCCTGGCCGCTGATGCGCTGTGGGCGCCCACGAATCCTGTTTTCAAACGGGCATCGGTCCCTTCGGGGTACAAGGGACTTTCTCTCATTGAGACTAAGTCCCTTACGCGCCAGGTATCCCCTGCGCGCCATCGATCTCCTACGCACCAGCGCGCAAGCGCTCACCTATTCCAGATCCTGTTAGAGTGCGCCAGCGCTCTCCTGCGCGCCAGTGCTCACCTGCGCGCCAGTGCTCAAACTGCGCGTCAGCGCTCACCTGTACGCCAACGCTCTCCTGCCCGTCAGCGCGCCACTGCGTGCCCTCATCCTGATACGCGCCATGCACGCCCACGACCTCCTGCGCACCAGCGCTCGCCTGCGCGCCAGCGTTCTCCTACGCGCCAGCACTCGCCTGTGCGCCAACGATCTCCTGCGCGCCCACGATCTTCGGATCTGGGCGCAAAGGGGAAGTTAATCTCTTCCCCTGCTCGCCAGCACGCCTTCCTTTACCTACGCGCCATCGCGCGCAATCTCCATCGCGCGCCCGCCTGTTGCTGTTGAGGATGTGCGCCCTCATGCGAGGGATATTTCCCCTGCGTGCGCGCGCCCAACATTATCGCCCTCACGGGCTCAGCGTGATCCTGTGCGCCCGCGCGCGCGTGAACAATCGCCTTCGCGAGCGTGAGCACTTATTCAGCTTGCTGTGCGCCCGCTGCTGTCACCAGAACACGCCCCTGCGCGCCATCTATCGCCCACGCGCCATCGCTCGCCCACGCACACCCTCGCCTGCGCGCCATCGCTCGCCCACGCACACCCTTGCCTGCGCGCCATCGCTCGCTCACACGCCAACGTGCGTCCTCGCCTGCGTGCCAGCGCTCACCCGCGTGCCCTCGCCATCGCCTACCTGCGCTCGTACGCGCGAGCAATCGCCCGAGCGCGATTTAGGTAGAATTCCATTGCACGAGTGACAGCGCGACCACCCGACCTCCAGCGCGAGACTGCAGGACGACGCACGGCTAGGTCATCGTCATCGCTTCCCCCACTCCCCCCCCCCCCCCCCGCAAGCGCAGAACAGCGCGCTCGCCGGAGGGAGGGAGAACTCCGGATAGGTCCAGGAACTTGCTGCCTTCTTTTCAGGCCAACCCTGCTTTGGTAACTCCTCCTAGGGATCGAACGATCCCCTTCCCTTTCAGAGGGAGTTTCGTACACCGCAGCTGTCAGTCGGCAGCCCTGGCTTGGGTCCCTTGTCAGAGCGATCGTACAGGCTTTTAAGCCTGTTCTCTCTGAACTGGGACACAAATCAGTGGCAGTTTCGACTCCCCTGAAGAGGAAGAGAGGAGTAGCGGACGAGGTAACTTCTCCAAGGGCGAACTTGACTCCTCGGAAGTCTTTGAGGAAGGCCTCCTCCCCCCCCCAGACTTTCTCTCCCTCCCCTTCGAATGGAGATTTTCCGTCCTCGGGAGTCCCGTGAGGTGAGGCGTTCCCCCATCGCACCAATGAGGGAAACCCCACCTCGCACAGAGAAGTCTTCTCGGGTAGGGGTGGAGAAGAGTCTCCCACCATCACTGCTGGAGTCCTGTATCCCTCCGAGGAGGGAGTCGAAGGTCTCCAAGACGATTCCGAAGTCATCCTCAAGGATTAGACCACAGCCAGCCAAGCCCCCCGAAAACGTCCACGAGTCCCTCCTAGAAGAGCTTTCGGGGACAGGAGACTTCGCTGCCAGCCCTTCAGGAGGGGAGCTTCAGGAGTCAGAACACGCATTCTAGCAGGTTCTGACCCTTATGAGGAATCTCAACGGGTTCTTGGACCCAGAGATTCCTCCTCGCGAGGGCAAGGACACGGTCCTGGACAGAGTCTTTGGTACTCAGAGACCCTCTAGGGCCAGTGCGGCTTTGCCTTGGTCCCAAGGGGTTAAGAGTGCCAGGGATAAGGTCGAGGGCCAGCTCTCCGAGCTTGCCTCCTCCAGCCTGTCCAGCGCCGGTAACAAACTCCTCCCGCCTCCTCGCGTCCAGCAGAGGAGGTACTTCGACATCATGGAGGAGACTTGTTTAGCTCTTCCTTTGCACCATTCCTTGGAAGAGCTTACCAAGGGAGTCCCTCTTGAGAGACTCTCTACCCGGCAAGTGTCTTTCTCGGCTACAGAGATCCTCAACCAGGAGAAGGTAGCGAAGTGTGCCATGCAGGCAACTTCGTGGCTGGATATCTGGCTAGGGTCTCTAGGCATCCTGCTACGATCCGAGGACCTGTCCAAGGAAAGTACCAGGAAGGCCATGGAGACATTTCTACTCTCAGGCACTCGTACCATCGAGTTTCTAGCCCACCAAGTCTCGAACTTGTGGGCTAATACCATCTTGAGGCGTCGAGATGCGGTGTCTGAGAGGTTCCACCAGAATGTCCCCAACACTGAGGTCAGCAGGCTCAGACATTCTTCTTTCTTGGGGAGAAATCTGTTTGAGCCTAAGGACGTGGAGCAGGCAGCTGAGAGGTGGAGGAAGTCCAACAAGGACTCTCTCCTACATAGGGCTTTAACATCTAAGCCCTATAAACCTCCAGCAACCCAGCAACCACGTCCTACCAAGACTACGAAACCGGCAACGGCAGCGAAGACAACGGTGTCAAAGCCCTTTCCTGTTACGGACAAGAAAGGCAAAAAGTCCTCCAGGGGAGGGAAAAATCCTAGAGGGAGTGGCCGAGGCCGCAAATACTAGGATTGGCAGTCCCCCTGCATGTCCACCAGTGGGGGGATGCCTACAAAGTTGCGCAAGCAGGTGGCAGCAACTCCTGGACGATTTCCGTAATCAGTCAAGGATATCGCGTCCTGTTCATAACAGCTCTACCTCCCCTGACAGCGAATCCAGTGTCGTTGAGCTCCCTTGCTATGGGATCGGCAAAGGGGCAAGCCCTTCGAGCAGAAGTCGAGACCATGTTGAAGAAGGGCGCTTTCCAAGAGGTCGTCAACAGGTCCCCAGGCTTCTTCAGTCGACTCTCTTGTAAAGAAGGCATCTGGAGGCTGGAGACCAGTCATCGACCTCTCAGCTCTGAACAGGTTTGTCAAGCAGACCCCGTTCAGCATGGAGATGGCAGACACGGTCAGACTTGCAGTGAGACCTTAAGACTTCGTGTGTACACTGGATCTGAAGGACGCGTACTTCCAGATCCCAGTCCATCCGTCTTCAAGGAAGTACTTAAGATTCTGTCTAGACAACAAGATCTACCAGTTCAAGGTGCTGTGTTTCGGTCTCTCCACAGCACCTCAGGTTTTCACCAGAGTGTTCACCCTGATATCATCGTGGGCACACAGGATCGGCATCCGTCTCCTCCGTTATCTGGACGACTGGCTGATCCTAGCAGACTCGGAGTCAGCCCTTCTTCGACGCCGAGACAAACTTCTGGGACTTTGCCAAGATCTGGGGATCCTGGTAAATCTCGAGAAGTCTTCTCTGCTCCCTACTCAAAGACTGGTATATCTAGGCATGATAATAGACACCAATCTCCACAAAGCCTTCCCATCAGACGACAGGATAGCAAGGCTGAGGAGGGTCGCGAGTCCTTTCCTCAAACGAAAAGAACTCCCAGCCCAATCGTGGTTACGTCTCCTCGGTCACCTCTCATCCCTGGCCCGTCTAGTTCCCAACGGTCGCCTCAGAATGAGATCTCTGCAATGGCGACTCAAGTCCCGGTGGAATCAAGGACACGATTTCCCGGACGTCATGATCCCGATGGGTCCTGCGGAACGGACTGATCTTCAGTGGTGGGTGACAGATGAGAACCTACGAAAGGGATTTGACACTGTTTTCGGACGCTTCAAAGAAAGGGTGGGGGGCCCACATTCTGCACCACAGGACCTCAGGGCTGTGGTCAGAATCAGAAAAGTGCCTCCATATAAATCTGCTAGAAATGAAGGCCGTATTCCTGGCCCTTCAACAGTTCCAACAATACCTGGCGGATCACTCTGTGGTGGTGATGAGCGACAACACCACAGTAGTGGCTTACATCAACAAGCAGGGAGGTACCTTTTCAGAGCAGCTATCCCATCTCGCAGTAGAGATACTGAGATGGACCGAAGTCCACTCGATTCCACTATCGGTTCGCTTCATTCCTGGCAAGAGGAATGTGCTCGCCGACAATCTGAGCAGAGCGTCTCAGATAGTGAGTACCGAGTGGTCTTTGGATCATCTAGTAGCCAACAAAGTCCTGACTTTGTGGGGTTCCCCGACTGTGGATCTGTTCGCTACAGCGCTGAACTTCAAGCTTCCGCTGTACTGCTCCCCAGTCCCGGATCCCAAGGCACTCTGGCAAGATGCCTTTCAACAACGGTGGGACAACATCGACGTTTACGCCTTTCCCCCGTTCTGTCTGATGAGGAAGGTACTCAACAAGACCAGAATATCGGTCAATCTCTCGATGACCCTGATAGCTCCGCTATGGGATCACGCGGAATGGTTTCCTGATCTTCTGCAACTCCTAACGGAACTTCCCTCCACGACACGAGCTACTCAAACAACCACACGCCAACATCTTTCACAAAGCCGTAGCTTCGCTTCGACTTCACACCTGGAGACTATCCAGCATCTCCTCGCAGAGAGAGGATTTTCGCAACAAGTTGCGAACAGGATGTCTGGACACCTGCGAAGGTCATCCGCAGGGGTCTACCAGGCAAAGTGGAGAGTTTTCTGTGGTTGGTGTCGTGGAAGGGGTATCTCTCCACTCGATGCCACTATTCCAGCAATAGCAGAGTTCTTCGTGTATTTGCGAGAAGAAATGCGCCTTTCAGTCTTGGCAGTGAAACGCTATCGCTCAGCCTTAAGTCTAGCCTTCAGGCTCAAAGGAGTGGACATTTCTTCTTTGCTGGAACTTTCCCTACTCATACGAAGTTTTGAACTTACCTGCCCTCAGTCAGAAGTGAGACCTCCTCCATGGAACGTGGTTCGAGTTCTCAGGTCTCTTAAGAGACCTCCCTACGAACCATTACGCCAGGCTTCAGATCGCCACCTAACTTGGAAGACGGTGTTCCTACTAGCTTTGGCCTCGGCCAAGCGAGTCAGTGAACTTCATGGTCTCTCGTATGACATCGCCCATTCAAGGAGATGGGGGGAGGTAACGTTCAGATTCGTCCCTGAGTTTATTGCTAAGACTCAGAATCCGGGAGTGCCGGACCCACGGTTCGACTCTTTCCAGGTTTCGAGTCTTCGTTCTGTAACAGATAACCCAGACCATCTCCTACTGTGCCCAGTAAGGAGTCTGAGGCTATATCTTTAAAGAACAGCTGCAGTTCGTCCCCAAGTGCAGGCATTGTTTGTAAGCACTGGGAGGACAAAGAGGAGGGTTACCAAGAATATCATCTCCTCATGGATTTGAAAAGTAATCCATCTATGCCTGAATCCTGACCCTCCTCCGTCACGTCGCCCTAGAGCACATTATGTCAGGGGCGTAGCTATGTTCCTGGCCTTCAAAAAGAACTTCTCAGTGACGCAGGCTCTACAAGCAGGGGTGTGGAAGCGTCAGACAACCTTCACAGCCCACTACCTGCAAGACGTGACCCACAGGAGACTCGATACGTTCTCTATCGGTCCTGTGGTGGCTGCACAACAGCTGGTTTAAACCTCAGGCTCCTTAATGGACAAGTAGCAGAAGGTTGAGGGCATTGTTACCCGGTCTTAGTCTGCATGAATGAAAAGGTATGTCTGGCCCTAATTCTTTTCTTCATCCTCCCCTCTCTTGGGGAAAGCAGCATCCTGGGTTCTCTGCACAGCTAACCTCAAACCACTGCAGGTAAACCATGTTTCCTTGTGTTCCTAGTATTAAGCTAATACTGTCACGTCCCCATACCCTGACGAGGTGGTATTGGGAGAGTCCTAGCCTAAAGTTTCCATCTAAAGGACTTCAGGTCAACTTCCTAGGACGAGTCACTCTTCAAACCTTCACACACAGCTTACGTAAGCCGCAGCCCTTGCATAGCAAGGTTCTAGCGAGGTGCAGGGACTCCTTATTGTTGAGTGCTGACACACTCAGATACTGAGTCCCCGGGCAAAGCCAAAAGCCAGTGCTGGCCGGGACTTACCACCCTTCCTAAGGGTTGAGTCACCCATATTAAATAGCGTGGTTTGTATTTCAGTTACAGAACAAATGACAAATTCGTAGGTAATTTGTATTTTTAAATATTTAACTTAGCCGGTGAATATATAATAGCTGCTGCTCCAGCGGCTCGACAGAAAACACACACAAAAACTCGCGAGCGATCGCTATGAAGGTTGCGGGTGTGCCCACCAGCGCCAACTATCGGCCAGATACCACACATGCATGTAAACAAGCCTTCAATTCTTCTCTGTCGACCTTGACGACAAGACGTATCAATACTCGCTGTATAACCTGGAGTTTTCTCAACATATTTGGTGAAATACTTCATTTTGGTTTGAGCTTTCGCAGTGCAGGTGTTTTTCCTCAACTTAAACTCTTGAACTCTTTATTGGACAGATTTAATTGTTGATGACTTGGATTGTTTTTTTGGACTTTCTTTGACTAATTCAAAATGGCTGACGCTTCACAAGCCCCTAGATTTCGTAAGTGTAATGCTAGGGAGTGTAATAGGCGTCTTCCAAAGGCCTCTCTCGACCCACATACTGTGTGTTCTAATTGTCGGGGTAAAACCTGTCAATTAGGAGATCGGTGTAAGGAATGCGTGGGCCTTTCGGAATTCGATTGGCTCGAATACGACAAGTATTCTCGTAAGCTAGAGAGAGATAGGGTAAGGAGGAGTTCCTCTAGGTCAGTAGATTTTTCCTCTCCACATGCCCCTGAACCTAATCCTTCCCCTGTAGTGGTTGTGCCTAACCCCCCTACTGGCACTCAGGAACCATCGATGCAAGACATGTTACGTGCCATTCATGCCTTGGGTGAAAGAGTTGAAGCGTTAGCAACAGATCGTAATCAACTCATGGCTGACGTTAAAGAGCTTAAGTGTCAGAGTGCCACAGCGGAAAATCGTGGGAAAGTGATTAGTGCGCAAAGTGTTGTGAACAGTGTTGCGACCGAGGGTTCGTCTGTTCGTGCCTGTCGTTCACCTAGTCCGAGACCTCTTGCAAGCTCCCAAGCCCAGGGGAGAAGTAATGTCGTACGACTTATGGGTTCGAGAGGCCTTGATCAGCGAACAGACGTTCCCTCTATGGTATCAGGCGTGTCTCACCAAGATCGCCCCTACCATAAGACGAGAGAGCCCATTTTCTCCTCGTCATCCGAAGGCTTTTCGCATAAGAAACCGTGGAGCAAGGTTTCTAGGCCCCTTAAGCGAAAGTCGGTCCCTTCAGGACAGGTCCAGCGTCCTGGCTGTAGCCATTGGGACAGCTCTGACCCTTTGCAGTCATCGGAAGACTGCTCGCCGCCTAAGCAACAACGTTACACAGGCTCAGAGAGTCTTGGTGTAGGCAAGGTTGTGCCGTCTCAGACGTTAACCCCGTCGTTTACCGCACCCATTCCCGTTGATCCTAAATGGGTTATACTGCAAGACATGCAGACTAAGCTCGCCTCCCTTATGGAAGACTATTCTGCCGATAAGGTTCACGATGATCCTCGCCGTTTATCTCATCGAGATCCTGGCCTTCAGCCGCCCAAACGAGCCTTTGCTCGTCCTGTTGACGTTGGCGTAGCTAAGTCACGTCAGTCACGCTTTGTAGAGCCTCACTCGATGCAGTCACGTGTTGACTTTCAGCCGCATTTGGACGTTCAGCCACTTCCTAATGCTCTTGTTGACGTTCAGGACGTTCGCTAACCAGCGGAGTTGACTTGTTTTGACGCTGAGCGTCAACCACCGCAGTCTAGAGTTGTTTTGACTGCTCAGTCTAGGCAGTCAAAACAGTCTCGAGTTGACGTCGAGCGTCCTCCCGCTCCTGTTGTTGTTGACAGTTCACAGGCTGTTAAGCAGTTACATGACGTAGCGTCCTGGTCTGCTACTAATGCACCAGTGTGTGTGGACTCTGCGTGTCAAGCATTGCCAACCCCTTTGCTTGTTACTCAGCAGTTGTCAGATGAGGATCCTTCAGATGAGGACGTTGCTGACCCTCATCATGATGATCATCCTTCGGATGTAGACGAACCTAGAACGGTTCCTCCATCAATGGACTTTAAGAAAGTCATGTTAATTTTCAAGGAGCTTTTTCCCGATCACTTCGTCGCTGTTGCTCCTCGTTCGCCACCGTCTGAGTTTGCTCTAGGCTTACCTGCTAACATGCCAGCCTTTACAAAGCTTGTGCTCTCTCACTCTTCCAAGAGAGCTTTACGACTTTTAGGCGACTGGTTGGAAACCAGGAGGAGTTTGGGGAAGACGGCCTTTGCCTTCCCTCCGTCAAAGCTCTCGTCTAGATCGAGCGTCTGGTATGCCACGGGAGAAGTTCTCGGCTTGGGAGTCCCTGCCTCTGCCCAGGGTGACTTCTCAAGCCTCGTAGACTCTCCCCGCCGCCTAGCCATGAGACGCTCGAAGATTAGTTGGTCCTCCTCGGACCTTGACCATCTGCTGAAAGGCGTATACAGAGCCTTTGAAGTTTTCAACTTCCTTGACTGGTCTTTGGGAGCCTTAAGTAGGAAAATCTAATCGGCTGATAGAGATGTCTCCTTACTGATTATGTCCTGTATGGATAAAGCCATCCGCGATGGTTCCAATGAGCTCGCCTCCTCTTTTACGTCGGGAGTCTTAAAGAAGCGAGAGTCCCTTTGCTCTTTTCTTTCGGCAGGAGTTACTCCCTGTCAGAGATCAGAACTGCTCTTTGCTCCCTTATCAAAGTTTTTGTTCCCGCAACAATTGGTTAAGGACATAGCTTCTTCACTCGTGCAGAAGGACACCCATGACTTGGTGGCGTCCTCTGCTCGCAAAGGGACTCCTTCTACATCCTTTTCTGCTAGACCCAGGATCGACACTCCAGCGTCCAGATTTATTCCGCCCTTTCGTGGAAGAGCTCCCAGCAGGGGAAGTACTCGTGCCGAGGGAAAGAGAGGAAAGAAGAGAGGAGCCAAGTCCTCACGTGGCAGAGTCTGACTGCCCACAGCCTCAGACAGCAGTAGGAGCCAGATTGAAGAGCTTCTGGCAGGCCTGGGAGAAGAGGGGCGCAGACCAACAATCTGTTCGGTTGCTCAGAGAGGGGTACAAAATTCCATTTGTACGCAAACCTCCTCTAGCGACTTCCCCCATCGACCTCTCTCCCAGGTACCGAGAGGAGTCAAAGAGACAAGCCCTAAACCTAGAAGTGTCTCTATTGCTAGAGAAGGGAGCGGTGGTGAAAGTCTCGGACCTTCAATCACCGGGGTTTTACAACCGTCTCTTCCTAGTCCCGAAGAAGACAGGAGGTTGGAGACCGGTGCTAGACGTCAGTGCACTCAACGTCTTTGTTACGAAGACAAAGTTCACCATGGAGACCACGAAATCAGTCTTAGCAGCGGTCAGAAAGGGAGACTGGATGGTCTCTCTCGACCTAAGAGACGCGTACTTCCACATCCCTATACACCCAGATTCCCAACCGATTCTGAGGTTTGTTTTCAACAATGTGGTATACCAGTTTCGGGCCCTGTGCTTTGGCCTAAGTCCTGCTCCTCTCGTGTTTACGAGGCTTATGAGGAATGTAGCAAAATTCCTCCATTTATCGGGAATCCGAGCCTCCCTGTACTTGGACGACTGGCTTCTCAGAGCCTCGTCCAGTCATCGCTGTCTGCAGGATCTTCATTGGACATTGGATCTGACCAAGGAATTGGGACTTTTGGTCAACCTAGAAAAGTCCCAGCTGATTCCATCCCAAACTATACTGTATTTAGGGATGGAGATTCGCAGTCCAGTTTTTCGGGCTTTTCCGTCTGCCACCCGAATAGAGCAAGCCCTGCTCAAAGTCCAACTGATGTTGAAGAGAGAACGGTGCTCAGTCAGGAATTGGATGAGTCTAGTAGGAACTCTATCATCCCTGGAGCAGTTTGTCTCGCTAGGAAGGCTACACCTTCGACCTCTCCAGTTCCATCTAGCCTTTCACTGGAAAAAGGACAAGACGTTAGAGACGGTCTCAATCCCGGTCTCCGAACCAGTAAAGGCATGCCTGAATTGGTGGAACGACAATATCAGTCTGAGAGAGGGACTTTCCCTAGCAGTTCAGAACCCAAACCACGTACTATTCTCAGACGCGTCGGATTTGGGTTGGGGTGCGACCCTGGACGGTCGGGAATGCTCAGGTCTGTGGACCTCAAGTCAGAGGAGCATGCACATCAACGGCAAGGAGCTTTTGGCAGTCCACTTGGCCTTGATGAAATTCGAGAGTCTCCTTCGAAACAAAGTGGTAGAGATCAACTCCGACAATACCACAGCCTTGGCATACATCTCCAAGCAAGGAGGCACCCACTCCCTCTCGCTGTACGAGATCGCAAGGGACCTGCTCATTTGGTCAAGAGATCGAGGCATCTCCCTGTTAACGAGGTTTATCCAGGGCGACTTGAACGTCTTAGCAGACTGCCTCAGTCGGAGGGGTCAGGTAATTCCTACGGAATGGACCCTCCACAAGGACGTGTGCAAGAGTCTTTGGGCGACTTGGGGTCAACCCACCATAGACCTCTTTGCAACCTCGATGACCAAGAGACTTCCAATCTATTGCTCTCCAGTCCCAGACCCAGCAGCAATACACATAGACGCATTTCTACTAGATTGGTCTCATCTGGACCTGTATGCATTCCCACCATTCAAGATTGTCAACAAGGTACTGCAGAAGTTCGCCTCTCACGAAGGGACAAGGTTGACGTTGGTTGCTCCCCTCTGGCCCGCGAGAGAGTGGTTCACCGAGGTACTTCGATGGCTGGTAGACT
Organism: Palaemon carinicauda; assembly: GCF_036898095.1. Classification (NCBI taxonomy): domain Eukaryota; kingdom Metazoa; phylum Arthropoda; class Malacostraca; order Decapoda; family Palaemonidae; genus Palaemon; species Palaemon carinicauda. Next base: position 39,086,180 of record NC_090737.1, on the reverse strand, counting down.
TTCCAAGAAGTCTTCCTCTAAGGGTAGATCTGTTACGTCAGCCCCACGTAAAGAATGTACACCAAAGCCTCCCCGCTCTTCGTCTGACTGCCTTCAGACTATCGAAAGACTCTCTAGAGCTCGAGGCTTTTCGAAGGAGGCAGCCAGTGCGATTGCAAGAGCGAGGAGAGTTTCTACCATTAGAGTATACCAGTCGAAGTGGGAAGTCTTTCGAGACTGGTGCAAGTCAGCATCTGTGTCCTCGTCCAGTACCTCTGTAGCCCAAATCGCTGATTTTCTCTTACATCTGAGAAAGGTTCGCTCCCTTTCAGCTACCACGATCAAGGGCTACAGGAGCATGTTGGCTTCGGTCTTTCGGCATAGAGGCTTAGATCTTTCCAACAATAAAGATTTACAAGATCTCCTTAAGTCTTTTGAGACCTCTAAGGAACGTCGTTTGGCAACTCCTGGATGGAACTTAGACGTGGTCCTAAGGTTCCTCATGTCAGACAGGTTTGAGCCATTACATTCAGCCTCCCTGAAGGATCTCACTCTCAAGACACTTTTCCTAGTGTGCTTGGCCTCGGCTAAAAGAGTCAGTGAACTTCATGCCTTCAGTAAGAACATCGGCTTTTCTACAGAAAAAGCCACTTGTTCTCTTCAACTTGGTTTCCTGGCCAAAAATGAACTGCCTTCTCGTCCTTGGCCTAAATCTTTTGATATTCCTTGCTTATCAGAGATCGTAGGCAACGAACTGGAAAGAGTATTATGTCCTGTTAGAGTTCTTAAGTTCTATTTAGCTCGTACTAAGTCATTACGAGGTAAATCTGAGGCGTTATGGTGCTCAGTTAAGAAACCATCATTGCCTATGTCAAAGAATGCTTTGTCATATTTTATCAGATTTTTAATACGAGAAGCTCATTCTCACTGGAATGAGAAAGACCGATGTTTGCTTAAGGTTAAGACGCACGAAGTTAGAGCTATAGCAACCTCCGTGGCCTTCAAGCAAAATAGATCTCTGCAAAGTATCATGGACGCGACTTTTTGGAGAAGCAAGTCAGTGTTCGCGTCATTTTACTTAAAAGATGTCCAGACTCTTTACGAGGACTGCTACACACTGGGTCCATTCGTTGCAGCGAGTGCAGTAGTGGGTGAGGGTTCTACCACTACACTTCCCTAATTCCAATATCCTTTTTAATCTGTCTCTTGAAATGTTTTTAATATTGTTTTTTGGGTTGTACGGAAGGCTAAGAAGCCTTTTGCATCCTGGTTGATTTGGCGGGTGGTCAAAGTCATTTCTTGAGAGCGCCCAGATTAGGGGTTTGATGAGGTCCTGTTGGTATGGGTTGCAACCCTCGATACTTCAGCTCCTGGGAGTCTTTCAGCATCCTAAGAGGATCGCTGGGCTTCGTGAGGAAGACAGACTTACAAGGCAGAGTAATCGTCTAAGTCAACTTCCTTACCAGGTACCTATATATTTGGGTTTTGTTATATTGATAACTGTCAAAAACTCTAAGCATATACGCTGTAAACTTAATTAACTCTGGTCTCTACCCACCGCCTTGGGTGTGAATCAGCTATTATATATTCACCGGCTAAGTTAAATATTTAAAAATTATATTTTAATTATAAAATAAATTTTTGAATATACTTACCCGGTGAATATATAAATTAAAGGCCCTCCCTTCCTCCCCAATAGAGACGCAGCGGGACGAGAAGAATTGAAGGCTTGTTTACATGCATGTGTGGTATCTGGCCGATAGTTGGCGCTGGTGGGCACACCCGCAACCTTCATAGCGATCGCTCGCGAGTTTTTGTGTGTGTTTTCTGTCGAGCCGCTGGAGCAGCAGCTATTATATATTCACCGGGTAAGTATATTCAAAAATTTATTTTATAATTAAAATATAATTTTTCCTAACTATACAAACCTTAGCTATTTAATCAAACTTGCCCGCCAGCCCTATCCCCCGTGAAGTCCTACCTCTAAGCAAAGTGAGCTCAGCACAGGTGTGTGTGAGGGGGGGTAGCAAGCTACCCTCCCTACCCCCCCCGCTAACTAGCGGTGGGGTAGTAAACCCTCGTTAAAATTCTAATGGCTCGTCATTTCAGCTACGCCAAAAGTAATTACCCATATTAAATAGCTAAGGTTTTTATAGTTAGGAAAAATACAAATTACCTGCGAATTTGTCATATTTAAGGGTATTACTTTCTGCATAGCTGAAATGATGAGCCATTAAAATTTAGTGAGGGTTAACTATCCATACCGCTAGTTACCGGAGGTAGAGGGGTAGCTTGCTACTCCTTCCACTCACACACCGGTGATTTAGCCCTTGCTTTTGGCTTGGATGGCGTACGGTCTTTGCTGTTCCTCATCCTTCGCCGTTATTTGGACTGCCATTAATTTTTTTTTTTTTTCTTTGTCTTAGTGTATGTATGTGTTGACTTCTGCGAACATGCGCACTTGGCCTGGACCCCTTCGAAGGGGGAAAAACCCAATGCCTATTCTTCCGTCTTCCAACCTTCCTCCAAAGCTCCTACTCGTTCGGTCTCTTCCGAGAGACCGTCGAGTAGTAGCGTAGACCCATTTAATTTCGGCCATCCCCGGTCCTCGAGGGATGGTGTTGCTTCCCCTAGCGAAGCTGCCCCACCTCTCCCCCCGGGTGAGGCCTTGTCTATGTCTTCTGTGTTACAGGTTTGGTCGTCCTTGGGGCTTCCAGGTCCTCCCTCCAAGGACTCCTTGCTGCAGCTCATCCTCCGGGGTGCAAGTGTGCAGCTGTCGTCGTCGACTTTGAAGGTAGATCCTCTTGCGCTCGTAGACGTTGTGGTGTCAGAGGTGTCTTCTGTAGTTTCTGCCGACTCCCCTGCCCCTCCAGACTCTCCAGCTCTTGCTGCCGACTTAGTTTCCCCTGGTACTGATCATCTTTCGAGGGGGAAACTTAGTCCTTCGTCTGTCTCCCTGCGAGTGTTTCTCCCTCGGGGGAGTTCACTCATAGAGACTCCTCTTTGGAAGACTGCTGCTGCTCATCGTCACCTTGCTGATCCAACAGCCCCTAGAGGGCGTCTCCATCGCAGAGCTTGCCCGCCGCTTCGCCTTAGAGGTCGCCCTTCACCAACGGTGAAAAGACCCCTCTTCAGCACTTTAGCCTCGTCATCGCAGCCGTCCCCCGCTGAGGAGTCTTCGGTCCTGGACTCTTCTGTAGATTGTTCGCGATCTCCATCGGTGGATGTTAGCCCTTCCAAAGGGCACATCCCTGTTCCTGTGCTACCTGCCGACCTACCATCGTTGTTCCTATTCCCGGTACAGCCTCCTGAGGCCCTGCCTAAGCGTGCAGCTGCTCGCTAACGCTCTTCAGCTCGCCAGCTCTTTGCAGTGTACCAGTGCTCACCAACATCTTGTCAGCGCCAGCCTGCTCTTCAGCGCTCTACAACGCTTCGGCATGCGCCTTCACCTGCGCGTCAGCACTCTCCTACGCGCCAACAATCTCCTGTGCACCAACGAGCTCCTGCTCGCCAGCGTTCTCCTGCGTGCCAGCGGTCTCCTACGCGTCATCACTCTCCCGCGCGCGCGCGCCATCACTCGCCCACGCGCCAGATCTCGCCTATACGCTCGCCAGCGCTCTCCTGCTCCCCAGTTCTCGCCCACGTGCATGCACCAGATCACGCGCGCACACCAACACTCGCCCACGCGCCAGCTCTTGCCCGCGCGCCAGCTCTTGCCCGCGCGCCAGCTCTTGCCCGCCGGTCAGCGCTCACCTGCACATTTGCGCGGTAATCAGGAAAAGTACATTGACAAGTCATCACCGCCTCATTCCCCTCCCCACAAACGCCTTTCAGCTCGTCCGCCGGGGAAAGGGGAACGGGCCTCTGCAGAAGGGTTGAGGATCCCCAAACTGCCTTCCTCTAAGGCGGACCCACCTACAGAAGAGACTCCTTGTAGGGAACCTTTGGTTCCTTTCCCTTCAGGGGATCTGTCTGATAGTGTGTCAGTCGGTCAAAAGCCATGGTTCAGTGCTATAGTTAGAGCAGTGGTACAGGCCTTCAATCCTGCTGTCTGGCTGCTCTTCGGAGCAGCCTATAGTTCCAGCAGACCCTCGGCAAAGAACAGTGACTTCTTTCTCCCCTGAAGAGGAAAAGAGGAGTCTCAGATGCAGTCACTTCCTCGAGGGTAAATCTGATTCCGGTTAGACCATCAAGGCCAGCTCCTCCTACATCTTCCTCGGGATACTCTCCGAACTCACCTTTGCTAAGGGAATCACATGAGGAAAGGATCTCCTCCCTTCCACCTTCGGAGAAAGCCTCCCCTCACATGGAGAGTTCCCCACCACCAATGGAAATCAGGAGGAACACGACATCTCGGCCTTCGATGCTGGAGTCCTATCTCCTTCCTCAGAAGGAGCCCAAAGACTCCAAGACTCTGCCAAAGTCCTCTTCTAGGACTACCAAGTCTACAGAGACAGCCAGTCACTCGAGTGATGTCCACGAACCACCCCCGGAAGAGCTCTCAGGGATGGAAGAAGGAGACTTCGCTGCAAGTCCAACATCGGAAGGAGAGCAAAAAGAGTCAGAACATGCATTCTGGCAGGTTCTGACTCTAATAAGGGTTCTCATTGGGTTTACTGATCCAGAGATACTCCCACGGGAGGGCAAGGAGACAATCTTTGAACGTGTCTTTGGCACCCAGGAACCTTCAAAGACCAGTGCAGCCCTGCCTTGCTCTCAAGGGCTGAAGGGTGCCAGGGCTAAGATTGCCCTACAGCTCACCGAATATGCCTCCTCCCATCGTTCCAGCTCTACCAATAAGCTTTTCCCACCTCTTCGTGTCCAGCAGAAGAGGTATTTTGAGATTCTGGAGGAGCCTCGTCCAGCTCTTCCTCTCCACCACTCCTTGGAAGAGCTCACCAAGGGAATCTCTCTAGAGAAACTCTCCAATCGACAAGTCTCTCTCTCGGCAACCGAGATCCTTAACCAGGAGAAGGTCACGAAGTATGCCATGCAAGCTACTTCATGGCTTGATGTCTGGTTAGGGACCTTGGGAATCCTGGTACAGACTGAGGATTTCTCCAAGTAACATACCAGGAAAGCAATAGAGACTTTCCTGCTCTCATGCACTCGCACAATCGAGTTTTTCGCCCGCCAAGTTTCGAACTTGTCGGCGAATACCATCCTGAAACGTCGGGACGCGGTGTCTGAGAGGTTCCATCAATAAGTCCCTAATGCCGAGATCGCTAGGCTCAGATATTCTTCTCTAGAGGGAGCCCATCTATTCGAGCCTAAGGACGTGGAACATGTCGCTGAGAGATGGAGGAAGTCCCATCAGGACTCCCTCCTCCATAGGGCTTTAACTTCCAAGCCTTATAAACCACCAGCTCCTCACCAGTCCTGTCCAGCCAAGACCATGACAAGCAAGACAGCAACAAAGACCACGGTGTCTAAGAAGCCCTTTCCTGCCAAGGACAGGAAAGGCACCAAGTCCTCCAGGGGAGGAAAATATCCTAGAGGGAGCAGCCGAGGCGCCAAACGCTAGGATAGGCACTCCTCCTGCTTGTCCACCATTAGGGGGATGCCTACAAAGTTGCCCTGGACAATCTCTGTGATTTGTCTAGGGTATCGCGTCCCGTTCATAACATCTCTCCCTCCCCTGACCAGGAATCCAGTGTCTATAGACTCCTTTGCCATGGGAGCAGCAAAGGGGCTAGCCCTTCGGGCAGAAGTCCAGACCCTGTTGAAGAAGGGCACTCTCCAAGAGGTCCTCGACGGGTCCCCAGGCTTCCTCAGTCGACTCTTGTAAAAAAGGCGTCTGGAGGCTGGAGACCAGTCATCGACCTATCAGTTCTGAACAACTTTGACAAACAAACTCCGTTCAGCTTGGAGACTGCAGACACAGTCAGACTAGCGGTAAGACCACAGGACTTCATGTGCACACTGGACCTAAAGGACGCATATTTCCAGATCACAGTCTATCCGCCTTCAAGGAAGTACTTGAGATTCAACCTAGACAATACAACAGGAAATACCAGTTCAAGGTGCTGTGCTTCAGTCTTTCCACAGCTCCTCAAGTTTTCACCAGAGTTTTTGCCCTAGTGTCATCTTGGGCACACAGGATTATCATCCGTCTCCTTCGTTATCTGGACAACTGGCTAATCCTAGCAGACTTGGTGTCAACAATTCTTCAACATCGAGACAAATTTCTGAGGCTTTGCCAAGATCTGGGGATCATGGTAAATCTCAAGAAGTCCTCCCTGCTTCCTATGCAGAGACTGGTATACCTAGGCATGATAATAAACACCAATCTCCACAAAGCCTTCCCATCAGACGACAGAATAGCAAGGCTGAGAAAGGTCGCAAGACCCTTTCTTAGACGAGAAAAACTTCCAGCCCAGATGTGGTTACATCTCCTCGGTCACCTTTCATCACTGGTCCGTCTAGTTCCCAACGGCCGCCTCAAGATGAGATCTCTGCAGTGGCGACTCAAGTCCCAGTTGAATCACTCGATTCCCCGGACATCTGGATCCCCATGGGATCAGCGGAACAGACGGACCTCGAGTTGGGGTTGGCAGACGAGAATCTATGAAAGGGAGTGGATCTTCTTGTCCTCCCCCCGGATTTGATGCTGTTCTCAGACGCTTCAAAAAAAAAAGGGTGGGGGCCTCACGTGCTGTACCACATGACCTCAGGCAGCTGGTCAGAGTCAGAAGAGTACCTACACATAAATCTCCTAGAGATGAAGGCCGTCTTTCTGGTCCTTCAACAGTTCCAACAGTTCCGGGCGGGCCACTCAGTGGTAGTGATGAGCGACAACACCACAGTAGTGACTTACATCAACAAGCAAGGACGTACTTGTTCGCAGCCCCTATCCCACCTAGCAGTAGAGATACTGAGATGGGCCGAGATCCACTCGATACCACTATCGCCACGCTTCATTCCGAGCAAGAGGAATGTGCTCGCCGACAACTTGAACGAAGCATCTCAGATCGTGAATACCGAGTGGTCTTTGGATCATCTAGTAGCCAACAAAGTCCTGACTTTGTGAGGTTCTCCGACAGTGAACCTCTTCGCAACGGCCCTGAACTTCAGGCTCTCGTTAATACTGTTCCCCAGTCCCAGACCCCAAGGCTCTCTGGCAAGATGCATTCCAACAACGGTGGGACAACATCAACGTTTACGCCTTTCGCCCATTCTGTCTGATGAGGATGGTACTCAACAAGGCCAGAACATCGGTCAACCTTTCAATGACCCTCATAGCTCCGCTATGGCATCACGCGGAATGGTTTCCAGACCTTCTGCTACTCCTGACGGAGCCTCCAAGAGAACTCCTTCCATGACAAGATCTACTCAAACAGCCACATGCCAACATATTCCACAAAGCTGTAGCTTTGCTACGACTTCACGCCTGGAGACTATCCAGCATCTCCTCTCTCAGAGAGGATTTTCGCAACAAGTTGCAATCAGGATGTCTGAACACCTGCGAAAGTCATCAGCAGCAATCTACCAGGCAAAGTGGAAGGTCTTCAGTGGTTGGTGTCATGGAAGGGGTATCTCTCCTCTTGATGCCACTATTCCAGCAATAGTGGAGTTCCTCGTATATTTGCGGGAAGAAATGCGCCTGTCAGTCTCGGCGGTAAAAGGCTATCGCTCATCCTTAGGCCTCGCCTTTAGACAACGGAATGGACATTTCTTCATCGCTAGAACTTTCCTTACTCATACGGAGTTATGGACTTACCTGTCCTCAGTCTGAAGTGAGACCTCCCACATGGAACGTGGTTTGAGGTCTCAGGTCCTTAAGAGACCTCCCTATGAACCATTACGCCAGGCAACAGATCGCCATCTAACTTATAAGACGGTATTCCTGCTAGCTTTGGCTTCGGCCAAGCGATTCGGTGAACTTCATGGTCTCTCATACGACATCACCCATTCAAGGAGATGGGGAGAGGTAATGTTCAGCTTCATCCCTGAGTTAATTGCTAAGGCTCAGAACCCGGGAGTAGCGGATCCGCGATTCGATTCCTTCCGGATTTCGAGACTTCGTTCTGTAACAGATCACCCTGATCATCTCTTGCTCTGCCCATTGAGGAGTTTGAGGCTGTACCTTAAGAGAACGGCCGCAGCCTGTCCTCGTGTGTCTGCACTCTTCGTCAGCACTGGAAAGACTAAGAGGAGGGTCACCAAGAACACAATCTCAGCATGGATTCGCAAGGTCATAGATGATGCACTGAATCCAGACCCTCCTCCATCACGTCAGGGGTGTAGCTACGTCCCTGGCATTCAAGAGGAACTTCTCAATGACGCAGGTTCTTCAGGCTGGGGTGTGGAAACAACAAACTACATTCACATCCCACTACCTGCAAGACGTGACCCACAGGAGACTCGATACGTTTTATATCAGTCCTGTGGTGGCTGCACAACAGCTGGTATATAATACCTTAAGCTCCTTATTGGACAAGTAGCAGAAGGTTGAGGACACTGTTGGCCAGTTTTAGTCTGCATGAATGAAAAGGTTTGACTGGCTCTTATTCTTTTCTTCATCCTCCCTTTTCTTAGGGAAAGCAGAATCCTGGGTTCTCTGCACAAGCTGACCTCAAACCACTGCAGGTAAACCATGATCCCTTTTGTACCTAGTATTAAACTAATACTGTTGCGTCCCATACCCTGGTGAGGTGGTATTAGGAAAGTCTTGGTTACAACAGTTTTTCCTACTAAAGACTCAGAATAACTTTACCTGGACGGTCACAATTCTATATATCTCAACACACAGCTCGCGTAGGCCGCAGACCTTTCGTAGCAAGGTTTTAGCAAGGCGCAGTGACCCCTTATTTTTTTAGTACTAACATACCCAGATAAGGAGCCCCCCCGGGTAAAGCCAGATTGGCAGGGATGTCCTCCCTTTCTGATGGGTGAGTCAGCCCTAAATAAATAGCGTAGGTTTGTATTCCAATTACGGAATAAATGACAAATTAGTAGGTACAGGTAATTTGTATTTTTCAATATTAAACTTAGCCGGTGATCATATAAGCTGCAGCTCTGCTGCCCGACAGAAAAACTCTACGGTCAAAATACGCCAGCGATCGCTATGCAGGAGGGGGTGTACATCAACAGCGCCATCTGTCAAGCAGGTGCTTAGTACTCCATGTAAACAAAGAACCAATTTTCTCTCTGTCGTGCCACCGGCAAGACCTACTAAATTCGCTGTTGCTTACTGGATTGGTTTTCACAGATTTTGGTGAAGTACACATTTCTAGTTATTAGCTTTCGCTTTGCAGAGGTTATCTTCAATACATCCTTGCATTCTTTTATTGATTTTTGGATTATTTGTTGACGACTTGGATAGATTTTGAATTCCCCTTTGACTAATTCAAGATGGCTGACCCTTCTCAAGTCCCTAAATACAGAAAGTGTAGTGCTAGGGACTGTTCAAGGCGTCTTCCAAAGGCCTCTATCGATCCGCACACCGTTTGTTCCAATTGTCGGGATAAAACCTGTCAATTGGAAGATCGATGTGAGGAATGCGTTGGGCTTTCGGAATTCGATTTTCTCGAATTCCTGAAATATTCACGTAGGCTAGAGAGAGATAGAGTCAGGAGAAGTTCATCTCGCTCCGTTGATATTTCCTCTCCTCATGCCCCACAACCTATTCCTTCCCCTGTAGTGGTTGCTTCTGATCCCCCTTCTAGCACTCAACAACCTTCGATGGCAGATATGATGCGTGCCATCCAGGCTCTGGGTGAGAGAGTCGAGTCATTGGCGAGTGACCGTAACCAACTCATGGCAGACGTCAAGGAGTTGAAGGGTAAGAGTGCAGTGGGTAGTGACAAAGTGAGTGGTAGTGTTGTGGAAAGTGTTAGTGTTGCGCTTGAGGGTGCGTCTGTTCGTGCCTGTCGTCCTCCCAGTCCGGGACCTCTTGCAAGCTCCCAAGCCCAGGGGAGAAGCAATGTCGTACGACCAAAGGGTTCGACAGGCTTTAATCAGCGGACAGACGTTCCCTCCGTGGTTTCGGACGTATCTTACCAAGATCGCCCCACCCACAAGAAGACGAGAGAGCCAATTTATTCCTCGTCTGGGGAAGATGTTTCTCGGAAAAAACAATGGACCAAGGTCTCACGGCCTCTTAAACGCAAGTCGGTCCCTTCCGCGCAAGTCCAACGGCCCAGTTGTAGCCACTGGGTCAGTTCGGACTCGCTGCAGTCTTCCGATGACTGCACACCTCCTAAGAGAGGCAAAGCGGTACCGCAACAGGCAGTAACACCGTCTGTTGCCGCACCTGCTACTGTAGACCCTAAGTGGTCTTTGCTGCAGACCATGCAGACGCAGTTAACGTCATTAATGCAGGACTTTCGTGCGGAGAAGGTTGACGCTGCACCACCCGTTAGCCTACAACCAACCACGGTTGTGCGTCCAGTGGACGCTGAGGCTACCTTCTCCCGCACTCCAGCTGTGAGAGTCCCGCCACCCATGCGCAATGTACCCTGCCAGCCGCATGTTGACGTTCAGCGACGCACGGAACCCTCCGTTGACGTTCGCGAGTTACAACAACAACCTAAGTTGTTTTGTTTTGACGCGGTGCGTCAACCTCCGCAACCCAGTGTGGTTACCACTACTCGCCCACAGCAGACTAGACAGTCAGGAGTAGACGCTTTGCGCCCCCGCGCTGCTATGGTTGTTGCCAGCTCACAGACTGGCCAACAGTTCCATGACGTTGCGTCCAGTGCAGTCACGCATGCACCCGTGCTGCCGGACTCAGCTGACCAGCCAATTCCTACTCCTTTGCCGCTTCCTCCTCAGTATTCAGATGATGGACTCTCTGATGATGACGACGCTGCACACTTTGACGACCCGCATACGGACATCGACGAACCCAAGACCACGCCTCCCTCCTTGGACTTTAGGAAAGTTCTTGCACTGTTCAAGGAGATGTATCCTGATCAGTTTGTTTCTGCAGCCCCACGCTCTCCTCCATCTGAGTTCGCTTTAGGCACGCAGTCATCCGCGCCTGCCTTTACGAAGCTCGTCCTCGCCCGCTCGTCTAAGAGAGCTTTAAGAGTGTTGGGAGATTGGATGCAGTCCAAAAAGCACCTTGGGAAGACAGCATTCTTGTTTCCCCCTGCGAAACTCGCTTCCAGATCGAGCGTCTGGTATGCCACGGGAGAAGTTCTCGGCTTGGGAGTTCCTGCCTCTGCCCAGGGCGACTTCTTAAGTCTAGTAGACTCTCCCCGCAGGCTAGCCATGAGACTCTCCAAGATTTGTTGGACTCCTTCAGACTTAGACCATCTGATGAAAGGAGTGTTCAGAGCCTTCGAGGTTTTTAACTTTTTGGATTGGTGTTTGGGAGCGTTGAGCAGGAAGACCTCCCCTTCTGACAAGGAAACTTCCATGCTCATTATGTCCTGCATGGACAAGGCCATACGGGACGGTTCCAGTGAGCTTGCGGCTTCGTTCGTTTCCGGGGTCCTCAAGAAACGGGAAAACCTTTGCTCCTTCTTGTCAGCTGGAGTAACACAATGTCAAAGATCTGAACTTATGTTTGCTCCTCTCTCAAAGTGCCTTTTCCCAGAGGAGTTGATCAAGGAGATTGCTGCCTCCTTGATTCAAAAAGACACGCATGACCTGGTTGCGTCATCTGCCCGCAAAGCCACCCCTTTGCCTACCGTGTCTAGACCCAGGATGGATACTCCAGCGTCCAGATTTATTCCGCCCTTTCGTGGCAGAGCCTCCAGCAGAGGAGGTGCTCGTGCCGAAGGGAGACGTGGGATTAAGAAGAAAGGTACCAAGTCCTTTAAAGGCAGAGTCTGACTGCCACCTTCTTCAGACAGCAGTGGGAGCCAGACTCAAGAACTACTGGCAGTCCTGGGAGAACAGGGGCACAGATGCACAATCTGTGAAGTTGCTCAGAGAAGGGTACAAGATCCCGTTCTTGCGCAAGCCCCCTCTAGCAACGTCTCCCATCGACCTCTCTCCCAGGTACAGAGAGGAGGACAAGAGACTAGCTTTGAAGCAAGAGGTGTCTCTCTTACTAGAAAAGGGAGCGGTAGTCAAAGTCCGGGACCATCAATCCCCGGGCTTCTACAACCGTCTCTTCTTAGTGGTAAAGAAGACAGGAGGGTGGAGACCGGTGCTAGACGTCAGTGCTCTGAATGTCTTTGTCACAAAGCAGACGTTCTCCATGGAGACGACAAAGTCTGTGCTAGCAGCGGTCAGGAAGGAAGACTGGATGGTCTCTTTAGACCTAAAGGACGCTTACTTTCACGTCCCCATCCACCCAGATTCCCAACCTTTTCTAAGGTTCGTTTACGGGAAGGTTGTCTACCAATTTCAAGCCCTGTGCTTTGGCCTAAGCACGGCGCCTCTTGTCTTTACGAAACTGATGAGGAATATTGCCAAATTCCTGCATTTAGCGGACATCAGAGCCTCCCTCTATTTGGACGACTGGCTTCTAAGAGCCTCTTCCAGTCGTCGCTGTCTGGAGAATCTAAAGTGGACTCTAGATCTGACCAAGGAATTGGGTCTCCTGGTCAATATAGAAAAGTCCCAACTGGTCCCATCCCAAACTATAGTGTACTTAGGGATGGAGATTCACAGTCAAGCTTTTCGGGCTTTTCCGTCGGCCCCCAGAACAAGTCAAGCCCTAGGATGCATCCAGAACATGCTAAAGAAGGACCGATGTTCAGTCAGACAGTGGATGAGTCTGATAGGGACGCTTTCATCCCTGGACCAGTTCATTGCGTTAGGGAGACTGCACCTCCGTCCCCTTCAATTTCACCTAGCTGTTCACTGGAGAAAGGACAAGACGCTAGAAGCGGTCTCGATCCCCATTTCCGAGAAGATGAAGTCTTCACTGACTTGGTGGAAGGACAACATCAACCTCAGAGAGGGTCTGCCCCTGGCTGTTCAGACCCCCAACCACGTTCTCTTCTCGGACGCATCGGACACGGGCTGGGGTGCGACATTAGACGGTCGGGAATGCTCGGGAACTTGGAACTCGAATCAAAGAGCGTTACACATCAACTGCAAGGAGCTACTGGCAGTTCATCTGGCCTTGAAAAGCTTCAAGTCCCTCCTTCTAGGCAAGGTGGTGGAGGTGAACTCAGACAACACCACGGCCTTGGCGTACATCTCCAAGCAAGGAGGGACCCATTCTATGACGTTGTACGAGATCGCAAGGGACCTCCTCACCTGGTCAAGAGATCTAAACCTGTCTCTAGTAACGAGGTTCATTCAAGGCAACATGAATGTCAGGGCGGACTGCCTCAGTCGGAAGGGTCAAATCATCCCAACAGAATGGACCCTACACAAGAATGTGTGCAAGAGACTATGGGCCACATGGGGCCAACCTACCATAGATCTCTTTGCAACCTCGATGACCAAGAGGCTCCCAAATTATTGCTCGCCAATCCCGGATCCAGCAGCAGTTCATATAGATGCTTTTCTACTGGATTGGTCCCATCTAGACCTTTATGCATTCCCCCCGTTCAAGATTGTCAACAAGGTACTGCAGAAGTTCGCCTCTCACGAAGGGACAAGGTTGACGTTAGTTGCTCCCCTCTGGCCCGCGAGAGAATGGTTCACCGAGGTACTTCAATGGCTGGTGGACGTTCCCAGAACTCTTCCTCAAAGAGTGGACCTTCTACGTCAGCCACACGTAAAGAAGGTACACCCAAGCCTCCACGCTCTTCGTCTGACTGCCTTCAGACTATCGAAAGACTCTCGAGAGCTAGAGGCTTTTCGAAGGAGGCAGCCAGGGCGATTGCTAGAGCAAGGAGGACATCCACTCTTAGAGTCTACCAGTCGAAGTGGGAAGTCTTCCGAAGCTGGTGCAAGTCAGTATCAGTATCCTCAACCAGTACCTCTGTAACCCAAATAGCTGACTTCCTATTATACCTGAGGAAGGAAAGATCTCTTTCAGCTCCCACGATCAAAGGTTACAGAAGCATGTTGGCAGCAGTCTTCCGTCACAGAGGCTTAGATCTTTCTAACAACAAAGATCTACAGGACCTCCTTAAGTCTTTTGAGACCTCGAAGGAGCGTCGTTTGGCCACACCAGGTTGGAATTTAGACGTGGTACTAAGATTCCTTATGTCAGAAAGGTTCGAGCCACTACAATCAGCCTCCTTTAAAGATCTCACTTTAAAGACTCTTTTCCTCGTCTGCTTAGCAACAGCTAAAAGAGTCAGTGAGATACACGCCTTCAGCAGGAACATCGGATTTTCATCTGAAACGGCTACATGTTCTTTACAGCTTGGTTTTCTAGCCAAAAACGAACTACCTTCTCGTCCTTGGCCGAAATCGTTCGATATTCCAAGCCTTTCTAATTTGGTTGGAAATGAACTAGAAAGAGTCTTATGCCCTGTTAGAGCTCTTAAGTTCTATTTAAGACGAACTAAACCTTTACGAGGACAGTCAGAAGCTTTGTGGTGTGCTATTAAGAAACCTTCTTTACCTATGTCAAAGAATGCAGTTTCCTACTATATCAGACTGTTGATACGAGAAGCTCATTCCCATCTGAATGAGGAAGACCATGCTTTGCTGAAGGTAAGGACACATGAAGTTAGAGCTGTCGCAACTTCAGTGGCCTTTAAACAAAATAGATCTCTGCAGAGTATAATGGACGCAACCTATTGGAGAAGCAAGTCAGTGTTCGCGTCTTTTTATCTTAAAGATGTCCAGTCTCTTTACGAGAACTGCTACACCCTGGGACCATTCGTAGCAGCGAGTGCAGTAGTGGGTGAGGGCTCAACCACTACATTCCCCTAATTCCATAACCCTTTTAATCTTTCTCTTGAAATGTTTTTTATTGTTGTTTTTTGGGTTGTCCGGAAGGCTAAGAAGCCTTTCGCATCCTGGTTGATTTGGTGGGTGGTCAAATTCTTTTCTTGAGAAGCGCCTAGATTAGAGGTTTTGATGAGGTCCTTTAGTATGGGTTGCAACCCTTGATACTTCAGCTCCTAGGAGTCGCTCAGCATCCTAAGAGGATCGCGAGGCTCAGTAAGGAAGACGTACTTAAAAAGGCAGAGTAATTGTTCAAGTCGACTTCCTTACCAGGTACTTATTTATTTTATGTTTGTTATTTTGAATAACTGCTAAAATGAAATACAAAATACTTAGCTCATAATAATGTAAACATGTATTGCTGGTCTCTACCCACCCCCCTGGGTGTGAATCAGCTTATATGATCACCGGCTAAGTTTAATATTGAAAAATGTTATTTTTATTAATAAAATAAATTTTTGAATATACTTACCCGGTGATCATATATTAAAGGACCCTCCCTTCCTCCCCAATAGAGACCCAGTGGACCGAGGAGAAAATTGGTTCTTTGTTTACATGGAGTACTAAGTACCTGCTCGACAGATGGCGCTGTTGATGTACACCCCCTCCTGCATAGCGATCGCTGGCGTATTTTGACCGTAGAGTTTTTCTGTCGGGCAGCAGAGCTGCAGCTTATATGATCACCGGGTAAGTATATTCAAAAATTTATTTTATTAATAAAAATAACATTTTTCCTAACGACACAAACCTTAGCTATTTATACAAACTTGCCCGCCAGCCTTATCCTCCTTGAAGTCCTACCTCCAAGCAAAGTGAGCTAAATCACCGCTGTGTGAGTGGGAGTGGTATCAAGCTACCCCCCCTACCCCCTCTAACTACGGTATGGGTAGTTAACCCTCGCTAAATTTTAATGGCTCGTTATTTCAGCTACAGAGAAAGTAATACCCCTAAATAAATAGCTAAGGTTTGTATCGTTAGGAAAAATACAAATTACCTACAAATTTGTCATATCAATGCGATTAAAATTTTTTCTTAGTGGAACGTAAATGTATGACAGTTGCAATTTTGTTTGTGTACAGTATAGAGGAATGGTATTCACTAACATTCCTCCATTTCTTTTGCTAGTTGACTGCTTTGATTAGAAAATAGAAACAGAATTTAACATTTAGTACAGTAATACCTTTTTGCTAAAATTTTTAAATCAGGGTAAATCTATAAAAGTCTAAAGTTTTGCATTGCTATTTTTCTTGTTTTTTCTTGCATTACAGTACTGCATTTTTGCTAATGCCACAACCTTTCTAATTTTCGGACCACTTCAAGTTCCAAGGTAGTAGGTTATTGTGTCAAACTTTTTCTATACCTTTGTTATTTGAATATTTAGTAAAGATTACTTTATTTCGATATAACTGCAGGAAGCTAAGCCTCCATGTTTTGATTGGCTGAGTCCAGCTCAATTGGGATCTTAATTTTGTGTATTTTCACGGCTGTTAGGTAACTTACCCAGTAAGTCTTTCAAATGAGTTCCCTGTTTAAGTAGGTGTGAAGTATAGGGAAACTTATTTAGATAAAATGTCCAATTATGTTAATTTGGGAACTTTTTACTTATATTTGTTAAAAGTCTTCCTTTAAGTATTCACCAAGACTGGGCAAATAAGTCCCAGACCCCTGATGAAGTCACAGCCAATAAGGTTGTCTTCCTCATTAACAGCAATCACAAATTTGTAAGGGGATGTATTGTGACCGCTGCTAACTTGCGAGACAACGTGATTGTCTGTGACATCATAAGGGGGTGGGGGTTAATTTGCCCGGAATAATTATGGCGAATATAGTGGAATACTAATGTACTATGTTATCACTATCACAATACCCCATGTTTTACACTTTATTCATTTTTGAAAGGTCTTTGCAACATCCCTTCTGCAACTTGCTATACCCACTTTTTAGCCTGATAGTTTACCTCTTGTGTTGCTTCTTTTCTTCTATCTTATTGAAACACATTTGCCTTTACATCCTGGAATTTCTCCTCAGTTCGACTTTGGCACTAAATGGTATTTCCAGATCAAGCGCACTTGGGCCACAGGACTCAAATTTCCCAAATCAAAATAAAATCCAGGTACCAACTCTAACCTCATTTGTTCTTTTTCTGAAAGAAAAGTTAGGGTTGAGACAATCCAAGTGGGCTGGCAATACTTGAGCTCTTTTTTAACTCTCTAAAATGACTTGACCAGCTTTCACCGAGGTATATCTAAATAATACTTCAGGATTATATATCTGTGGGTAATATAAATAATTTGTCAGAAATTTTGAGGAGAAACCTTGTTCTCCTTTACTAATTCTTGAAAGGGGGCTTTGAAAGTTGTGAAAAGATTGAAATTCCCAATTTATAGTGAAATTTTATTTCACTCGATTTACAATAGGACTCCACGACTCAATTTTAACAAATGCTTTAAGTGTCATAAAAAAAAATTTCTCCTTGAAACAATAACAAAAAACATCCCTGTTTATACCCGACACTAGATTCACCCCCAGGGCCAAAACTCTTGCATCTGTAATATAAAACTTTGGTTTAAATCAAATAAATTAAAACAATTCTTGAGAATATGGACTCTACAAAAATCATAATTGTAATCAAAGGATAGACAAAGTACATTCATTGTAAGACAGGAATTACAATTACAGCATATAAAATTTAAAGAAAGCTTTTACGGAACAATAAATATTTTCAAACAGCTAACTTCCACCTCCATTCAACAAAAACTATGGACACTACAGGATTGGAAATATCTATGAAACATAAATAGTTGACTATTTACACTGAAATGGTAAGATAGGTACCCTGTGGAATAAATGCATGACATTCAACAAAGAGGCAACAGTGGGACATGTTTTTTTGGTCTGTATCGATACACGATTTCCATTAACATCTATGGTGCACTAAACCCAATAACGCATTTCAGAAAATGCATAAATAGTCTTGTAGCTTTATGATAGAACTATTTGTACTTAGTTCTTGTAAAACATTGTTTTTCTCATTTTTAAGCTACCAAAATGCACTACACTTGGCATCTTTTCTTGTAAGAGTGACAGGTAAAAGATTGACACAAATGAAACCTTGCATTCTGATGAGAAGACATTTTTATATCCGCCATCTCAAATGAGACTGCCAACACTTTTACAATGGCACCAAAAGATGCTCATTATTACATCATATTTTCTCAATTAATTTAAAAAACAAATTTGGGAAATTTTCCTTCTCCCTTGATTTTGTTACAATACAGTTAAATGTTGCATAAATCTGGATCAGTTATTACTTTATTATATTACACGCCTTGTATAACACTTTTTCTGATATATGCACTGTAAAGATTACAGGGTATGCTTTCATTATGTAGAGCTTTAAATCACAAGTTTCCATAATGATACATAACTACCACTGTGAATGAATACCAGCGGTTGGACTGCCTAATGTTTAAAATTCAAAAACCCTGACACATTTTCAAACCACTTATTATTAGCGATGCATGTTATTACCTGTTGAAGAATACTTAGAAGGGTTTATTGTAGATGATGCTCTCTTCTACTAACACATTTACACTCATCAAAAAACATATAAACCCTTTTTCATTCTAGGAATTTGCATCATTGTTCTTTGGTCCCCTCAGTTCACAAACTACAACATATTTGGTATTTCAAGTCCTCCAACAATAATGCAAGAGTAACTTGTTTATTTGTACACAATCTTTAACATGCTGAGTAAATACTCCACTCAGTCATATACTGTACTTTGATAAATAGTCCCTTAAACACTTAAACCACAGTTATCCGAGAACAATAAAAAACTGGTCTAATGAATAAACATGAGTACTTTAGCTACTCATCCACAGATTCTGATGCAGAATTAGCATGTCCATTAGCTGGTGTTTGTTCACTATCATCACCAGCACAAGCCGAGCAAGGGGATGATGTTCGTGGCTTTCCTTCTGACATACTGTGTGGAGGAGTTGCTTTCATCGTAAAATGTTGAGTAGTATTTAAATTAGATAAGGATGGCCTACGCAAAGTGCGCCTATGAAGGTCTGGAAAGCTTGCTAAACACTCACGGCAACCACCATCGACTGCCTCGGGGTGTGAGAGGGCATGATTTTCCAGCTCTGCTCGGAAAAAGAAACGCTGATGGCAATGATGACAATCATATGGACGAGCACTCAGACCATGTTCAACCATATGCTGTTGTAGTCTTGTTGCTGTAGTAAAGACAGATGAGCACATATAACAAGTAAAGCTTCCACACCCTTCAAATGTATGTTCTATTAAATGACATTGAAGACGAAGTGGGGTATCAAAAGTAGCTTGGCATAGGTGGCATTCATGGACAGATCCTTCATGCAGCAAATGAGAGGCAACATGTGCTTCAATCTCTGCTTCTGTGGCAAAGCTTTCTTGACACTTGATACACTGGTAAGTACGAGAAGACTGCCCAAACGTATGCCCAAATCCTTGATGGTGGTGATGAGCAACAGCATGTGCTTCTGCTTCTTCAACAGACTCTAGTTTTACATGACATTCTGGACATCTGAGTGAGGGCGAATGGCGGGGGCTATTGCTTGTGCGACTGCTGTTACTACTACTTGTAGTTATACTTGTTCCAGCTGCTGTTGTTGTAACGTAAGAATTTGAAGGAGGGAGCAGTTCTGAATTACCATAGGTGTTTGAAGCTATAGATGCAGCAGCAGCAGCTTGTGCAGCCTGAGCTGCATGGAAACGAGCATGGACGTTGACCTCCATGTCTGTGACAAGAGTTTGTCGGCATACCACACATGGCTGAGGCAAGGGAGAAGGATGATGGTCATTTTGATGGTTGTTAAACTGCTGCTCTGATGTCAAAGGCTCTCTGCATACAGCACATGCACTACCTGAAATAACTTTGACATGTGTCAATTTGTGCTGAGCTAAAAGGGCAGCCGAAGGGCATAACTCATCACATATATTGCATTTATGGCGACCAGCACTGCCTTGATGGGTTTTCATGTGGGCTTCTAGGTCACCTCGAGACTTGCAGGCTTCACTGCAGTAGGCACAGAATAAGCTTAAGGATGCTGCAGATACTTTTGCACCAACACCACTTCCACTACCTTTAATATTATGGGCTTGTTTCCTGTGAGTGAGCAATCCTGAATCACTGGAAAATTCTGCATCACAAATATCACATTTAAGATCTTTTTTCTGTGGGCTACGTCTAGGCTTGGCCAAGTTTTCTGGTTGGGGAACATTACCATTAAGCTCAGAGTTATGTTGAGTTTGCATATGTTTATCTAAAAGGAACTCGACATGGAAGGCATCATCACAAAGAGAACACTGGAACTGACGCTGATGCGTGGCAACATGAGCTGCCAATTCTGCCTCAGAGCCCAAGCTGAGGGTGCACAGCAAACAGCGATAAGAACCTCCAGATCCCAACATTGATCCACCCCCAAGTAGCGAGTCCCCACCTGACTGCTCCCTTCGCATGTGACTTGTGCGAATATGTACTTCAAATTCAGACTGTGAACGGAAGATAAGTGAGCATCGAGTACATTTATGAACTTTGCATTCATTACTATGTTTCACAGCAAAGTGAACTTGAATAGAAACTTTGGAATCAAACATCTCTTTACAAAGAGCACATCGATACAAGTGGTGTGCATGTATGTCCATTAAATGTTTTTGAAGTTCATCTGGCTTTGAGAATAACTTTAAACAAGCTTGGCATCCATACTCTGTTGTCACAACACCTAAATGTGTTGCAAGGTGAGCTTCAAGAGGTGCGTCTGAAGTTAATGGTAGTCTACACTCTGGACACACCATCTGTGTTGATCCTGACATGGATGAAGTTATCTGATCTACTCCTTCCAGATGTGTTTTCAGATGTCTCCTAAAAGCTTCGAAATTTGTAAAAGGAGCATTACACTGACTACAAAGAAGAGTAGAAGCAGGGAGTTCAGATGTTAAACTATCATGCCGAGACTTTTTACTAAGGTCAGTAGGTGTATCACTGGGTGGAGATGGTGGTCGTTTATTTAAAACTGCGGAGAGAACAGGTCCAGCATGAACAAGCTTGATGTGCTCAGCCAGAGCACCGGGATTGCTGAAGGGCAAAAGACACTGAGCACAAAATACACCCTCTGCAGCTCTAGCTAACAAATCAGTAAAAGTGTGAGCAGTAACCACATGTCGTTGTAGGGCAGTAACACCACCTACTCGGGCGCCACAAAGTTCACAGCTGACTCCTCGAGATGATCCTGGGCCAAGAGGCGAGGCTAAGGTTGATGCTAGACCTCCGGCACCCAAGGATGCTCCAAGAGATGTTGGAAGGCCGAGCATACTTGCCATATCTCTGACTTCGCCATTTATCACAGATCCTGATAAAGACACCAAAACAAACAATTATTTACAACCTTTCTCACTTGTGTAAATGATAAAATTATCAGAAAATTAAATGAATATTTTCTAATGTTGAAGAAAAATTTTTTACTTAAGTTTTCAGCATACATTTATAAACTGACAAACATGCTAAAATGTAGTTGGTACTTCATTTACCATTAAATGTGAACCATTTAATAGGAAGTGTATAACATACTGTAACTATAGATTAGTCTAAAATGTGGCTAACTGGAATTTCACTTGTTACGTAAAAAAATGATATCTGTAGTAAGTAAATACTCTTTTGTAGGTACATACAAATTCAAGACCTCGCACGTATATAATGTATTTCATGTTTGACAGGTTCGAGAATACCAGAATATTTACCGTGCGCAGAATGTAAATGCAGCTGAAGAGCCTCCAAAGATGGAAATCCATCCCTAGAACAATATAAGCAAGCCAATTTTCCACCAACAAGAGAAAGAAGAGGATTCGAAAGAGGCCTCGGAGAAGGAAGAGACGAAGGAGGTCTTGGAGATGGCGAAGAAGCAACGGAGGATGCTCCTCCAATAGACGATGCCCCTGACCCACCTCCGCGAGACGCAGGCCTTTCTAAGGACTGTAGATCCTCGGCATGATAACGAGACAGATGGCGCTGAAAGGCAGACAAGGAGTTGTAATAAAGAAATTGAACATGGTAAGGAACTTTTTTAAGACATCTACCTGAACCTAAGAAGAGAAATTTTTATTCTTTTCAGTTACTGTATTCTATTTTTTTTTCTCTCATACTGAAAGTACCATACAAAATGAGCTCCAGAAATTACTATAATTCCTAATTCACACAAATAATTCTAAATTTTAATAGTCAAAAACAAACCCATGGAAACAAAAATTAAGTCCCATTTCTTTAGTTAAACGACTGTTTATGCAAAAGAAATGTGTAGGCTACATCATAAACATGATTACACTGACTCAGAATGGCACATTAATTTGAAACTGTTCTACAACTTGAAATAGAACAGCGGTAGTTTAATATTTTGAACAATATAACAGCATGTTTTCAATCAAAATTATACTCTATTGATAACTCAATGTAAGAAAAGTAAAAATTTTGAGAAAAAAAAGATGGATAAAAATCTACGCAAAGCTTACTTGAAGATGAGCTTGGTTACGACAATGAGCGTGGCAGACAGGACAGCGCACAGTAGCTACAGGTGACAGAGTAGGTGACTGTTCACCCCCTGGGGAAGCTGTTAATGCACTAGGCGAAGATCCGCTTCCTAGATCTCCACTCTTTGGGCTTAGAAGGTGTTCCTGTGAACAAAATATGAATTAAACATTAATATACAGTACTAAAGTTCTCTTAGCTAAATTTACCAGCGGTTAAGCGCCACAATTTCGTTAGATCCTAGACTATTTGTTACTGTTCCACAACCACCATATACTGTACAGTAATCTGGAATGTAAACACCGATTCTACCAATGAAATTCATTTACTAATGGATACTTCTTAAAGTGAAAAGGACGCATGGCATCTAAACATGACTCTTATTATATTTTGCTATTTCATCGAATTGTCTTAATTTCCTTTACCTTCTGTGAATCTTTCAGAAGATGGTTTAGAGCCTGCGAATGAGCATCACCAGTAGAGTCCCTAAGGATCTGTGAGAGAGCATGGGCATCTGAAGGGGCTTGTGCATCTTTCAATAGTTGATTCAGGGCATGGGCGGTGAGTTTAGCTTTGTGATTTTGCATGTGAGCTGTCAGTGCTGCTGCTGTGTTATAGCCTCTGTTGCATACAGAACACTGGTATGGCTTCTGCGTGTCATGGGTTTTCATGTGGATCTTGAGATGGTCGCTGAAAGATAAGAAAGAATAATTAGACATAGTTTTCAGTGTACCTTAATTTCTTTACCCTTACAAATTAAGATGAAACAAATTCCAGAAAGCAACTTGAATGGTATGCAATTACATCTATGCTAAATAATTAATAAACTAAAAAATACTACTTTGCCATTAGAATAGTGAAGTGTCCAGGTAGTGTAAAGAAACACCAGTAAAGAAATTTCATTTTTTGAACAATCAAATCTGCAACCTTTTGATCCTATATGGATACGAACCCAGGTAATTTAATTGGAGTATTTCAGCACAGCTGGAAACTTGTCAAGTAAAATTTATAGCTTGGTGTGAGTGGTTCCTAGCAGGTACAGAGTTAGCCATCCACCCTGCTAGCTGACTGAGAAGACACTATGACTTCAGCCACAGATTAATCGAGACATACTCTCGGCACCAAACTTGCTTTATTAATTGTTTTTTTTTCTTTTTACCCTGATGTTTTGTAAGCCTGTTATATAGAAACCTCAAGGGGACCGTCGACTATGTCCTGCCTTTTTTTCTAATCATGCAAAATACACCATTTCTGTTTAAATGTTTTAGACACATAATACCTTCATCATATAAAAATCTCAAGTAATTTGATCAAAAACTTATTGATATATTAGCAAAAATCATGATTTTAAAAAAAAAATAGGTACATTTTTCTCCACTAATATGACACCAATTGTAGTGAAAATCATACCATGAAAATACTTTATAAACTGAATAATTCTGTGACAGAATTTTGATTTTAATTTTTTTTTTATGATTTTATTTTTATTTTTGCTCGTCTAGACGCAAAATAATTGTGAAAGAAAGTATAAAGAAAATAAAAATTCTGTCCCACAGAATTATGGGATTTTTATTCCTCTCTTCAATGATATCTTTCTCGCTAAAATTGAACAATAAATAAGTGAGAAAAATGTACTGAAGTGTGAATAAGTGTGTTTTTGAGTTATGAGCTCCCAAAGATTTGCTATAAATTTTTGCTTTTTACTTAGAAAAGTCAAAATAACATTATTTTGTACTTTTATTGTTTATTCCTATATGAAGGCTCCCTAAATGAGGTATTTAAACACTTGGTGTAAGGGTGTCGTGAGTTGCCAGCGGCCTCTCATTGTTGCCAGAGTTTTAGTTAGAATGTTCCAGCTCTACTCTTTTTCATGTTTCCCTCTCCTGGTTCTTTTTTGTTGTTCTGCTTACTTTTGTTCTTTCTTTGATCTCAAGTAATATCTGCCTCACTATAAAGTTCACGAGGACGTTGTGAAATGACAATGTACATACAAACTGCAAGTAAACAAACACATGCATCATAACTTCTATACGTCTTTGGAAACTCTGGCTGGTCTTCTCGTAGATCGTAGTTGCCTTCGCCTACCCTCTACCAATGCCTTCCATCTCTGCCAGACGTACAAGATTTCGAAACATAAGCAAAAAAATCACTATTTATATGCAAAAATAAACATTGCAAGACAATTCTGTCAAACTCAGTCATGCAGACAATGCAATAAGTATGACGTAATCATGTAAAGACGCTTCATCTTCAATATTTGTAAAAATAACTGGCTGAAACTTCTGGAGAGCATGTACGACATGTTTCTGCATACATAGAAACTAAAACGATTTTCAATTTTTTCAAACACCATAGCACCATAGCAGACAGTCCCCTCAAGTAGGCACAAGGTCTTATCCTGACATTCCTGACAACATTGCAGGACTTTCACGACCAATTCTAATGTGGGTCTCCATTTTTTATGTCCTGCTTGCGCGGGGGCATGATTGTGCAATTTTCCCCTTTTAAGGAGTGGTTTGGCTTCCATTGGCCGGAGTTTGGCTAGAAGAAGAAAACCAAACAAGTGCCTTCTGGTTCTTCCAATACTGTAAGGTAAAAAAATCTGGTGACGCCTCTCATCTTTGAACTCGCGCTTCTGAACCTTCTCTCTCTCTCTCCTCTGGGGGCAAACCTGGAGTGGGATAGCAATATCAACTCTCCCTAGAAAGGGTAACATTGCTTCGATGTCGTTTCTACTCTTAGCAAACCCAATGATACTGCGAGCGACTAAGCCTTAAAACACGATGGCCATCTTTAGAACTAGTTGGTGTTCCTTCTAGAGACTTCTCCAGGCCTTAGCATTATCCAAGTCAGTCTCCCTCGCTGGAGCCTGCTTCATTTGGTGTACCTGCAGGAGAAGACTCTTGACTCCTCTACCTCAGGATTGACATTTCAAATAATTAAACAACTATCCTCACCTTTATGAGTGACTTCAACTTCAAAGAAGTGCTTACACCCCTCATTCATTGACTTCTAACCTGGATCATTGTTACAAGATGAAGAGGAGAATTTTTCTCAACAATAATGATACCTTCCCCTCCCCTTAGGAATTGTATAATTACGTCCTCGGAGGAAGAATTCTGCTGTAGAGGAATTAAGTCTTCCAACGGGAAGCAAGGAACCCATCAAGACCATGCTTACCTGGATCTTTTTCACCAGTATGTTGCCAAATAATGCAAATTCTTTGCCAGAACTTACACCTCATCGCACACAGGAATTTGAGTAAGATTCGTAAAGACCTCATTCCACTTATGGCCACGTGTGCGCACCTGTAAGATTGAGAGGCACCTGTTCACAATCCTTCTATCAAGACGTCACCCTCCTATTCAAGGGTACGTTCACGCTTCAAAACTCGTCCATCATGTTTGGAGCACAATTCCTTCCAACTTAGATCTACCAGCGAGGGAACACGTGCATCAGTAAGAATACTCTCCTGTTCTCCAGCGACAGTCTTCCACACCATGTCAACCACCATGTTCCTATGAGCACACTAAATACCTAACCTTTAGGAATTTCCAGATCACCTCTTAGCTCGCAATTGGCAGAGTTGTAGGAAGTAGAGATATTACATAAATGCTCTTCATCCCTTGCTTCAGTGTGATCACCTTTGCGCACACAAATGTTGGTAGGGGTAGAACAGGACAATATTCCTCTTAGGAGACAAAAAATCAACAAACTATCGCGATCCTATAACAACGCACTTACATAGTGGACTTACGATCCTTGGGGTGTAAAAGCTTTACGGCTATGTTTGCGCGTAGTGTCCTTGTATCAAGAAGAAATGCCAGTGGAAGAACTTTCCTTGTCAGACAAAAGTTTCTAGGCACCCAAAGGCAATCTCCTTCAGATTCTTAAGAAGCTCACTTTAAATGCGCTGGAGTAATTGAATGGGTTAGAATACTCTCTATCAAGCACACTCATTTGGGAACTATGACTTAGTTGAAGATGTAGGTCGAGAAACAACCGTGAATGATTTCCTTATCGCACTTAGACAGGAGCGCCATTAAATGCTCAAGCATTCTCACCAAGCTTAAGTGCTTGTATTTGATGTCAGGAAGGGAATTAGAATGAACACTCGCTCCAGGGAATCAAGAGCTTGTCAGGTGTTAGAAAACCTTTCCTCAAGGAACACTGTATTCTCTTTAGTTACTCTGAGGAGGATATCCTACAGAGATATCACAGGCAGAGGGAATCAATGAGGGAACGAACCTCCCAAGCAGATATCATCAGAAGACAAGGTCTTCACTTCATTCTCCTTCAGGGTAGCCTCTGAACCCTGAGGAAGAATACCAAGAAACACAGGAAAAAAAGGATCTGTCAGCACACGACCCTAATCCTTCAAGATCATTTAGCGACTAGGAGAGACGTATATCATCAGGAAGGCAAAAGTACTCGGTAGTCCAAAGATTGGCCTGAAACAAGCTTTTGCTTTGTCGCTTAAGCTAAACACAGGAGCGAAGGGAAGATCTAAATCTACTAAGAGGAGCAGAGAAGACAAAGACACTGGAATATCAATCTGGCACGGTTCTACGACCAGAAAGGTGCTAGAAAATCAAAAAGAGAGACTTCCAGAAAGCAGTCTCCTTCAGGAAATCTGCAGTGGCTCCAAGAAAGAAACAGAGTATCTACATCCGATAAGGTTAGCTCTCAAGAAAACGGTGACCAGATCGAGGACAGCAACACTATTCTTCATCCTACAGAAGGCAGGATAGGGTTTCAAAAAGGAGGCAATCCCCCACTGCATCTGCCACGAGAGGGTGGAGGGATGCCTTTCAAGCCAGTAGGCAAGGTGGCAGTACCATGGAAAGGAGTATTGGACTGTAGAAATCTTCTAACGCTGGTACTTCATCTTGTTAATTGGCTTTAGACTCGTGTCCTCCTCTCACTCAGCCTACAACAATGTTACCGTATGTTCTAGAATTGCAGAAACACTGCATCTTACAAGTGGAAATCCAGCTGCTGGTCAAGAACACAATTCAAAAAATTATGGACGGGTCTGCAGGCGTTCAGTTGACTTTTCTTGTAGAAAAGCTGACGGTACGTTGGAAGACTAGCAATGGATCTCTCAGCTCTGAACAAGATTGTATCCCCAAATGCCATTCAGAATGGAGACTAAGAACACCATAAGTAATCCCATCAGGAAGGAAGATTACATACTCTTTTTGGGCTCAGCCATGTCGTCCTGATGGAAGGTTCCTTTAGGCAGCTTTCTAAGGGCTCTTTGGCTACAGTGATACTCCCAGAGAATTGACCACAGGTCTCCAGAATTCTAACTCCTGGCGCGAATATCCTTAATATAACTCTTAAGGATATCGCATAATATCGGGACGTATTTCTTGATACGACACATAGCAATCTTCACCCCGAATAATAGAGTTTTCGCTTTGAGGGGGAAGAGTGGCGAAATTGAAGGGGAGCCGTTATCAAGGTTACCTGGTGGATCCCCTCCCGGTACCTCCACGGGGAACTATTCCCTTTGAAGTAGCGAATTAAGAACGGTGTTTCTCCCACTCGCTCTCGGTGTTGTTACTTTTATAAAGGATTATTACAATGCAATCTCCAGCATCTTCATCCTCTGGAAAGTTGAGTATTTAATCTTTCCTATGTATAATTTTTGGCTCCCTTCTCACAGTTAAATTAGCATAATTTAGATGTTTACTGGAGCACAGCCAGTACTGGAGGCGGCCAAGGGCTCCAACAGAGCAAAATAGCCCAGTGAGGAAAGGAAATAAGGAAATAAAAAATATACTAATTAATGAACAATTAAAATAGAATATTTTGAAAACATTAACAACATTAAAACAGATATTTCATACATAAACTATAAAAGGACTTAAGTCAGCCTGTTCAGCATAAAAACATTTGCTGCAAGTTTGAACTTTTGAAGTTCTACTGATTCAACTACCTGATTAGGAAGATTATTCCATAACTTAGTCACAGCTGGAATAAAACTTCTAGAGTACTGTTTAGTATTGAGCCTCATGATGGAGAAGGCGTGACTATTAGAATTAACTGCATGCCTAGTATTACAAACACAGGATGGAACAGTTCGGGAAGATCTAAATGTAAAGGATGGTCAGAGTTATAAAAAATCTTATGCAACATGCATAATGAACTAATTGAATGACAGTGCCAGAGATTAATATCTAGATCAGGAATAAGATTTAATAGACCGTAAGTTCCTGTCCAACAAATTAAGATGAGTGTCAGCAGCTGAAGACCAGAAAGGAGAACAATATTCGAAACAAGGTAGAATGAAAGAATTAAAACAATTCTTCAGAATAAATTGATCACCATAAATCTTAAAAGACTTCCTCAATAAGCCATTTTTTTTTGGCAAATGAAGAAGACACAGACCTAATGTGCTTCTCAATAGTAAATTTGCTGTCGAGAATCACACTTAAAATTTTAAGTCATACAAAGTTAAAGAAACATGGTTAATGCTGAGATCTGGATGTTGAGGAGCCACTGTCCTTGACCTACTTACAATCATACTTTGAGTTTTGTTAGGATTCACCTTCATACCCCATAATTTGCACCAAGCACTTTAGCTAGATCTCTATTATGGGATTCGGCAACCCCAGATCTACATTCAGTAGACGGACTTGATGCAAAGAGTAGCATCATCTGCATATGCAACTAGCTTGTTATCTA
Organism: Palaemon carinicauda; assembly: GCF_036898095.1. Lineage (NCBI taxonomy): Eukaryota > Metazoa > Arthropoda > Malacostraca > Decapoda > Palaemonidae > Palaemon > Palaemon carinicauda. Next base: position 39,057,184 of record NC_090737.1, on the reverse strand, counting down.
GGCCAAACCACATGTTATGTGTATATAGTATGAAAAGTAATGGGCCAAGAACACTACCCTGAGGAACACCAGATATCACATTCCTATACTCACTATAGTGCGCATCAACATCATCAACTTTTTTGCGATTTACTACTTAAAAATTCAATAATGATGCTAACAAACTACTCACCCACTTCCAACTACTTGAGTTAGAAAACAAGGGCCTCATGATTAACACAGTCAAAGGCTGTACCAAAATCAAGGCCAATCATACGAACTTCCTGACCATAATCAAGGGATTTCTGTACAGCATAATACTGGCAAGGGAGAGGATGGACAATGTGAACCTATCAATTTACGGATCATTACATTACAGACGCAACACCCTCGAGGGTTGTTTCTTTCGTGACATGTAGCAGAATAATTTTCTTTTCGATTGTTACGTGTTAAATATTTCAAAAAATTTTCATACAAGTAAATAACAAAAGAAAAAACTGGTAATTACTTAACCAACAGCACTGAAGAAGTAGAAAATTTGGATAAATTACTTCCAATGACACATGCTCAAAGGGTTAAAAAATGGTATTCTCTGATATGTTATATTTTTAAATGACTGAAATGTAAAAAGAAAGGCAAAAGGAAAGTAATACTCCAATTACCTTCTAGAAAAGGCAGCATCGCAGTGACAACATTTGTACTTCTTGTCTCCGGTGTGCAGTTTGACATGGCGGTCTCTAGAACGCTTGTGCTTGAAGAGGCGGCCACAGAACTCGCACCGAAAAGGAAGCTGGTCTGCATGAGTCTGTGGATAGAACCACATTATTAGTTGATGTAGACATACAACTGATCATGGTAAACCACATATTGTTAAAATTCATAGTTATGTTTCAAGTAAGATTCCGAGACCTAGTAGTAATAATGAAAATGCTTCTGAATATCCCCATTCTCTAATATTTCCCACCACCAGAAAAAGAGCTCACAATATTCTTATATGCTTAATAATTCTAAAGAAATCAGGAGCAAAATCATCAATCTTAAATTTTTACTTCTATCTTGATGTATGGAAGGACCAGGTGGGATAAAACAAGAGCGTTTGCACACACAAGACAATTTACTACAGCATTCATTAAAGTAACCAAAAAAATGAATGGTAAACCAATTGAACCTTCTTTTCTGCCACAAAGTATGTTAACTTCTGCGTACAATATTTTATATGAAGAAATGAATTTCAGAGAATTTCAAATATTTTGGGCTATATTCATAACTAGATGTACTGTACTTCAAAATAATTTCATGTTATCAAGGGAAAACTTGTGTCTGGTTTATTTATCTATATTAAAACAATTTCTATAGCATTCAGAGCTCTTGGTGCCCTTTGTAATATAAAGATTGGAAAAAGTACCTATAGTAAAAATATGAACTATACTGGTCAATATGGTAAGGTGAAGATTTAATATCAGATATTACTAAAATAAAAAAAATCAATTAATTCAGCTACTTTACTATTATGTTTATTGCAATTATTCTACATTCATCTTTAATCTTTATGTGAATACAATATTAATACCCCCCACTCTGGAATATGAGGAGAATTTGATACAAAAAAGGCCAAGTAAAAAAAGGTGTAGAAGTAGACTGTCCATAAACTGTATATACCTTTCAATAATAATGAAAAGTATATTAAATTTCTCCCGCAGGATAGTGTTGCATTCCATATTACAAGTCCTGCAGACATCTTACCTGCTCGTGTCTCTTGAGATAAGAGAGCCTGGGAAAGGCGCGATCGCAAAAGGAACACTGGTATGGTGTAGTCTGGGTGACACCCACAGTGGCAGCGGCCTCAACGTCCGTCTCTGATGCTGATGTAGGCGTGGCGGAAGATGCTGGTGACAGTGACCCTCGCCCATCAGACCCCACCTCCCACGACGAGCCTCCCACGCTCACTTCTGGAAAAAAAAAGAACAACAACATTGTCACAATACCCGAGCATAGCATCACACTGATTAAGAAAAGGAGAGGAATGTCAAGCTCCATCAATGGCTACTACTCAGTCTCTGCAGAACAAGGTCGAGAGTTAGGGCGGGTTCTCACATGACTAATTGCGAGAATTAAACTAATTATAGAAATGCTTCGTTGAGATTTTATTAATCCTTTAATCGAGAAAATATTACAGATTTCATTCTTCATGATCTTGGAAGATTTGAAATGCGATAAAGGGTAGAAATAGATTCATATGAATCATTACATTATACATAATATGAGTTACATCTCTTGTAACTGTGAGAAATTAAGATATACAGTAATTTCAATTGTTCTTTTTCCCTAAGTATTGTATCTGAAAATCCTTAACATGGATCTTCAACTTTTTCATTTGGGATGGGTGTGTTACAGGATTGATTAATATTTCCAACTACAGTAGTTCCCCTAGCCTTTATAAATGAATGATACTTGTTTTGCACCCCTATCATTAATCCTTGATAATAATGATAGCACTAACTTCAATATTCAGCCGGCTACAAGGAAATGGCAAAAGGCATACATTCAAACTCACAAATAATGATAGCACACAAGTGACAAAGAAAGTAAAAAACAAAAGATGCAAGCACTATAAGGGTACTGAGCAGACGATGGGAATCTCTTATCTCGGTGGAGAAGGAAGGCACATCCGACTTCCTTTCGAGCCAGAAGCATTGTGGTTAGCGTAAATATTTAGGAACTATGACCTCTAATACAGGGTTTCTAGAAATGGAGTATAATGAAAAGATTGAAAAAGGCAAATCAGACAATGGCTAAGTTGAAGAAAAATTTCGAAATCAAATCGCTTGAAATTACATATAAAAATCAGGCTATATATCAGTTTACTGAGATCTGTGTTACAGTAAGGACATGAGTAATGACATGACAATGAAACAATATCCAATAGATTTTGTAGATTTGAGAACAAAGTCCTCAGAAGAATATTGGGAGTTAAATGGCAGGTCAGGATTAGAAATGAAACTATAAGAGATTACTCAAGTGCCACTTGTGGATGAGATCACAGTGTTAGGTAGATGTAGATGGTTTGGGCATGCTCTTCGCACTTACTACCCAAGAGAGATTAGTTCATCAAATGTTCAACTGGGCTTCAAAAGGCACTTGAAGAGTTGGAATACACAGGCCTACATGGCTAAGGACTATGAACCGTGAAGTAGATGATGGATGGAGAAGTATCAATTTAAAAGAAAAGCTCAAGATAGAGACGACTGGCGAAACCTAAAAAGAGGCCCTTTGCGTCAATAGGCATACTGTAGATGATGATGATGAGATACTCCCGCTGGAGAGTTATGGGGTCCTTTGACGGTTTATTTTCCCTTTTCCTACACACATCAAATAGTCTGGCCTATTCTTTACATATTCTCCTCTGTCCTCATATACTTGACAACACTGAGATTACCAAACAATTCTTCTTCACCCAAGGGGTTACTGCACTAGGACATTCCAAAATCAAACCATTGTTCTCTAGTCTTGGTAGTGCCATAGCCTGTGTACTTTGGTCTTCTACTGTCTTGGATTAGAGTTCTCTTACTTGAGGGTACATTGGGGCACACAGTCCTATCTTATTTCTCTTTCTCTTGTTTTGTTAAAGTTTTTATAGTTTATATTGATCTTTATTTTATTGTTATTAATCTTCTTAAAATATTTTTCCTTGTTTCCTTTCATTACTGGGCTATTTTCCCAGTTGGAGCCTCTTGGTTTGTAGCATCCTGCTTTTTCAACGGGCTGTAGCTTAGCAAATAATAATAATAATAATAATAATAATAATAATAATAATAATAATAATAATAATAATAATAAAGATCAATTTCATAGTCAATGTACCAAGAAGAAATAATCCTACTACGTGATGAAGATAATACTAGAGTTCAAGCTCAACAATTCCCGCAAAATTTCCTTTACAAAATTACATAATTGATAAAAATAAAGAAAAAAAGCTACTAGATTTTATGCATCCATCTAGAGAGAGAGAGAGAGAGTCAACACAACGGACGTTCGTTGAAATCCCGAGGGGAGACGGCATAAGGGGGGAAGCCAAGCGCCGAGAGGGGATGTCTTCTACCTTTCAAGGACTGTCATCGTACTGGGTTGGGGTGTCCAAGGGGAAAGTTGGCCGAGGAAGCAGGGAGGGAAGAATTGTGTGCTAACTTCAAGCTAAACACTTTGCAGAAAAATGTTGAAGATATAAAACAATCAAGATCATCAAAAACCTTGAGATGAATACTCAACAAATATCCGTATACACGCAGATGTAAGACCAGATGACAAGCACTGGTAGGTTACTGTTACAGATTAAATAGCCTAGAAGTTTCACTACATCAATGATGATTTTCATGTGATGATGTGACATTATTACTACTAGCTGAGCTACATCCCTAATCGGAAAAGTGGGATGCTATATATGAGCCCAAAAGCTCCACAAGGGAAAACAGCCCAGTAAAAAAAGTAAATAAACCATAATTGAGAAGTAATGAATAATTAATATAAACTACCTTTGAGATCAGTAACGTTGAAATAAATGTTATAGATAAACTATGAAGAGAAACAAGTGTAAGCCTGTTCAACATAAAAATATTCACTGCAAGTCTGAAGTTCTACATTGCATCTTCTCTTGTAACTTTACTGGAATACACTTCCTTAACGATGGTCAATGTGAATTTGGCTATAATTATGGAAGTTAATTTTCAAAATTCCTCTTATTCTTGACATTCATTTTTAATATTTTCGCCAGATTCTCGTCAATTCTCTTAGTGGGTGAAATATTTCATAATGCATAAAAAGTTAAGAATAAACATAAAACTTATCTTAAAACATTACTATTCCGATAAAGTAAAATAAAACGAAAAGATATACACCAATGATGTTATACATATACGCATATCACCAAAAAAAAAATCTAGAAAACTCACCTAAACTTTCAAACACCGATTTGTTACTTCCAAACACCTCGTGGCAAGGATCTAAGGTGAATGACAGAGATTCTTCGTTATCAGTCCTCCCCCAATCACCACACTTCATTAACAACAATCCACTTCCGCCGGCCATAGCACACTAAACCACCCACCACCTCCCTACCAAAACAACTACTGTACTATAGAACGATGTTCTGTCTCTCGCTTGCCTCTAACGTCAACTTGGTCACTCCACGCCTTCCCCGGCACAGCGACGAAGAGGGAGGGGCTTAGGTCCCCTAAGGACCTGGCGGGGGGAAGGGCATAGGAGACCCAAGGGACCCAGGGGGAGGGAGATCGGTCTCAGCTGAATTATGTTACAGACCGATTGCACATTTCACATTCAACAAGGCTTCTCTTCACATTAAGAGTGATCTTAACGTTAACCAACAACAGAAAGGCAAATAACAATTAGATTATGAAAAATTTGTTTGCTGTTTCTTGGAACACAATTTACAGAATATTTTCGACATATACAGTACACACGTGTATATATATATATATATATATATATATATATATATATATATATATATATATATATATATATATATATATATATATATATATATATATGTGTGTGTGTGTGTGTGTGTGTGTGTAGTAAATAAGAGAGGTGATGTTGATAGGCTTAAAATATGTTATAGCTACGAAAGGTCAATAATAAGACGAAAGTACTAACTCCAAGTAACTATTTTCTTTTGTGGATATAATACAAACGCACACACACACACACACACTATATATATATATATATATATATATATATATATATATATATATATATATATATATATATATATATTATCCTAAAAATGTTGGTTTCTTCTCTTTCTTTTTCAACCTTAAATAATTTCCTCCAATAGAAGATGGTCCCAGAGCTAGAGACAATGCAACAGTCGTTGTTGCTTTCGTCCCTCAACACTGCAGAATCGTATACGTAAGAATCCCTTAAAATGAAAGAATCTCGGGAGGGATTAAAAAAAAGGAAGAGGCCGAACCAAATCCAGCGCTAATCCCTCTGGAAGACATCTTTGGCGATGTCGCTGTTTTTGTAGGCTCATTGGATATTTAATTGTGAGGTTGCGCTTCAAAAAGATCCCCTTGGCATCTACAATGAGGACTCCACAAGAGAGGCATTGTACTCATTAAAATTACATTATCCAGCAGGTAACGAATACTACTCCTTTCTTTTTGGATATGCAAACTCGTATGCACCTCCGTGAAGGGAGGAGGGTGGTGGTCAGAATGATGGGAAAGGGGGAAGTTAAGTGTTGGCGAGTTAGAAGTTGCTCCGACTGAAATAACGAACCTAAATAGGTCTCTTTTTTTTTTATTGTTTTTTGATTCCTCTTCGTATCCTTCGATAATTTGGGTCTTAGCACATGGCGTTAGAGAATAATACATTTGTGTAACTTCACATGGTATTGATGATATTACTATCATTAACAGCAGCAGCATTATTATATTATTGCTCATGTTAACGATAGTTAATGATTAAAACGTTCATTATTACTATCATAATATGTTAGTCGTAAATAATTTGTATCACTTGCTTTGATCTAAAAGTGGAATACTCTACACCACAGTACGTCAAAGGAGCTGATTTGGATTTAGCTGTGCATGTAAACACAGTCAGACACACAAATAAACACATTATATATACATAAGATATACGACAAGCAAAGATGATTTACTCATTCGCATGGATACATGACCTTAATGCATATAAGGCGGCGGCGACTCTTTTTGTCCTGTTTGCGCATTTTCCAAGTCCCTTAAGGACACAGTCAGCGAATGCCCTTGCGGCATCAGTTTCGAAAGTTCCTTGCGGCTTCATCCAACCAAATCTCATGTGACGTTAAGGAATGAAGAAGTCTCATGTGGTGTGAGTCACAGGTTCCTCTCTACACAAACTGAATTCCAGAGAGACCAGTCTCTTTCTACATAGTCTAATAAAATCCTTTATTTGTTTATGAACAAGCAATTAATCCATAAGAAACATTGCAATCTTTAATGTATACTTGCAGGTGTATGTAATAACCCATTCTAAGTGGGGATAACTTCGTGGTGAAAGGGTTTGTGTATCTCCATGATAAGCAAAGGTGTATCATTCAGGGCCACCCATATTACGTTGGTTTGCTGTGAGCGATCAGACGAAAATCTCCCAACAATCACCAATTAGTACCAGTTAGCGTGGCGATGAAAATTGTTCAAACCCCAGACATAAATATGGACATGTCTAAGGCCTTTGTCCTGCAGTGAACGAGAAAGAGCTGCATTGTTGTTGCTGTTGCTTTCTGTGATAAGTTACCAGGTATGTGGCAAAGTACTCCTTACTAATATACCAATCTCAACATTAAGATATTTCCCCTATCAGTGGGGACTCCAGAGAAAAAAAGAACACAAAAGATTATGCCATATTCAACATGCTACAGAACACCTACACAGACACGAACGCACACACACACACACACACACACACACACACACACATATATATATATATATATATATATATATATATATATATATATATATATATATATATATATATAGAAAATGGGTGTTACAGACTAATACACACACAAATAAAACCTCTTCAACACCTGAAAACATAACAGACACTTCAACACGTTCGAACTGTCGACCTAACAGCACCAAGACTCGCTGCAAGGAGGAAGGGACGGTGGTGACTGGTACAACGCATGAACATACACTACCGGGGTCTAATCGTGGCCACTGGCCACCATGAGAGAAGGCCTCTTCACATGGACATTTAAATCCATGATACGTTTCACCGGTAGGCTGAGAGAAAGCCTACCAGAGACTAGTACACCTAAGCCAGTTGCCGTGAGGGGTCACGCTGCTGGTAGACGAATTTTTTATCTTAAAAGTATACAAAATAGATACAAATAGCGGTAAATTTTAAATAACTTTTATTGAATTTGAAAAGAAGATTCAACGGAATAAAGTGATAGAAAACTCGTGAAAAATAAGGGTTATTGTGCTAGTGTTTTCCCGCTCTCCTTTCCACCCGCAATACAATGCAGTTCAAGTGTTGTGAAAATAAATGAAAGGAAAATGGTATACACGGCCAAAAGTTAATATTTTCAAGTTTCATGAAAATTAAGAAGAAAAAAATAAATGGGTTAGGAACATCAAAAGTGAAGATTTTAGATCTGCCACAAATCATTAGGCATGTATGTGGGTCTCTCTCTCTCTCTCTCTCTCTCTCTCTCTCTCTCTCTCTCTCTCTCTCTCTCTCATATATATATATATATATATATATATATATATATATATATATATATATATATATATATACATATATATATATAGTGTTTACATGGTTGTATTTACATCCAAGTACATCACGTGTCACCCGCTTTAAATTTCATTGAGGATATATGTATCTGAATTGCAAAATGATGTAGCTATACAAAGACACTGAGTCGCAATCTATCGGTAGTAGCTTAAAACCATACAACAAAATGTTTCTATTAAGAATGACGAAAATTGATGCAACCTTGAAGATTTCGTGATTTATTTTTAGTGTTTGAAATATCGAATCATCTCATACACTACTTATCACGTTTTTTTTTTTTTCACTACAAGGGAGGTTGTGTCATAAGATCGGGATTTGATTGCAATGGAGCAACAGCCAGTGCATGTGCTTTCATGGTATGGGCTGTGCTGTCCAAATTTCGTTGTGGTTCATATTGTTTCTGTAAAAACTATAAAAGCCAAAATGATATTTAATGTTATAAAGAAAATAATAACAGGTTTTGAAAAAAATATTTAAAGTAATCGCTATAATTGCTGATGATAAAACGATAAATGGAAAAACAATGTCGTATTTTGCATCCCCAACACAGCTGTCTATATTCTAACCCTATTAAGATGCAAGAATGCAGACTTTTGTTTTCCATGCTTGACACCTGACACATACTGAATTGTGTCACAAATAACTGGTTGGGCCTCAAGAATGATTGCAAAATTATTATGTTTCCAAAATATGCATTCAGCAAAAATTACAACGAACCAAATGTATCCTTTGCTCCCTGGAAGTCATTAGAAGTTAACAATTAAAGCATTACGACCATCCACATTTGAAAACCAAACGTAAATTTAGTTCTCAAAATTTTTTTATGGATGTTATTATGATAATGCAAAATCTTGGGAAAGAGAAACAATCGTCTAATCATAATGATACAGCACATTTATACAGATTTTTTTTTTATTTGGTGGTCAATAGTTAATGAAAAGGTAATATCTAAAGTGACAAGAATTAATAATGAATATTGTACCCTACTCATGTGTGATGAAAATGGTAGAAGAATGGTAGATACTTAGGAGAGATTTATTGGTGAAAATTTGACGGCTTCTCATATCCTATAGAATATATATATGGTAGTTTGTATTGTAAGGAAAGAGAGTCAATTACTCTACGAGTTATTCAATTTTGATTGTACTCGCAAAATCCTGTGTGCGCGCGCGTGCGCGTATGTATATATATATATATATATATATATATATATATATATATATATATATATATATATATATATATATATAAACACACACTGTATAAAGTCTTAGGGTATTGAACACTTCGCAACAGGCTTACAACGTAGCCAGCAAGGTCTATAGAATTCTATAACCTTGGTAGCGTGAAAGCATCTCGACAGTCAGGTCGGCCTATTGTAGACGATGCAGGCCGAGGTTGAAGAGGCCTTCTAATCTCAATGGTCACGGTCTAAGCGATGTCAGGCAGGGCAGCCGATCCGGACTACGGTCTACCCCAAAGCCAAAGTAAAGTCCTTCAAAAAGAAGACAACCTTGCTTAAGGTTATAGTATTGTACATGGAAATAAGCACGAGTAATTTTTCTTTGTCTGCATCTTTTCCCAATAATAAGCAGAGTCCCCATGAAAATGTTAAACACTCCTAATATGATTTATCAAACTATTCTGGGACCGGTTGTTTATCTCCCTTCCGAATTTTCGTTTCCTTATCTGATGGTTAGCGATTATTATTAATACTACCGTACTACCAAATCACAATAACCATAATAATCATATTAATATGTTTAATATTACTCCTACTTTGTCAGAATGTGACAGCACATACTATATCCCCTACGCCTACGGTTTCTGGTGTCCGAGCCATGTGGTCAAGCACTGGGAACGGAGAGGTCAATGAATGCTAGGGGGCAACTGAGGGAAAGGTCCGCAGTTGCAATATGAATGCAAAATAGAAGAATTGAAAATGGATTGAAAGTAAAGTTGAATGTTAAAAGGTGGGCGCAGTTAAGCGCCACTGGAAAGAGTTCTTCTCATAATGGCACTAAGATGAGCCCCTCTACTTCGGGGTTTCTTCCTATACTAGTGTACCCGAACCGTCAAAAATGACGTCTAAATATTTAGATGGATATGCACATACACACAGATTCAACCCTTCCTACCCCTCCCCTTTTCCTAACTACCGCACGATAGTTTGGGAAATTCGTGGGAGATTGTCGTTGCCGAGTAATAGCCGTTCAGTACTATATGGACAAAACTACAGGTATTAGAGGTAGTGCCCCCTCATTTGTTTTGCGAGATTTGGTCCCTATTCACCCTTTGAGCAAAAAATGCAATGTAAAATAGTACTCCAAGTCTTAAATGGGATTAAAAAAACCACCGTAATAATTGACGGCAAAATTCTACTTTACGCTCGGAAATCTTGAGATTTTAAGCTTGAAGAGCGTATTTGGGCGTTTATTGATTTCCTTTAATATAAGAAAGAGGCTCTGCAAAATGTTTTATTCCCCAAAACTGTGTAAACTATGTACTCTCAATCATGATTGGTAGTGGTCATAGCTGCGTACTATTTAAAGGTTTAAACAGTACGCGGAGGCAAGGTACAAGGCATTGCAAGTAGGACAATGCCCTAGAAACTAACCATATAATCAGCGCCCAAGCCCTTCTCCAACCAAGCTAGGACCAAGGAGGGCCAGGCAATGGCTGTTGATGACTCAGCAGATAGGCCTGTAGGCTTCCCTAAACCCCCACCTTTAGCTCACAAGGTTGCAGCGACCAAAGGAACTAACGAGTTTGAGCAGGACTCGAATCCCAGTCTGGCATTCACCAGTCAGTGATGTTACCGCATCGGCCACCACAACAGTAAGGGAATAAGCGAACAAGGATTACCCATAGAGACATTTCGTAAGTCAATTGCAGATTAAAAGCATTACTTTTGTGTTGCTACATTTGAAAGGGTAAGACGGTTTTCTTAAGTCTCAATAAATAGCATATTCACTACCTGCATACATATCAACTGACAGATTTAAATACCCGCTTAAGAAATTAATTCTGTTCCGATATGCTGTATTTTATAATCATTTCATTACGAGAACCGAAAATCTGATTAATTTTCCGCCTAATAACAACAAAACCAAAATTTAAAGAAAAATGGAATCTGTGGGGTTGTGGTCCCTCAATGGCGTAGCTAACAGGGGTGGGGGTGCCTTTTTTTTTAAATGGCCCCCTCTCCAAAGCAGGGTCATAGAATAAAAATATGTACTTATACATTTAAAATACCAAGAATTCACCATGGTAAGAGGGAGGGTTCCCTCTTTGCAAACTCGACCCCTGGCCCAAAATTTCTCGCTACGTTGCAGATTCACAAGTTTTACATTGAGCTCACGGCCCAACAAATTTCATTAGTGTCTACAGCCTTACTGTCCTTGTGAACTAAGGATATAAGACTTATAGATAGGCCAAAGCAGCCGAGTCATCAGTAGCCACTGCCTGATCCTCCCTTGTCTTCACTTTGGTGAAGAGGGGATTGGGCACGACAGCGCAATGATCTGCTCCCAGCCTCAGCCACTCACAAGTGACCTTTAAATTAAGTAAAACATCCGAATAGTGGAGCCATCAATAAGGAAAAACACCAATCCCGTTCCAAGAGCTGATGTTCTTGGGCCCCCAACTTCTACTTTATTTATTAATTCGATGTATTCTTCTTTGTTGCCCTTTGTCACTCAGCTCCCCTCCTCCGTGGGGAGAAGAACGACTAATACCTTTCTGTGTCTTCGAAAAAGCGAATCAGAGGCTCTTCACAATTGTGACCAATAATTAGGAGAGTTCTCCCTCTGTGGTCGACAATTTGTAGGACATTACTACTATTGTCGGGTTATTTTCGAGTGACAGAGCCCAACAGTTTTATATTGAAATTTCGACAATAAAAATGAAAGTTAGCCATAAAATATATGCGATCCGATAATACAATGACTGATTGATTGACTGACGTAAAGTGGTGGTGTTGAAACGATCGTGTTCTTGGAAGCCTTTCCCTAAGAAGAGTATCCTTTAGGACGAAAACAAAGAAAGTTTTGTAAGAAAATGTAAATGTTGATGGGAATTCGGCATATTGAAAAGTAAAAATATAAAACGTCCAGTTCAATAAAAAAAAAAAAACAGTAATTGTACGGGATGTAGATTCGTATTTATTGCAATTTTATAAACTGAGCATTTGAAAAATTCCCGGGTATGAGAGAGAGAGAGAGAGAGAGAGAGAGAGAGAGAGAGAGAGAGAGAGAGAGAGAGAGAGAGAGAGAGAGAGTGTTTTCACAATAAAGCTCTTGGTCATCTAAAAACGGTTAATATATATATATATATATATATATATATATATATATATATATATATATATATATATATATATATATATATACACACACACGCGAGCGCGCACACAGGATTTTGTGAGTGCAGTCAAAATTGAATAACTCATAGAGTAATTGACTCTCTTTCCTTACAATACAAACGGCCATATTTACAATATAAGATTGATTTAAAATTCCTGTTTGCATACCTTCCCATTTTACTCAGACATTTCTAAAAATCTGAAATTAACATGATTTTTCACTTTTGTTTTAAACGAAAAAGCTCGTCTCCACTGTTACAAGCAGCACCAAAGAGTAATACATCCTCTTTACAAATAAAGCTATTTAATAAAAAAATCAAAATTTTGCTGTACAAAAGCTGAAGAACTCATTGCATATTTCCTGTACAGATCAATTTTCTAACGAAATTTTTCTAACGAAACTCATAATTCTAAATAAGGAACTGCAAAACGTAACACCTATTATTTAATGATAATAGCAATACACTAAAAGCCGTCTTAATAGAACTAATGTCAAGCACAAGTAACGAAGAAGCAGCTGTATTATTATTATTATTATTATTTTTATCATAAGCTAAGCTATAACCCTAACTGGAAAAGCAAGATGCTGGAAGTCCAAGGGCTCCAACAGGGAAGAATAGCTCCGTGAGGAAAGGAAAAAAGGAAATAAAAAAAACTACATGTAATAAACAATCAAAATGAAATACACTAAGAACAGTAACAACACTAAATTAGATCTTTCATATATAAAACTATAAAAGCTTTCAAAAAATAGGAGAAAGAGGAAAGATTAAATACTACAGGTCTTTAACTTATAACTTAATTGGTTCCAAGAAGCTGTTTGTATTTCAAAATGTTTTCTAGTCGAATTTTATTACATTTTGGCCTATGAAATATCTGTTTTGATGTGCGCCGTTGCAAAGGCAAAGCTTCAACCAGAACCTGAACCTGTTACTGTTCTTAAAATATCTTATTTTAATTGTTTATTATTTCTCAGATCGTTTATCTATTTCCTTATTTCCTTTCCTCACTGGGTTATTTTTCCCTGTTGGAGCCCTTAGGCTTATAACATCCTGCTTTTCCAACTAGGGTTGCAGCCTAGTAAGTAATTATAATAAAAATAATAGGGCAGGGATAACCTGAATCCCATGCCTATGACTTCCAGCTATAAAACTCAACAAATAATATGGTTTTCTAATAAATGTCGTTTTGCTTAATGTATTAAGTAATATAATATTGTTTTATTACAATTTTTGTTTCATCTTACCTTTCTTTACATCCGAAGTTTGTGCTCGCTGCTTCTCGTCCAGTCGGGAAGCCAATATCTCAAGCAAAATACTCTTGATTTCCCATTTTCGGCAGCAACGGCTAGCCTAGTGTGATTCCAGCTTAAGGCTGTGGATACTAATGAAAATTGTTGGGTCATGAGTTCAGTGCAAAACTTGTGACCAACAGATTTCGAATCTGCAACGTTTCCACTAGAAAGTCTTGGTATGATTACGTAACCAAATTAAGCTTTCGGAGAATATTCTGTATTAAATAGCAAGATCACATTCGTAATGAAACAACAGAGAGATCATAAGTGTTCAGTAAAAAGATTGGACATTGATATGTCCACTGACGTTGGCTAAGGCACGATCTTCGATTACATCTTGAAACGATCGTAAGATGTAAGGTTCGAAAAGAGTGCGAAAACTGAGACCTACTTGGATGAGAACGTCCGAGCAAAAGTAGTGGGTCGGGGGAGAGGGAGCAAGAGATACGAACGATTGGAGGAGGAATCAGGTGGATAAGCCTCCAGCGGTATAAATATATCATCATCATCAGCCATTACTAGTCCACTGCAGAACAAATGCCTCAGAAATGCCCTCCCACTTGCGTCTCTTTATGGTCTTCCTATGGCAGTCCACACTCGCAAAATTTCTTAGTTCATCAATCCATCTTCTCTTCCTTCCCCTGCTTCTTTTGTAATCTTTAGGGACCCATTCTATTATTTTTAATGTCCATCTATTATCCGGATTCTCATTGTGTATATATATATATATATATATATATATATATATATATATATGTGTGTGTGTGTGTGTGTGTATATATATGTATATGTATATATATATATATATATATATATATATACACACTTATACATGCGTGTGTGTGTGTGGGGGGGGGGGTCACCGGGTAGATAGATCGGTACAGCAGTATTTATTGCAAGATTTTTTTTTTCATTCGATTTAATTATTTTCGCATAAGAAAAGTTTTGACATTTACAGCAAGTTTAATATATTGTGGCTCACTTTCTTTTTCAAATATTGTAGTTAATAAATATCAATAAATCTCAGAATCTCTTATGGTATTTTCTATTACGTTATGTCGCAGAGAAAATTTTTGAATCATTGGTATTTTCATACTCAAAGAATACAAAGGGAAAGAGGTGATGGAAAAAAGTTAAGTCCATAAATTGACAAAATTTGGGTAACGTCCAGTTAGAAGAGTCCATAAATTTTGTTCCTCAAGGAGAAATCCTATGGCGCCTCCCGCCTTATTTCCCCATATATTCCCTCTATGTTCCAACATTTTGAAGCAAAATTTTTGGCGTGGATATATTTTATAGGATTTGCGGTGTTGGTAAAGGAGGGGGAAAATATTGTCTGATTTCCATATTGCTGATTTTTTTTCTTCTTCTTCCTCTTCTTTCAAGTTATAGATTTTGACCGATGCTCGAAATTATGTACGACAATTCTCTAATTGAAATAGTTTAAAATTCATTATTTTTTTTTATTGTTAAAACCTTTAAATCTAAAAATAGTTTTATCGTTTTTTTTCTTCCTCCTCCACTTCATACAAATTGTAGATTTTAATCAATGACCAAAGGCTGTATTAGACAATTCTCTAATTCAAATATTCAGTTTATAATTTTTTATTGTGAAAACTTTCAATTCTAAAGATAGTTTTAGCGTTTTTTTTTCTTCCTCCTCCACTTCTTTCAAATTACAGATTTTGATCGATGCCCGAAGATTGTATAAAATAAGCCTCTAATTCAAATAGGTTCAAATCATTATTTTTTTTACTTATTCTATAGCTTTTAAATGTAATGATAGTTTTACCGTGAAGGATACTTTTCACTTTAATTTTATTGTTTTTCTTGGTCTTTATTTGAAATCGATTGTGAACAAGTCTCATGGACTTAAAATCACATTGCTTTTATTGACAGTTGAATAGTTTCTCTGCACATTCCTTCAATAAACTTTCTTTCTCTGCGCTAATGTTTCAATCAAGCAAATAGCAAATATAAATATTTTCATCAATTTATATATCTTATTGTTATTACCTACGGCAACGAAGTTGAAGGAGGTTATGTTTTACCCATGTTTGTGTGTTTGTTTATGAACAGCTTCCTGGCCACAATTTTAATCGTAGAAAAAGAAACTTGCAGTTAAAAAGCTTGAAATTATTGATTTTTGGAAGTTCAAAGTCAAAGGTCAAGGTCACGGTCAAGCAAAATGTCCAATTCACGTCATCAGCTATAAGTTTGGACATCATTGTCACAGACTTAAAACTTGGTTCATATTTGAGTGTATGAAAATCCACGCCAATTAATACATGTTAAAGTAAAATGTCAAGGTCAAGGTCGAGCAAAAGGTCGAGAAATAAACTGCCGCGGCGGAGATCTGCGCTGTACCATGTGCCCCCTAGTTCATTTTTATACTCGCTCCCGAGTGAATAGCCTAGATAGTACCGTTAATTACAAGAAGAGCATAAACCCATACAGGTTTTGAATGAGCGAATGCATTCAGGCGCCCCCTAACTCTTGAATGAACATGCACGGAGCCCTCCAACTCCCACCTTGAATGAAACTACGCATCATGCATGCGTCATTAAAGCAGAGACGCACGCACGCGCAGGTGTACCTACGAATATTCAACGGATAAATTATATACCATCACGCCCTCTTGCATACAATTGAGAACAAGGGGGTGGGGGGAGAGAAGAACCCTTCTCCAAACTGACCGAACTTCGAAACCCAGGTGGGCGGGGGTGTTGTGTGCAAGGCCGCCCTCAACATGTATTGATCCCCACCCGAGCGCCGCCGACCCTGGGGAGGCCTTGAATCCCCTGGGGAATTTCCTTCGCCACCCGATGCTGGTGCCTGCTTGCCGTTCCCCTCACATCCCCTTCCGCTTCTGTTCGAACGAGGGTTGAGGAAGGAGAGAAAAGTCGTAAAAACGACGGCAATAAAAGGGGGAATAGGCAAGGAGAATAAAGAGAATATTAGAGACGAAGTGTTTTATTAATTTTATCAATTATTCACGGTACTTCTGCCAAGGGTGGATACAGCACCGTATGAAATATTCCTACAGTAATTTTTAAGTGAAATGGAAATGGAGGAAGATGTGCGTTATAATTTGTGGAAATGAACGAAGATGTAGGTTGTAATTTGTGAAAATGAGGGAAGAAGATGTAGGTTATAATCTATGGAAATGACGATGTAGGTTATGATATGCGGAAATGAAGGAAGATGTACGTTATAATTTGTGGAAATGAAAGAAGAAGATGTAGGTTATGATATGCGGAAATGAAGGAAGATGTACGTTATAATTTGTGGAAATGAAAGAAGAAGATGTAGGTTATAATTTGTGGAAATGAAGATGATGTGCGTTATAAATTGTGGAAATGAAGATGATGTGAGTTATAATTTGTGGAAATGAAGATGTAGGTTATAATCTATGGAAATGAAGATGTAGGTTATAATTTGCTGAAATGAAGGAAGAAGATGCATATTATTTGTGGAAAGGAACGAAGATGAAGGTTATAATTCGTAGAAATGAAGGAAGAATATGTAGGTTAAAATTTATGGAAATGAAAGATGTAGGTTATAATTTGTGGAAATGAAGGAAGGTGTATGTTATAATTTGTGGAAATGAAGGAAGAATATGCAGGTTATAATTTGTGGAAATGAAGGAAGAATATGTAGGTTATAATGTGGAAATGAAGGAAGATGATGTAGGTTATAATTTGTGGAAATGAAAAAAGATGTAGGTTATAATTTGTGGAAATGAAGGAAGATGGTTATAATGTGTAGAAATGAACAAGGTGTAGGTTATAATTAGGGGAAATGAAGGAAGATTTAGGTTATAATTTGTGGAAATGAAGAAGGGAAATGTCTGAAGCAGAAAAATGTTGGTTATAATAGGAAATAACCTTAAGGCTTTTGCTTTCAGTCAAACACACACACACACACACACACACACACACACACACACACACAAACCACAACTGGAAATTAATAACTAAATATGTTCAAACAATATCGTTTCCTTTAAGGAACATATGAATGAAGAAGAGTTATATGAACTTGTATAAAGCATATCTATGCAATTAAACATGAATTAATGTTTCTTGTTCAAATACAGCACATTAAAATGCAAATACATAAATTAATATGTATCTGCATGCACATATATATACATATATCATGTAAATTTATGAAAATATACAGTCTTTTCGTTTATTTTTTTTAAACCAAAGCTGGAGGGGTTTTCAGTTACCCGTCATGTTCACAACGGATATATACATATATATATATATATATATATATATATATATATATATATATATATATATATATATATATATATATATATATATATAAGCCCGCATTAACATTGATTCCATAAGTCCACAGAATATATAACGAAAGTAAACACGTGAAACAGTGGCCCCTTCTCTCTCTCTCTCTCTCTCTCTCTCTCTCTCTCTCTCTCTCTCTCTCTCTCTCTCAATATATGTGGTTAGATTTCTATATACGTCATATTTCAAATTTCCAAATTGGTGCGGGGGCGTGGATGAGGATGAAAGGGGGGGGGGGGGGGGGAGGCTGAAGTTGCAAGGCGGACGAGTTCTGTACGCAGCAATATCACACACGTGAGAGACGGACGAGAGGTCAATTCTCCTCCACCTTTGGCCTTTTGTCTTTGAGTCGAGAGCCAAATGGCCTACTTTTGCTAAATGTCGCATGTCGAGTATTTTAAGCCTTCGGCTTACCCCCTCCCCCTTTTTTTAAGTGTCGGGTTGAGCATTCATTTAGAATGAAAGGGGTTTCTTTGTAGACAAAATACTGTATGCCACATTTATAAAAAATATTCTTTTCAAAGAATTTCTCAAGAAACGAAGCAGAAAAGGTTATGAAACATACTGTATAGTACGTATATAGCACTAATTTTAATTTCATTAGACATTTGAGCATTTACATCTAGAGTCCTTTCATTCTATATTTAGAATTCTCTCATTCTACACTTAACTCGCTCATTCTACGTATTCGTGAATCAAAATAACAGACAAGAAGCTAAATTTCCTTGGTATGTAAACAATGAAACTCAAACGATGGATCATCGACTTAGAATCATATCTAGAACATCAAAGAAAAATTAAACAGAATACTTAACCTGTTTCTCATTCCGCTTATCACTATTAGCGTCCTGTCATTCTACATTTAATGTACTCATTCTACGTATTAGTGAATCAAAATGATGGACAACAGCTGATTTTCAGTTGGCATGTAAACAATGAGACTCAAGCGGTGGATCATCGACTTAAAATCATATCTAGATGAGGAAGAACAATAAATAAACAGGATACTTAACCTGTTTCTCAGCTCCGCACGGTGTCGCTGACAAAATTGCAATGAACAAACGTGATATGAAAAGGGGACTTGTTCTGGGTCAAAACACATCACAAATAAAGAGAAGGGCAAGAGAAAGGTAAAGGTGAAAAAGGGGGGCGATGGAGCAGGGCTTCCAAAGGGCGTAGGAATGGTGAGGTGGCCCAGTATTGATCGTGCACCCTGGTGTAAGCGCCCCTGGGGAGTATGCAACCCCAGGGAACATCCAAACACGCCAGGCGGTAGGTAGAGAGAGAGAGAGAGAGAGAGAGAGAGAGAGAGAGAGAGAGAGAGAGAGAGAGAGAGAGAGATTTCCATACTACAAACCAGTAAAGATAGGAATGGATAAAACAATCCATTGTATTGAAGAAATACTAAAAACATGACAAATTAAATCATATGTAAATCATCTCCGTAAAAAAATTGGAGCAAAGGTAAAAAGAAAAGCAAGATTACGGCCTCTTCTGTATCATTCTTAATTCATAGTTTCTATCATGCATAATCGTCCATTCATAAACATTGCAAATTCAACAGAACAACAATGCAATTTAAAAGGTCAACTTTCAACTGGGCTCCACAAGGCACTAGAAGAGTTGGAAGACCCAGGCTTACATGGCTGAGGACTATGAATGGAGTACTGATTTGAAATTTTAGCTAAAGATAGAGACAACTGGCGAAATCTAACCGAGGACTTGCGTCAATGGTCGTGAGGGAGATGATGATGATGATGATGTTAATGACAATCAAAATTGGCAAAAGTTAATGGCTGAAATCGAGAGTCAAATGAGCGGGAACCCCTTGGCATAAAATGCCTTGATCAAATCGAGCTTTGTCAGAGACCAAGGAACGAAAAAACGAGGTTTAATCTGAATGGAAGCAGCGCACCTCCTCTTTAAAAAGGTGGAAGGTCACACAGGAAAAAAGAAAAAAAGCGGAGGAACAGCGATAATATCACTGTTTCAAAGCAGTTCCGAAATAAGCAATCGGAAGATAGCTGACCTCCACACGGTTTATGTGGAAAGTGATTGCCCGAGGGGTGTTACTAGGCTGACTGTATGAAAGTGGACACTATTTTCATCTATGCAAAGATGGATAATAAAAGAAATTGGTGAAAATAATCCAAAAGACACTCTACACAGAAGCTTCGGGAATAAATTTATCTTCAACCTTATCGAGACGGAAAAACTTCCAATAAATAACCTAATTATAAAAATAAATTCAAGCTAACGAAGAGTTTGACAAATGAAACAATGGGAATAAATTGGACATAAACAAATGTACATTATTAGGACACTGATACTTTGCATTGCCATACAAAGAAAAAATAACTAGGAACCAAAACAGAGAACAAGATCCGGTAGAAAATACATTTGAGCCGATGAACATGATAACAGGGTGCCCATTCATACACGCTAGTGGAGTAAACAGTACATTGCCTAAGAAACGCAGAGTCCCTTGGGCTAACTTTAGATTCTGTTAAGCAAATCAATCAATGTGAAGTCTCAGGTCAGGATAATCATTCAGAATACCAATTTGACTTAAGAACAGTTGAATAATTACTAAGTTTAATAAAGAAAAAGAGTATATCTGAACAAACTGAAGGAAATCTTACGGTTTTAATATCTTTGGTTATCAAGCTATAAAGTAACTGAGTAATTTTCTCTATAAATAACTATCATACATGTTCTGATTGACCCTGTAGATATTGGCCTAGTATATATACTAAAACTTAAGTATAACTCTCTCTCTCTCTCTTTCTTAACGTAGAATGTGTGAAACATATCTAGAAAAATTATAGCTATCTGTTATAGCAAAGAAATATGGCCGAAATATTAACTAACCGATTCCCGCTTGTAGGCCTACCGCCTTGTAAGAAAATTTTGACCTAATATTATTTAACCTCCTTGATTTATATTGTGTATTTTGTAGTTTAAAAGCGTTTTTCTCATCAACAAATATCTTAACCTAATGATATTTCATGAAATGATAATTAAAGAATATCAATGGTCTTCTCTAAGAACCTGCAATTATATCTTCAATACGGTAGTTATAAAGTGCATAACTACCAATAAGAGAGATATTATCATTATTACTAGCTAAGCTACAACCCTGCTGGGAAAAGCAAGATGCTATAAGCCCAAGGGATCCAACAAGGAAAAATAGCCCAGGGAGGAAAGGAAATAAATAAACGATAGAAGAAGTAAAGAACAAATAAAATAAAATATCTTAAAAACATTAACAAAATTAAAACAGATATTTCCTATACAAACTATAAAAAGACGTATGTCAGCCTGTTCAACATAAAAACATTTGCTGCGAAGTTTGAACTTATGAAGTGAGATATTGTATCTAAATGCAATTCCTTTTATTTTCCTGATCACAAATAAGCATATGCAGGATGCAAAACACCCTGTTTTTGAACGGATCTCATTACTGCTGATAGTTTTGACAGAATCAAAAGCTTTCTCATAGTCTATAAATGCAACGCACGCAACAAATACAAAAAAACCTTTAGATCACGTATCACACACCAGGTGCAGGAGTTGATTCAAGCCCCAAAAAACTAACCCCTCCTATTCCTTGCCAGACTCGCTCCTAGCAAGACCCCCTAAAGGTGTAGAAGTTAGGCCTTCCGACAATCAGACCACTCCTTAACACACATACACTTACACACACATACACCTCTCCTTCTTCAAAGCCCCCAACATCTCCACAGTAGTAAGGGATCAAATATTGATATGCTAAGGGTTGGACACACCAACTCATAATAGATGGCGCTGATGCATTATTCATTAACTACGGATGAATGATACACAGTGAATGCCAGGCGGCAAGATTCCATACGAGAGGAAGGCTTAAGTTGCCGTTATAGTGAATTATAATGTTTCTTGATAAATAAGCTATTATGGATTTTAGACTTTAGAATTTTATTTCTTTCCTTATGGGGCATTAAGAAAATACAATATTATTATTATTATTATTATTATTATTCTTAGCTAAGCTACAGCCCTAGTTGGAAAATCAGAATGCTATAAGCCCAAGGGCTCCAACAGGGAAAAATAGCCCAGTAAGGAAAGGAAATAAGAAAGTAAATAAACTATATATGAGTAGTAATGAATAAAGAATATAAAATATCACAATTATTATTATTATCATTATTATTATTATTACTAGCTAATTTACAACCTTAGTTGGAAAAGCAGGATGCTATAAGCCCAAGGGCTCCAAAAGGGAAAAATACCCCAGTGAGGAAAGGAATTAAGAAAGTAAATAAACTATATATGAGAAGTAAAGAGTAAAAAGTATAAAATGTCATTATTATTATTATTATTACTGGCTAAGTTACAACCTTAGTTGGAAAAGCAAGATGCTATAAGCCCAAGGGCTCCAAAATGGAAAAATACCCCAGTGAGGAAAGGAATTAAGAAAGTAAATAAACTATATATGAGAAGTAAAGAGTAAAAAGTATAAAATGTCATTATTATTATTATTATTATTATTATTACTGGCTAAGTTACAACCTTAGTTGAAAAAGCAAGATGCTATAAGCCCAAGGGCTCCAAAAGGGAAAAATACCCCAGTGAGGAAAGGAATTAAGAAATTAAATAAACTATATATGAGAAGTACAGAGTAAAAAGTATAAAATGTCATTATTATTATTATTATTATCATTACTGGCTAAGTTACAACCTTAGTTGGAAAACCAGGATATTATAAGCCCAAGGGCTCCAACAGAGAAAAATAACCCAGTGAGGAAAGGAAATAAGGAAATAAATAAACGATATGAAAAAATAATAAACAATTAAAATACAATATTTTTAAGAACAGTAACACCCTTAAAACACATCTTTCACGTAAACTATAAAAAGATATATATATATATATATATATATATATATATATATATATATATATGTATATGTATATATATATATATATATATATATATATATATATATATATATATATATATTAGGATGATCATTCCACTACTTGGTCACAGCTGGAATAAAACTCCTAGAGTACTGTGTAGTATTGAGCCTCATGATGAAGATTGATTGATTGATTGATTTGAGATTTTCTGTCATATGAAGAAGGCCTAGCTATTAGAATTAACAATATGTCTAGTATTACGAACAGGATGGAACTGTCCGGGAAGATCTGATTGTAAAGGATGATCAGAATTATAAAAAATCTTATGCAACATGTATAACGAACTAATTGAACGACGATGCCAGAGATTGATATCTAGACCAGGAATAAGAAATCTAATAGAATGTAAGTTCCTGTCCAACAAATTAAGATGAGAATAAGCAGCTGAACAACAGACAGGAGAACAAGAAAACAAAAACATTTGCTGCAAGTTTGAACTTTCGACGTTCTACCGATTCAAGGTATTTTCTCTGATTCATAAGGAATTTTTCCCGTAGAGTGACATGTAGTCTAGGTCTAGATTCGTTTTCCCACACAGGTATCAATCATCGAAATACGAGCGTATATATTATTATGGTACATAAATAAAAATTACTTCAACACCAGTTTCCAATCGGGATAAATAAAAAAAAAAAAAAAATTCAGACGTTCGGTAAGTTATGGGTGATTATTAATATTATTATTATTATTATTACAAGCTAGGCTATAACCCTAGTTGGGAAAGCAAGGGCTCCAACAGGGAAAAATAGCCCAGTGAGGAATGGAAACAAGGAAATATATAAACTACAAGAGAAGAATAAACTATCAAAATAAAATATTTCAAGAAAAGTAATAACATTAAATTAGATCCTTCACATAAAAAAAGAGAGATAGAACAGCATGCCCGAGTGTACCCCAAAGTAAGGGAATATTATCCCTTGGAGATAAAATATTATCAATTATCTTGATAATCTGTTCTTGCAGCTGAAGGTATTAAAACGACGGACTTGCGTTAATATCTCCCAGATAGTCTAGAAGTTTTATTCCAGTACTGATCTAGTTGCGGAATGATCTTCCTAATCAGGTAGTTGAGTCGGTAGAACTTCAAGAGGTCAGACTTGCAAAAAATGTTTTTATGTTGAACAGGATGACATGATCTGTTTTAATGTTGTTACTGTTCTTAAAATATTTTATTTTAATTGTTTTTTATAGTGTATTTATTTTCTTATTTCCTTTTCTCACAGGGTTATTTTTTCCCTGTTGGAGCCATTTGGTTTATCATTATCATCATCTCCTACGCATATTGACGCAAAGGGCGTCGGTTCCCCTTCTTGGGCTTATGGCATTCTGTTTTTCCAACTAGGGTTGTATCTTAGAGGATAATAATAATAATAATAATAATAATAATAATAATAATAATAATAACACTTCAAGTTCATATTGTATATCGACATATATCACCTAAAGTCGGCAGATTCATACAATAGAAAATCTAACATGGTTATTATACGATGTATTATGGTCACCAAAGATCACAAAAAACGTCTGCGTATATTACAATGGTACCTAAGAAAAAAGTTTAGTTAAGGTCTGAAGATACTATTTCAAAAGAAATTTTGAAGTTTTATACTTTATGAGTTTAAAAGTCTTCTAATAACTGGAAAAGTAACAAAACGAAATCTCTAGACAGGACAAATTTCTTTTACTCTTAATTAACAATAAAAGAAATCGTTGGATTCTCGAGTAATTTAACATTGCATAAAGAGTATTTTTTGCTACAATCTTAAAAAAAAGGAAAAGAAAAAAAAAAACTACTTCAAGAACTTCTAAGCACAGACTTTAGAAAATACCTAAAAGTTTTTTTTAGAGATGAACATAGTTATAAAAGGCCAAGATAAAATACTGACTATAACACCTGTTTCATCAATTGATTACCTATCACGGAGAGCAATACTCATAAAATAAGAATCAAAATCTTATAATGTAAAGTTCTCTATAAACGTTTCAAATATTGACAATTTATTGCATACGAAAAGCTCATCTAAGTTTATCTAACTTTTCTCTCTCTTATCTCGGGGCTCGCGATAACGCAATAAGATGGCAACCTGGTTGGTTGCCAACCGGGTTACCTGAACAGCGTAATACAGTAGGTACCCAGACGTCAGTCAACCACTGTGGTGCGCAGCTATGGTGATGGAGATAGAGAGAGATGACGCTAGACAGTAGATGTCAGTGATCAGTGATTCCGTAAAAAATTGCATAAAATGAAAATGGTAAGCTTACCATTCCAAAATTAAACCAGTTTAGAAGGACATTCAAAGTGATCTCTCTCTCTCTCTCTCTCTCTCTCTCTCTCTCTCTCTCTCTCTCTCTCTCTCTCTCTCTCTCTCTCTCTCTATGGGGCTGCCCAACTGGTTTCTTCGGTATGAGTGCCAAAGCAGGTGATGCTCATGGCTCAAAACAAGTTTTGGATGTTACGTCATCATGCATACATTTCCTTGCAACCTGTTGAGTGGCGTATTTGAATATCCATCCAGCAGTCATTATTGATAATATTTTTTTATAAGAGAGATTTACATTTATGATTTTATCGTATGACGTGGGCTCGGAAGCATACTGTATTTTGACATTTCAGTGCCTAAGACTAAAAATGAATGCCTTGTTCGGTTAGTTAATGACATTTTATGATTCTACAAACTTCTGATTAGTATCCCCTATATTCGTAACTACATCCTATGCTTGATCCTTAGTTTCTTTCCTCACTGGGCTATTTTTCCTTGGGCTTATAGCATCTTGCTTTTCCAACCAGAGTTGTAACTTAGCTAGTAGTAGTAGTAGTAATAATAATAATAATAATAATAGGTGAAAATACCACATAACTTTATGATAATAGTTATTTCTGCAACACAGTCAAAATTCTTGAAAATGGAACTTTACGTTTAATTTCTTCTGTAAAATAATTTCAAAAAGTTCTAAACGCAACAAAATTATATCTCTCAACTACTGATATAAATTATCAAATCTTTTCATATGTAGCAATGATGGTCGCAATAAAAAATCCTTTATCAATATTGCTATTAATATTATTACTAGCTAAGCTACAACTCAAGATGGAAAAGCAAGATACTCTAAGTCCAAGGGCTCCAACAGGGAAAATAGCCCAGTGAGGAAAGGAAATAAACTATATATGAGAAGTAATGAGTAAAAAGTATAAACCTTTCAAGATTAGAAGAAAGTTAAAATAAATCTATCAAAAATAAACTATGCAGAAAGACTCATTTCCCCCTGCCCAACATAATGTAGAGGTCTATTTCAACCTGCCCAACATAATGTAGGGACTTATTTCCACCTGCTCAACATAATGTAGAGACTTATTTTCACCTGCCCAACAAAATGTAGAGACTTATTTCTACCTGCTCAACATAATGTAGAATTATTTCTACCTGCTCAACA
The DNA here is from genome assembly GCF_036898095.1 of Palaemon carinicauda. Taxonomy (NCBI): domain Eukaryota; kingdom Metazoa; phylum Arthropoda; class Malacostraca; order Decapoda; family Palaemonidae; genus Palaemon; species Palaemon carinicauda. The sequence continues at coordinate 39,030,521 of NC_090737.1, read as the reverse complement.
TAATGTAGAATTATTTCTACCTGCTCAACATAATGTAGAATTATTTCTACCTGCTCAACATAATGTAGAATTATTTCTACCTGCTCAACATAATGTAGAGACTTATTTCCACCTGCTCAACATAATGTAGACTTATTTCTACCTGCTCAACATAATGTAGAGACTTATTTCCACCTGCTCAACATAATTTAGACTTATATCAACTTGCTCAACATAATGTAGAGACTTATTTCCACCTGCTCAACATAATGCAGACATTTATTTCTACCTGCTCAACATAATGTAGAGACTTATTTCTGCCTATTCAACATAATGTAGACTTATTTCCATCTGCCCAACATAATTAAGACTTATTTCCACTTGCTCAACATAATGTAGACTTATTTCCGCCTGTTCAACATAATGTAAACTTATTTCCATCTGCCCATCATAATGTAGAAACTTATTTCCACCTGCTCAACATAATGTAGGAGCTTATTTCCACCTGCTCAACATAATATAAAGACTTATTTCCACCTACTCAACATAATGTAGAGACTTGTTTCCACCTGCTCAACATAATTTAAAGACTTATTTCAACCTGCTCAACAAAATGTAGGAGCTTATTTCCACCAGCTCAATATAATGTAGAGACTTATTTCCACCTGCTCAACATAATTTAGACTTATTTCCACCTACTCAACATAATGTAGAGAATTATTTCCACCTGCCCAAAATGATGTAGACTTATTTCCACCTGCTCAACATAATGTACAGGCTTATTTCCTCCTGCTGAACATATAGAAACTTATTTCCACCGCTCAACATAATATAGAAGCTTATTTCCACCTGCTCAACATAATGTAGAGACTTATTTCCACCTGCTCAACATGATGTGGAGACTTATTTTTACCTGCTCAGCATAATGTAGAGACTTATCTTTACTCTCTCAACTTAATGTAGAGACATTTCCACCTGCTTAAACATAATGTAGAGGCTTATTTCCACCTGCTCAACATAATGTAGACATATTTCCACCTGCTCAACATGATGTAGAGACTTATTTCCATCTGCTCAACATAGTGTAAGGACTTATTTCCATCTGCTCAATATAATGTAGAGACATTTCTACCTGCTCAACATAATGTAGAGACTAATTTCCACCTGCTCAACATAATGTAGAGACTAAATTCCACCTGCTCAACATAATTTAGAGACTTAATTCAAATTGCTCAACATAATCTAGAGACTTATTTCCATCTGGCCAACATAATTTAGACTTTTTCAACCTACTCAACATAATTTAAAGACTTATTTCATCCTACTCAACATGATTTAGACTTATTTCCATCTGCCCAACATAATTTAGAGAATTATTTCCACTTGCTCAACATAATTTAGAGACTAATTTCAACCTGCTCAACATAATTTAGAGACTTATTTCCATCTGCCTAACATACTTTAATTTTGAGACTCATTTCCACCAGCTCAACATAATTTAGAGACTTATTTCCATGTGCTCAACATAATTAGGAGACTTATTTCAACCTACTCAACATAATTTAGAGACTTATTTCCATGTGCTCAACATAATTAGGAGACTCATTTCAACCTACTCAACATAATTTAGAGATTTATTTCAACCTGCTCAACATAATTTAGAGACTTAATTCCATTTGCCCAACATAATTTGAAGACGTATTTCAACCTGCTCAACATAATTTAGAAACTTATTTCAACCCACTCAACATAATTTAGAGACTTATTTCCATGTGCCCAACCTAATTTAAAGACTTATTTCCACCTGCTCAACATAATTTAAAGACTTATTTCAACCTGCTCAACATAATGTAGAGACTTGTTTCCACCTGCTCAACATGATGTGGAAACTTATTTTCACCTGCTCAACATGATGTGGAGACTTATTTTCTCCTGCTCAGCATGATGTAGAGATTTATCTTTACCTTCTCAACTTAATGTAGAGACATTTCCACCTGCTTAAACATAATGTAGAGGCTTATTTCCATTTACCCAACATAATTTAAAGACTAATTTCCATCTTCTCAACATAATTTAGAGACTTATTTCAACCTGCTCAACATAATTTAGAGACTTGTTTCAACCTGCTTAACATAATCTAGAAACTTACTTCCACCTGCTTAACATAATTTAGAGACTTATTACCATCTGCCATACATAATTTAGAGACTTATTTCCACCTGCTTAACATAATTTAGAGACTTATTTCAACCTGCTCAACATAATTTAGAGACTTATTTCCACCTGCTTAACATAATTTAGAGACTTATTTCAACCTGCTCAACATAATTTAGAGACTTATTTCCACCTGCTTAACATAATTTAGACTTATTACCATCTGCCATACATAATTTAGAGATTTATTTCCACCTGCTTAACATAATTTAGAGACTTATTTGCACCTGCTTAACAAAAGGTATAGACTTATTTCCACCTGCTCAACATAATGCAGGGACTTATTTCTATTTACCCAACATAATTTAAAGACTAATTTCCATCTTCTCAACATAATTTAGAGACTTATTTCAACCTGCTCAACATAATTTAGAGACTTATTTCCACCTGCTTAACATAATTTAGAGACTTATTTCAACCTGCTCAACATAATTTAGAGACTTATTTCCACCTGCTTAACATAATTTAGAGACTTATTACCATCTGCCATACATAATTTAGAGACTTATTTCCACCTGCTTAACATAATTTAGAGACTTATTTGCACCTGCTTAACAAAAGGTATAGACTTATTTCCACCGGCTCAACATAATGTACAGACTTATTTCCACTTGCTCAACATAATTTAGAGACTTATTTCCACCTGCTCAACATAATGCAGAGACTTATTTCCATTTACCCAACATAATTTAAAGACTAATTTCCATCTGCTCAACATAATTTAGAGACGTATTTCAACCTGCCCAACATAATTCAGAGACTTATTTTAACCTGCCCAACATACTTTAGAGACTTATTTCACCTGCCCAACATAATTTAGAGACTTATTTCAACCTGCTCAACATAATTTAGAGACTTATTTCAACCTGCTCAACATAATTTAGAGACTTATTTCAACCTGCTCAACATAATTTAGAGATTTATTTCAACCTGCTCAACATAATTTAGAGACTTATTTCAACCTTCTCTCTATAAAAAAATTGCTCCAAGTTTGAACCTCCGGAAATAACTCTACAAAGTATTTGGCAATTTTTTTTTTTTTTCATTTTTCAGCAATTTCTGTAAACGGTCCCTTTCTTTGGTGCGTTACCTTCAGTCCAGAGTTTACAAAATAAATCTTGTGTAATTGATGTTTGAAAAGTGCTATGTACGTGTACGCAAGTTAAGGAGATAATAAGAGTAGGCCTACATCTCAATGACATTTATTATTATTATTATTATTATCATTATTATAAGATAAACTACAACCCTAGTTGGAAAAGCAGGATGCTATTAGCCCAAGGGCTCCAACAGGGAAAAATAGCCCAGTGAGGAAAGGAAATAAGGAAATAAATTAACGATATGAGAAATAATGAACAATCAAAATAAAAGACTCTAAAAACAGTAACAACATCAAAACAGATGTAAACAAACTCATATCAGCTTGTTAAACATTAAAAAAAAAAAAAAAAAAAAAACATTTGCTGCAAATTTGAACTTTTGAAAATTTCTATGGTAACCTTGCTCATTTAGGTAAACTTATGATAATACTTTTCTTGAATAAAGTCGATATTAACTATCATCATCTCCTACGCCTCAGATATCGCTAGTCGTCTCTATCGAGCTTTTAAATCAATACTTCTCCATTCATCATCATCTTCACGCATCTTAGTCCTCAGCCTTGTAGGCCTGGGTCTTCCAACTCTTTTAATTAATCATATCAGTTATAAATTACAACACAAATTAAGGCCACCAAAGATAAGTGAAATTATGTGAAACAAAATTAAAGCGAAGATTTTTTGCCAGAACAGTTTTAGACTATTTAGCAAAAGATGAAAATGAATTATGCCTTTGGCTCTTTAAATATATTGGTTAGTTCCAGGAAGAAATTTAATACTTGATAATCAAGCATTAAGAATTATGACATAGAACGCAAACATGATGTTAATGTCTAGACAATAATAAACACATATCTTATAATCCAAGATAAAAGATTTTACAATTCTCTATGGTAGAAAATAATGACAAAATATTATTTAGTTTTTCTTCTTTACTTTGTTTCTTTTCCTCATTGGACTACTTTACCTATTGGGTCCTTTCTGGAGTCTTGTTAGTAATAATGATATTAATGATGATGATGATAATAATAGAACTTCAAAAGTTCAAAATTACAGCAAATGGTTTCATGTTGAACAGGATGACATGAGTCTTTTTATAGTTTATACATGAAATATGTTGATGTTGTTACTGGTTTTAAAATATTTTATTCTAATTGTTCATTATTTCTCATATCGTTTATTTCCTTTCCTCACTGGACTACTTTCCCTGTTGGAGTCCTTGGGCTTATAGCATCTTGCTTTTCCAACTAGGGTTGTAGCTTAGCAAGAAATATTAATAATAATAACAATAATATTAATAATAATAATAAAAATAATAATAACTAAGATAGCAATAATTCTCTCTCCTAATTACGCATGTAAAGGGAAATGATAGTTATCTCGTCTTTTTCAGACAATATACGCGTCTACTAACTATTACATTAAGAAAAGCTTTTATATAAATGATACCAAGCCTTAATTAATAAACAATGGTCAGTCTATATATGTCAAACTAAACCATAAGAAATTTTCAATAGCCTCTGTACCATGGTCTTTAACTGTCTTGTGGTAGAGTTCTCTTGCTTGAAGGAACACTCGAACACACTATTCTATCTTACTTCTCTTCCTTTTGCTATTTTCAAGTTTTTATAGTTATATATAATAGATTTATTTTAATGCTGTTATTATTCTTAAACTTCTCTCATAGTATATTTCCTTATTTCATTTCCTCACTGAGCTATTTTCCCTGTTGAAGCCCTTGGGCTTATAGCATTCTGCTTTCCAAACTAGGGTTGAAGCTTAGCAAATAATAATAATAATAATAATAATAATAATAATAATAATAATAATAACAATAATGTATATAACTTGCAGGATAAGACCAATTATATAAATTTGAAAATCTGTAAAGAATAACCTTCAAAAATTATAAGAAATCTGTTTTGTCGCTCAGTTGTTAAGTTGCACCAATGTAGTTATATCTTGGCAAGAAAGGTAAAATTAACCATCTCAGAATTCATGTGATACCTTAACGATCTTTTAACTGAATTTACCGTCAACATTAGAGTCTGATATGTATAAAAATTACTTGGCTTGATTAAAAATCAGGAGGGATAACGGAGTACCACCGTAATGACTCGAATTACGGAGCTCTTAGAAGAAACCACAACAATAATTCAAAAAAAAATTCAGTCAATTCGCGGTTGCTTACTTACCTTCATTCGCCACGCTGCCGGCTTCGGGTTCCGTCCCGTTTTCTTTATTGGCTTGAATTTTCTCAATGAGAAGCTCCAGTTTGGAACTGTTCCCTTTAAATAACATCGTCTACGAGATCAGGCCTGTTCTTGCGAAGCATGCTCTCAAACACATCAAATCGGGAAACAATAGATGTTCGGGGATCACTTCACATCTCACATCATCATCATCCCCAAAGTCACACTCGTCCGAGAGAAGGCACACAACGACAACACCCAACTTGCACCAACAACGCCTCTTCGTGAACTAAAACTGCGAGGGCTCACGCACCCATCCTCAGGGAGCACAGCAGGGGGTGGGAGCTCGAAGGGGAGGAGTCTTGCACCCAACTCGCACGCTCATTGGCCCGCCAGCGCCCAAATCACTCCCTGATTGGCTAAGGCGTATCCGTAAAGCAATCCGTACTAATTATCTCCTGTCTTATGACGGTGGATCAACATTACAAGGTGCAAATTGTCTAGATTACTGAGTAAGTTTGCAACGCCAAGCAAGACATTCGCACCAAAGGAATCGGCGGCTCTGCGATACTCGATCATTCTATCATCGTCCGTCGAAACTTCACCTAACGTCGACGGGACTTCTGCAGCTCGACCTACCCCCACCGGCACTAATAAAACTTCAAGTATCCTATTACTGCACGAACAATCGGCCACAAAGCAACTTTCGTGAAGGCCCAGACTGACTAGTAACGCCAAGCAACAGCTGTTGGTCACTGGCGTAGGGGGGTCCCTCGCTGACAGTGAGACAAGAAGGAAAAACTGGAGGGGGTATATTGACGCCTGTGTTCTCTGAAGAGGGAAGGTGGGGTAGGGGGGTTGGTGGGACAACGACGTCATGGAGGGGCACGAGGGGCAAAGAGGAGTCATAGATAAAATTATGATGATGGAATAAGAAACAAAAGTATAAGTGTCGTTTGCAGATTTGGTAGCGGGAAATGTGTACGACGAATGCCATGTCCAGACGATATGAGAATCATACATATAGGCCTATATATATATATATATATATATATATATATATATATATATATATATATATATATATATATATATATATATATATATATATATATATATATATATATATGCTATCTGAGTGGAGATATCTTAATGTGTTGAAAGTGTTTGCGTATCGCAATGATCAGCAAAGCTGCACTTATAGTAGGGCCAACCATATTAGGTTGATTTTCTGTGAGCGATCAGACAAAAAACTCCCATCATCAATCCGCACTCGCCAGCGTAGTTATGAAAACTGGCAAAACCCCATGACATGAATAAGTAGGCTTCATGACTGAGGCCTCTGTCCTGCAGTGGATTAGGAAACGCTGCAATTGTTATTGTTGTTGTGTGTGTGTATGTGTATGTATATGCAGGTCTATATGCGTGCGTTTTATGCATACATAGGGTTTAAAATGCATTCACGTGCCTTTTCATTAAGAGCACAAATTATCTGGCAACAGGTATAAGCTGAAAAAATCATTTATGCACATTAAACAAATCAACATTTCAAAACAATATTACCTTTTTTAAGATGAAACATTAATAATCTTTTATTGTGAATGTAGAACATAAGCAAATGACAATGAGATATTTCAAAGAAACTGCCAAAACATTCGAAGTTCCAATTATATTTGTGAGTGCTAAGTGAGTATTAAGTAGCTTATTCACCCATCAGAAATGTTTATTATTATTATTATTATTATTATTATTATTATTATTATTATTAGCTAAGTACAACTCTAGCTGGGAAAGCAGGATGCTATAAGCCCTACGGCTCCAACAGGGAAAAAATATCCCAGTGAGGAGAGGAAATAAACTTATAAGAAGTAATAAACACTTAAATTAAATATTTTAAGAACAGTAACAACATTCAAATAAATATTTCATTTATAAACTATAAAAACTTCAAAAAGTTTACCAACTCTGGCACACACAGCCTATACGCACACACAAATATATATATGTATATACATTTATATATATACATACAATTATATATTTATATATACATACACATACATACATATATATATATATATATATATATATATATATATATATATATATATATATATATATATATATATATTAGGTTGGACAGGGCACCAGCCACCCGTTGAGATACTACCACTAGAGAGTCATGCGGTTCTTTGACTGGCCAGACAGTACTACATTGGATCCTTATCTCTAGTTACGGTTCACTTTCCATTTGCCGACACATACACAGAATAGTCCGGCCTATTCATTACATATTCTCCTCTGTCCTCATGCACCTGACAACACTGAAATTACCAAACAATTCTTCTTCGCCCAAGGGGTTAACTACTGCACTGTAATTGTTCAGTGGCTACTTTCCTCTTGATGAGGGTAGAAGAGAATCTTTAGCTATGGTAAGCAGCTCTTCTAGGAGGACACTCCAAAATCAAACCATTGTTCTCTAGTCTTGGGTAGTGCCATACCTCTGTACCATGGTCTTCCACTGTCTTGGGTTAGAGTTCTCTTGCTTGAGGGTACACTCGGCCACACTATTCTATCTAATTTCTCTTCCTCTTATTCTGTTCAAGTTCTTATAGTTTATATAGGAATTAGTTATTTTAATGTTACTGTTCTTAAAATATTTTTTCCTTGTTTCCTTTCCTCACTGGGCTATTTTCCCTGTTGGGGCCACTGGACTTATAGCATCCTGCTTTCCCAACTAGGGTTGTAGCTTAGCAAGTAATAATAATAATAATAATAATATATATATATATACATACATACATATATATAGTTTCTAGGTTTCTACTTAACGAGTGATGAACTATTTGCAAACGAAAATTAATTGAATCAAGAGTAATTTCCTGTGAAAATATCATGCGATTTGTTTCAAGGGGTGATCAGCTGCAAGGACTCACTGCTACCACCAAACTGCGACTCAACACTTCAAAAGGAGCGCAAGACATTGCAATTACTATTGCGTGTAAAGGGTTCGATGTGCTGCTGGTAGGATAACTGATGTTGTGGAAGTTTGTATGACATAGAGGGTTCATCCATGACTCGGCAATTAAATGATGAGTGTGGCAGTCACTGTTTTATTGCTTTTAAGGCGCTTATATTGCTCGCGCACACAAATATGTTATGTGTGTGTCATTAATATATATATATATATATATATATATATATATATATATATATATATATATATATATATATACATATAATGTACAGTATATATATATATATATATATATATATATATATATATATATATATATATATAAAAATATAGATATAAATAATACACATCATATATATATATGTATGTGTGTGCGTGTGCTTTATATTTGTACTTTATGTTGTATGCTGATCATGGAAGTTGTAAAACAATAAGGATAACCATAAAAATCTCCGAAGCGCGTGACCGTTCCTCGCAAAAAAAAAAAAAAAAAAAAAAAAAGATGGACCCACAGCAGAAAGATCAGGTATGACGTGTTCATTCAGATTCTCATTGTCAATTGTATTTTAAATTAATTGCAATTCTGTTCGTTGTGATGAAATTCGTTCTCAGAGTTACATCAAAATTAGCTTAGGATGCAAGGAATTGACAATTTTTTTTTCAGTATCTTCAAGCTATATATATATATATATATATATATATATATATATATATGTGTGTGTATATATATATATATATATATATATATATATATATATATATATATATATATATATATATATATATATATATATCAGTTTAGTGATATCGGTGTTACTGTGATAACTTGAGTCGTGGTATAACAATAAAACTATACCCAACAGATTTTGTAGATTTGAGAATAAAGCCCTCAGAAGAATTTTGTGAGTTAATTGGCAGGACAGGATTATAAATGAAACTATAAGAGCGATTATTCGGGTGCCATATGTGTATGAGATCATGGTGGGTTGTACAGGAGATGGAGATGGTTTGGGCATACTCTTCGCACTCCCCATGAGAGATTAGTTCACCAAATGTTCAGCTGGGATCCCCAAAGCACTAGAAGAGTTGGAAGACCCAGGCTCACATGGCTGAGCACTACGAAGCGTGAAGTAGGAGATGATGAATGGAAAAGTATTGATTTAAAAGCTCCAGGCAGAGACGACTGGCGAAATCTAACTGAGACCCTTGGGCTTAATAGGTGTAAGATATAATGATGATGATGATGATGATGATCTCCACGCAAAACACTGAAATACACTCATGAGGAATCAACTTATCTTGGGTAGTACCATAGCCTCTGTACCATGGTCTTGCACTGTCTTGGGGTAGAGTTCTCTGGCTTGAGGGTACATTTGGGCACACTATTCTATCTTATTGCTCTTCCTTTTTTCCAAAGTTTTTATAGTTTATATATGAAAGATTTATTTTAATATAGTTACTGTTCTTAGAATATTTTATTCTAATTGTTCATTACTTCTATTGTAGTTTATTTATTTTATTATTTCCTTTCCTCATATGTCTATTATTCCCTGTTGAAGCCCTTGAGCTCATAGCATCCTGCTTTTCCAACTAGGGCTGTAATTTAGCTAGTAATACTACTACTACTACTACTACTACTACTACTACTACTACTACTACTACTACTACTACTACTACTACTACTAATAATAATAATAATAATAATAATAATAATAATAATAATGAAAAGCATGGCAATCATTTGTTAGCGATAGGAACAACGAGTTATTCGCTTGAAAAGTACAACGACTTTAACTCTGTAACAAGTGGCAAGGAAAGTGCTGATGTGCAAGAGAAAATGTGTATGCTTAGTCGATGTCACTTATAGGATGAAAGTACTCACTCCAATCAAGTCTTTTCCTTTTGTGGCTATAATACATATTTTATGCTCAATACGTGTCAATTTCCGTGATTTCAAAAAATGTTATTTCATGAAATATTGTGTAATAATTTGAATTGAACTCCAAAATGTAGACTATAATATGCAGTTAATTATTCTAAGAGAAATAAGAGATGGAAGAGGTGGTAGGATAATTCATAATCAAAGAATCTTGCATCTAATTCTAACTGTTTTGAATTTAGTTTTATAGGCCACTCATGAATGGAAGAGGCCAGGGACAGTGACATTGCCCTGGCAAGCAGCACAATGCCCTAGAGACTGACTATATATCCACATGATCAGCACCCAAGCCCCCTCTCCACCCAAGGTAGGACCAGGGAGGGTCAAGCAATGGCTGCTGATGACTCAAACCCTAAGCTTACAAGTATAGTGAGGTTGCAGCAACCAAAGGAACTAACGAGTTTAAGGGGGACTTGAACCCCAGTCTGGCGATCACCAGGCAGGGACGTGACCAACAGGCCACCACAACTCTGGTTGTAAAGAAATATTTATTATGATTTTAATGAATCTAACCTTCCTGGTTAGTTATCAATTTTATTAGGTTAAGCGGACGTGCGCACGCGCAACCAGCTGTAAATAAGTCTAGAAAGTGTTCCAGCGAGGCCACGAAATTATCTTATATTATTGCATTTTCTTTTACTAATTATTACTAGGCCATGCATGATACATCGTTATAATTATATGATGATTGATAAAAAGATATATGCAGTTTTAAAATGATGTATGTAACCACATTGTTCTAATTTAGTAGGCAAGTAATTTCCATTTTTCTTATTTATGATTTTTTTTTCAATATATATTTAAATTATTTTGAAATTATGATGAAGTATATCTTCCATCGAACCCAAACAAAATATATCGATGCAGTTTTAAAATTATGTTTCTAGTATACCAGTAATTGAAATTTTTCTTAATGTTTATTTATTCGATAGACAATCAAATTAAAAATTATGATCAAGTATAGCTTTTAAAAATCCATAACAAATTTCGCATTGTAATGTCTTTTGGTATAACAGTAATTACAATTTTTCTTATTATTTATGTTTTTTTTTTAATAAATATTCAAATTAATATAAAATTATGATAAAATATTGCTAAAAAGCTAACTCCGAACGCACAATTTTTAAAATCCACAATAAATTATGCATGGAGAGACACGAGCACACGGAATGCTCTAATCACAAGCAGACAACAAAGATTTTATTAAACTATTATGTCGAAGGTAAAAATTCATCTCCATACCAAATCATTAAGGACAAAAAAGGTCTTCTATACAAAGTTCATTCGACTGAAACCAAAATGGAGACGCCAAAGAACTTAATTACCCGAGAAAAAACCCTTCTCTT
>NC_090737.1:39003777-39011277 GCF_036898095.1 Palaemon carinicauda | reverse complement strand
GAAAAGCTCAAGGGCAGATGATTGCAACCACAATTTCCAATAATTAATCCTACTCTCACATCAGACCTTTAACATCCGAATCATATTGTGGTTAATTATATTATCCTTGGTAATAAAGAGAGAGATTTATCAAGGCTGAGAGAGAGAGAGGAGAGAGAGAGAGGAGAGAGGAGAGAGAGAGAGAGACCTAGCTTCTACTTTAAGAATTTTATTCCCAAGAGATGATTGGATATACCAAAGTATACTGTAGATGAAGATTCTAGACTCAAGTAATTCAAAATCAAACAAGAGGGGCACTCCAGCAGAGCGCAGACCTCCGCCGCGACAGCGTATTTTCTCGACCTTTTGCGAGACCTTTTCCTTGATCTTTGACCTTAACATATATTAATTGGCGAGGATTTCCATACATTCAAATATGAACCAAGTTTGACGTCTCTGTGACAACGATGTTTAAACTTATGGCTGATTACTTGAATTGGACATTCTGCTTGACCGTGATATTAACATTCAATATTTAATCATTTCCAGCTTTTTACATAACGGTTAATCCCTGCAACTTTCATTACGATTAAAATTGTGGCCAGGAAGCTGTTCACGAAACAAGCATACAAACAAGGGTTAAAACATAACCTCCGTCTAACTTCGTTGACGGAGGTAATAAGATCCTAATTTAGTTGAGAAGGATCTTCGGTTATTATAAGACCATATCATCCTTTGATCAAATAAAAAATAAAGCGGTATCAGTCAATATATTCTTTCTTATGCTAGACATTATTTTCCATTGTTTCGTGGATCTTGCATCACAGCTTTTATTATTATTATTATTACTATTATTATTATTTATTATTATTATTATTACTAAAGTACGCGACCCGTCAAAAATGACAGCTACATATTTAGATATGCACACATACGCGCACAGATTCAACCCCTTTCCACCCCATTCCCCTTTGCCTAACTACAAGCCCCCTCTTACCAGGGTATGACTGCTCCCTCTTTCCGCACCCCGATGGACGAGAAGACCGAGTAGTTATAAGTTTGGGCGTGACCCGGAAATATATATATTTATATACAGTATATATAGCCATACAGTTTGCTTATTATTATATAGGGGAAATGATGATGATGATAATGATGATGATGATGATTATTGTTATTAGCCCAGCTACAACCCTAGTTGGAAAAGCAGGATGTTGTAAGCCTCAAGGGCTCCAAAAAAAGAAAACAGGCCAGTGAAGAAAAAGAAATAAGGATATAGATAAACTGTATATAAGAGACAACTAAAAAATTAAAATATCTTAAGATAATCAAGAACGTTAAAAAAGATCTGTCATATATAAACAAGGAAAATATACCTTTAATTTCATTCACTTGAAAAGTTCACTAGCATATAGGGCAGGTAAGCTGGCATAACACTATATATCTTTGCTGATTTTCATGCATAAATATCATCTACAGGGTGGGCCAAAAGAAGGGTTACATTTAACAGACATTTTATATTTAGCAAACATCTATACATTTATTTGCATACGTTATATGTACATAAATCAGATATTTAACAATATACATTTAATCTCTCAAGTGCTCAAAATGTCTACCTTTAACCTTTCTTATATTTATATCTGAAACGTTATTGTGAAGCTGAAAAAGATAACGAAGTAACGGTAACCCTACTTTTTTGCCCACTCTGTATATTAAAAGTTACCCAGATTTTTCTCTTAAATTTTCCACGATGTGACTCGCCTACTCTAACACCATTTGTATATGGTCCCCTAATATAACACGAGATGTTTTAGTACAAAAAAAAAAAAAAAAAAAAAAAATAGTCAAACCCTTTTTATGAACAAATGGCTGCCTTATTGGAGTAATATCGATTGATTAAGTTACTTGGGCAGTAATTGGTTCCCTTGGTACCCAGCCACAGCAAGATTGTTTTGTACTTGTCCATTACAAGTGACATGAAATTTTTATAAACTTTAAGTGAAAACACAAACACACATACACACAATACATATATTTCACATATGTATATATACATAAATGTTGTTGCTAAGTCACTGTCACCTCAGTTTCTTGGGCTAGGGTTCGATTCCCCGGTCGACCATAAGCTATTATCTTTGAGTTGATTCCCCTTTGGGTCTCTGATCCCGAGGTAGAGAGAATCCAGATATTAGGAGGAGTATAATATATGGCTTATATGAAAACTGAATATATGTACTGCACTACCAACCAAAAGATAATAACTACAAAAACAATGGAGTAAATGATAGCGTCCAAGCAGGGTTAAAGCAAGAAAACAAATCTAAGACATGCGACGTGCTTGCAAAAAAGAGATTGGGGAAAAATCTGGCAGCAAATGTGTAACTTCCTAGACAACTGGAGATTGTCCTTTTCCTGCAAGAGAGCGCCTTTAAAGATTCTCCCAATAAGCGTTTCTGGCGTCGTTAAGTTAATCTTGGGTTATGGGAAAGTACCAAACGCCTCGTTTATCATTATAACAGTCACCAACAAGGGTAAATTGTCCCCCCAATGATATGGGTGAACTTCCTCTAAGCTAAAAGGGTGGCAAAGGGTGGCAACTTCGACTTGCTACTTCGTTTTACCTTTATCACACACTTGTCAGTAAGCATAGCGTCGACTTGCTGAGGTATTTCCCATGAAAATGACAATGAAGATTGAACACAAAAGTTTTTAAAGGTCGCGCATGAATGGCAGATGCCAGGGACAATGCCATAAAGACTGACCATATATACATTTACATGTTTTTATGCTGAACAGGCTGACATGTATTTTTATAGTTTATATATGATATATCTGTTTTAATGTTGTTAATGTTTTTGAAATATTCTATTTCAATTGTTCATTACTTCTTATGTTGTTTATTCATCTCCTTATTTCCTTTCCTCGCTGGGCTATTTTTCCTTGTTGGAGCCCTTGGCCTTATAGCATCTTACTTTTCCAAGTAGGGTTGTAGCTTAGCTAGTAATAATAATAATAATAATAATAATAATAATAATAATAATTATTATTATTATTATAATAATAATAATAACAATATGATCAGCGCCCAAGCAATGGTCATTGATGCCATCAGGACCAAGCGGGACCAGGCAATGGCTGCGGATGACTCAGCTGGTAGTCCTTTAGCCTCCCTTAAACACCCCCATCCCTAGCTCAGAAGGATGGTGAGGTTACAGACACTACAAGATACTATCGAGCTAGAGTGGGTCTTGGACCCCAGTCCAGCAGATCGCCAGGCAGGGACGTTTCCAATAGGCTACCACAACAATTCCACGTATATGAATTTCTTTTTATGTATCTTTAAGCCTATAGTCCCCTTTGAGGGTACAGTTACCAAGTTTACATGAATTTTGTGGGCATCGTAATATATCGCTGGTCGTTTATTAATCTTAGACCCTCGTATCAAACTTTAGAATTTCCTTTCCTGGTGGCCTATGTGGTAACATCCCTACTGGTGATCACCAGATAAGGTTCGAATCTCGCTCAAATTCGTTAGTTCCTTTTGTTCGCTGAAACCTCACCATCCTTGTGAGCTAAGGATGGGGGTTTGGGAGAGCCTATAGGTCTATCTGCCAAGTCATCAACAGCCATTGTCTGGCCCTCCCTGGTCCTAGCTTGGATGGAGAGGGGGCTTGGGCGCTGATCATATGTATATATGGTCAGTCTCTAGGGCATTGTGCTGCTTTCTAGTGCAATGTCACTGTCCTTTGCCTGTGCCATTCATGAGAGGCCTTTAAACCTTTAAACAGCAGGAAGTCTTTACATCATGCTACTCTAAGAAAGGGTTTCCGGCATTGTCACATACTTCTACAAACGATTATTCTAATTTTGCCGTAAATAATTCTTTCCAGACAGGAATATACGTACAAATGAGACACACACACCTCAAACGTAAGGTGGTTTAATATAAGGTTCACTCATGATGAATGGGTGAAGGGGGCTACGAGTGGAGTTGGGTTGTTTCAGTCACAGCTATCAACTACTGCTTTTTTCTTTATCTATTCACGAATCAGCCTCTATAGGACAGAAGGAAGTAAATTCTGGAAATCACTGTGAATATCTTTTTGAAGCACTTCATCATCATCATCTCCTACGACTAAAATCACTGTGAATATCTTTTTGAAGCACTTCATCATCATCATATCCTACGACTATTGACGCAAAGTAAAAAGGGCCTCAATTAGATTTCGCCAGTCGTCTCTATCTTGAGCTTTTAAATCAACACTTCTCCATTCATCACCACCTACTTCACGCTTCATAGTCCCCAGCCATGTAGGCCTGGGTCTTCCTACTCTTTTAGTGCCTCGAGAAGCTCAGTTGAAAGTTGGATGAACTAACCTCTCTTGGGGAGTGCGAAGAGCATGGCTAAACCATCTCCATCTACCCCTCACTATGGTCTCATCCACATATGGCACTTGAGTAATCTCTCTTATAATTTCATTTCTAATCCTGCCCTGCCATTTAACTCCCAATATTCTTCTGGAGGGCTTTGTTCTCGAATCTAAGCACAACTAAAGAAAAAAAAATAGGATATTCACACTAGTGCAGCATTGATCTGTTAAATAAAAATAATTGAATAACACCACAGGAATAAAAACTACTTGAAAATAAAATTTACGAAGACTTCAAGGAAATAATTTACTCTTTATAAATACTACTGTCATCCATCGACTGCTAGGTTTTATTGTATAGAATTTTCTGAATTCTTTACAGATTATGATAATATGATAGTCACCGGTGCTTCAAATTAATGTTCTCTCTCTTTTGAATGACAGGCATACTCTCTCTCTCTCTCTCTCTCTCTCTCTCTCTCTCTCTCTCTCTCTCTCTCTCTCTCTCTCTCTCTCTCTTGAATGACAAGTATATGCTCCCTCTTTTGAATGACAGGTATACGCACTCTCTTTTTCTCTTGAATGACAGTTATACTCTCTCTCTTTCTTGAATGACAGGTATATTAACGCTATCTCTCTCTTTTGAATAACAGGTACATATTCTCTCTCTCTCTCTCTCTCTCTCTCTCTCTCTCTCTCTCTCTCTCTCTCTCTCTCTCTCTCTCTCAAAATTAGAGGTTCCATACTCACACCTCGCAATCCCTAGCTTAGCGAGTGTTGAACTGTCTGTCATTACATTACGATATCACAAAATAATCTCCACCATCAAAATCCTGTGAGATTTTCTCTGATAGTGAAATACTTTCTTAGCATACTACTGACCGGGATAATGATTTGTAAACGCCACCTTGCCCGTTCCGTCGTATGCTCCAGGAAAGTCGTAAAGGTGACCCTAATGGTGTCCTTTATGCTCTACGTAAAAGAGAAGAATTAGCTGATAATATCTAATGGTTAAGTATGCTGCAATTGTTCTAACACCAGAGGGCATCCTCCAGGAACAGATTAAATCAAGTGATATACTGTAATTAACTTGACCCGGTTGAGAAAAAAAGAAGTTTTTATGTATAATGGACGTATCCAAACAGTAGTTTCCCTTGAATTATTATTATTATTATTATTATTATTATTATTATTATTATTATTATTATTATTATTCCCTGTTGGAGCCCTTGAGCTTGTAGCAATCCTGCTTTTCCAACTAGGGTTATAGCTTAGCTAATAATAATAATAATAATAATAATAATAATAATAATGAAACTAATAACAACAACAACAACATTAATAATAATAATAATAATAATAAGCTACAACTCTAGTTAAAAACGCAGGGTGCTATCATGCTACAAGCCCAAGGGCTTCAACAGGCAAAAATACTTCCAGTGAGGAAAGGAAATAAATATATACACAATAAATGAGAAGCAATATAAAATATAAAAAAGTTCAGTGACGACGTTAAAATATATGTGCCAAAGTAATCGGTGCATTACTAGTAGTAATTCTACGAAATAAGGGTTGTAGTGGCCGACGTGGTAACATCCCTGACAGATTGCCAGACTGGAATTCGAGACCCGCTCAAACTCGTTAGTTTAGTTTCTTTGGTCTTTACAACCTCACCATCCTTATAAGCTAAGAGTGGGGATTTTGGTGAGCCTATAAGTCTCTCTGCCGAGTCATCAGTAGCCATTGCCTGGCCCTCCTTGGTACTAGATTGAATGGGGGGGGGGGGGGCTTTGGGCGCTGATCATATGTATATATGGTCAATCTCTATGGCCTGTCCTGCTTGCTAGGGCAATGTCACTGTCCCTTGCCTCTGCCCTTAATGAGCGGTCTTTAAACCTCTAAAACTGTATGTGGCTGTTCATTGAACACTTTCCAATATATTACCGTATCCTTACTGAATCCATCCTCGCCAGACTCCACCGTCCTTTGGACTTCCCTCAAGAGGGTTGAATCTCTTAGGCAGTTTGCCCTTCACGCCACCAACCTCCATCGTTCATTCTCTCGTATTATTCTTGACTCGAATCTATTCTCACTTTCCCGTTATTCTCCACACGAAACTGGTCTCAGTTTCTACAGTTCAGTCAACATCTCAAGTGTAATTATTACATCCGCCAACGAAGTTGGCAGGAAGTTATGTTTTAACTCCTGTTTGTGTGTTTGTGTTTGTTTGTGAACAGCTTCCTAGCCACAATTTTAATCGTAGGGTAATGAAACTTGCAGGGATTAACTGTTATGTAAAAAGCTGGATATGATTAAATTTTTGGAAGGTCAAGTTCACGGTCAAGCAAAATATCCAATTCTCATAATCAGCCATAAGTTTGGACATCGTTATCGCAGGGATTTCTATCTTGGTTCATATTTGAGTGTATGAAAATCCACGCCAATCAATACATGTTAAGGTCAAAGGTCAATATCAAGGTCGAGCAAAAGGTCAGGAAATAAGCTGCCGTGGCGGAGTTCTGCCCTCTACTGAATGCCCCTCTATTTAGCATAGTATTTCCCATGTTTAATTTGTTTGAAGTAGAAGTATTAATTACTTTCTCTCTCTATAAAATCTAGTCAAATTAGCTCTTAATGAGTAAGACTCTGGACACTGATCTTGACCTACTCTTCTTTCAACTGGGTTCCTCTCTCTGTCTACCCATGTGATGATGCGGTTATCTCTCTGAAATAATGCACCCTCTCTCTCTCTCTCTCTCTCTCTCTCTCTCTCTCTCTCTCTCTTCTCTCTCTTCAGTTTCCCTTTCGTCTTTGCGACACCAACTTTCCACCTTCACAATTTCTCTCTCTCCCACTCTAATGCACCATCCTTCATTCTCTGAAGTGAAATACTATTACGCCTTGCCACTGAAATCTCCCAGGATCTGATTTCATCAATGAGAAAAGAGAGAGAGAGAGAGAGAGAGAGAGAGAGAGAGAGAGAGAGAGAGAGAGAGGAGAGAGAGAGAGAGAGAGAGAGAGTCTCTTGCGTGGAGCCCTCCGGGATTCGCCAGCCCCCAAGCATCGTTAAATTTGCACAAGCGACTTATTAAGTCAAACCCGTAAAGGAGAGAGAGAGAGAGAGAGAGAGAGAGAGAGAGAGAGAGAG
>NC_090737.1:38981277-38998777 GCF_036898095.1 Palaemon carinicauda | reverse complement strand
TAATAAGTACTCTGCGTAGAGAGAGAGAGAGAGAGAGAGAGAGAGAGAGAGAGAGAGAGAGAGAGAGAGAGAGAGAGAGAGAGAGAGAGAGAGAGAGAGAGAGATTCTTAACTCTTAATAGTTTCAAAAATCCAAGAAAGGAGATAAGTAAATGTAATAAGTACTCTGCGTAGAGAGAGAGAGAGAGAGAGAGAGAGAGAGAGAGAGAGAGAGAGAGAGAGAGAGAGAGAGAGAATTCTTAACTCTTAATAGTTTCAAAAATCCAAGAAAGGAGATAAGTAAATGTAATAAGTACTCTGCGGAGAGAGAGAGAGAGAGAGAGAGAGAGAGAGAGAGAGAGAGAGAGAGAGAGAGAGAGAGAGAGATCCTTAACTTGTGATACTTCCTTCATTTTATCAGACTTAGTGGTAAATAATTAATTTTGATATTTCCTAATTACACTGTATATCCGGCCAGACCAAGCCGCTTTACGTTAGCCCATCCGGCTGTGGTAACTCAAATGACGGAAGACGACAGTCATCCGTCTCCAATAGTTGGTAATCTCGGAGCCTTGATAGAATCCGAAGACAGTCTCACGGATTTGGAAATCATAAAAGACCTCAATTACAAATACGCCACCCAAAATAATAACAGACGGCTTGTCACGATGTCCTGAGAGAAGTTGATTTGAGATATTTCAAAAAGAATAAAAAAAAAGAGAAGAGAGATTACGTATAAAAAGAAATTATTTCCAGTGAAATTGTGGCTAAAGTTTTTTTTACCAAGCAACAATTTAGACGCTGTGCGCCATAGAAGCTTGAACCAAACACTGCAATTATACGACAAGAAAACGACCTACTAAAGGATCTCAAAGTCCTGCATGCAAGAAACGTGTTACCATGGGCGGAAATGACGTAATCGCGTAAAGGGTCTTCCGATAGAGGATTGGACACTAAACATTTCCTTGACCTTCAATCAAATTCCCAGCGCTAGGTACACGAGCTCAGATTAAACGCCTGACGAGGTATTCTTGCAAGCGTAAAGAATAGTAATAAGGGAAAAAATATCTCGACTCCCAGTTTTATTACAAATTTGATATCTGATGGCATTGAATGACAGATATTTGGAGACATTCGGCGTATTTTTGTGACGTTAAACGATTTGCGAAACAGATTGCCTGTGGGGGAATTCAACGAACCTGCTTGAACTAATCCTAGAAAGGATTTATTTCAATGATTTTCTTTGATGTATTAAAGTGATTTGGATGGGAATTACATTTAATTAAAATTCTCATATTTTACTTCCAGACTTGAAGGTTTAAAATGCAGCTTATGAGTGGAAGAGGCAAGGGACAGTGACATTGCCCTTTCAAGCAGAACAATGCCCTAGTGACTGACCATATATACATATGATCAGCGCCCAAACCCTCTCTCTACCCAAGCTAGGACCAAGGAGGGCCAGGCAATAGCTGCTGATGACTAAGCAGAGAGACCTATAGGGTCCCACAAACCACCCATCCTTAGCTCACAAGAATGAACTAACGAATTTGAGCGGGACTCGAACCCCAGTCTAGAGTTCACCAGTCAGGGACGTTACCACATCGGCCACCGCGACCCTTGATTAGAACCAATTATTTTACGTTTCTCTTTTGTATAGAAGTTGTGATATTTTATTGAAACTCAATAAAGGATTTTTGACAGCCATCTTTCATAAATATAAACACCAAACAAGTTAGGCAATTCTCTCTAGTCTCCTTACCAATGCATGTGACGAAATCGGTAACTATCTTCGTTATCAATTCTGTATAACATCACACATGGCATTTGATCAACCACAACTGATCTTGTCTACTTATTCTTGAATTCACTTGCCCTTCTACTGTTCACTACATCTGCTGGAAGTCTGTTCCATGTATTTTCTATTTTGTAGGGAAAGAAATTACTACATTGAGTAGTGTTGAATCTGTTCAATTCCTGTTTGTATCCGTTAACTCTGGACGGCTTTGTTCTAAGCGTGAAGAGGTTGCTGTAGTCTACATTTGTTATTCCTTCAAGAAATTTGAATACCTTTATTAGCTGTCCCCTTATTCGTTGAATTTGTAGGTGGTAGGTTGGCCAGGGCACCAGCCACCCATTGAGATATTATCGCTAAAGAGTTATTGGGTCCTTTGACTGGCCAGACAGTACTAAATTGGATTCTTTTCTCTGGTTGAGGCTCATTTTCCTTTTGCCTACACATACACCGTTTTGTCTGGTATATTCTTTAAATATTCTCCTCTGTCCTCATACATCTAACAACACTGGGATTACCAAACAACTCTTCCTTGTTCAAGGGGTTAACTACTTCCATGTAATTGTTCAGTGGCTACTTTCCCCGTGCTAAGGGTAGAAGAGACTCTTTAGCTATGGTAAGCAGCTCTTCTAGAAGGACACTCCAAAATCAAACCATTGTTTTATGGTCTTGGATAGTCCCATAGCATCTGTATCATGGCCTTTTACTGTCTTGGGGTAGATTTCTCTTGCTTGAGGGTACACTTGGGCACACTATTCTATCTTATTTATCTTCCTCTTGTTCTTTTTTAAGTTTTTATAGTTTATATATGAAATATTAATTTCAATGGTGTTACTGTTCTTAAAATATTTCATTTTGGATGTTAATTACTTTTCGTGTTTTATCCTTATTTCCTTTCCTCACTGGGCTATTTTCCCCTGTTGGAGCCCTCGAGCTTATACCATTCTGCTTCTTCAACTAGAGTTTTAGCTTAGCAAGCAATAATAATAATAATAATAATAATAATCAAATAGGGACAAACGTACCATTCTCCGTCTATATTCAAACTGTCTTGAGAGAGAGAGAGAGAGAGAGAGAGAGAGAGAGAGAGAGAGAGAGAGAGAGAGAGAGAGAGAGATGGAAGCGCCACAAGCTATGGTATGCAGGATCATTCACGTTAGAAAACATATAATGAATCTACACAAATCTAAATCATGAATAAGGAAGAGAGCAAGAAACTTAAAGCCATACCCAAAAACAGTTTTCAAATAACCACTAATGTATATTCATGAAAACTAATTAACGTCAGAAAGTTTAAACACTGCAACAGATATATAAAAAATACATTTGTCCTAAGAACAGCCACTAAGTAGGGGGTTGTGACCGGCGTCAAATTTGAGATAATATAATAAACACACACACAAAAAGAAAAAATAAATAAAAAAGATGAAAAAAAAACACAGCAACAACTGAGTACATAGAAATTCCCTCTTAAGAAATTTACGAACTGCCATCCACTTTGTAGGAGGTAACGTAACCAAATACTCGCCATTTCTTGTACACTGTTGAGATTTAGAGGGGACACAAATCTCGAACCACTCTTTTCGTCATTGATAATTTCCCTCTTCTTGATGTTCTCGGTGGGAGACAAACTCCTCTGATGCAGGTCATCCCCCTCGTCCTTCCGTTCGACTCCCAAAGCGTCCCGATGATTCACGACACCAAAGGAACTGTTGGCGATGTTGATGCACCTGTCGTCTTCCGTCACCGTCGTAACTCGGGGCACGCGCTTCCACTTCGCCTAGATCGGGTTCCACCACCGGTCAGGACGAAACCATTAACAAACCAAAGCTTCTTTTGGCCTTCTTAGATCATTGTCCTTTCTCTTTTACCCTCTTCAGATAATTTCCCTTCTCTCTCTTATTATTATTATTATTATTATTATTATTATTATTATTATTATTATCATTATTATATTTTTGGAGTAGACATTCTTTCAAACAAGTTTTTATTAAAATTAATTGCTGCCAAAGTGGCGTTAATTTTATAAAGGGGGAAAAAAACGCCAGTGATGCAGCATTTACTTTTGATAAAACTTATTATTATTATAATTACTAGCTAAGCTTCAACCCTAGTTGGAAAAGCAGGATGCTATAGGTCCAAGTCCTCCAACAGGGAAAAAATAACCCAGTGAGGAAAGGAAATAAGGAAATATATTAACTACAAGAGAAGTAATGAAAACTTAGCATAACATATTTTAAGATCAATAACAACATTAAAATAGAGCTTTCATAAATAAACTATAAAAAAGAGACTCGTCAGCCTGTTCATCATAAAAACATTCGCTGCAAGTTCGAACTTTAGAAGTTGCAAGAAAGTAGAAAGAATTATCGATTACCATTGCTTCCGGTGAATGTTTACATACAGAGGGACCGGGTGTGATAACACGTGTACCAGGGACGTATGAGAGACTTTGTTGGAATAAACCATGTCCCTTTCTTCTCCACAGTTATCCCTACATTAAGGGGTCGGTTGCCTGATGCGCCCTCTCCAATGCCTTCCATCAAAGACAGCCTCTTCCATCAAACCTCTTGCCTCCATACCTTCCTTCACCTTATCTCATCTTCTAATTCTATTCCTCCCTCTCGATCGTCTCCCCATAACAGGTTCCTCTCAAGCCCTCCTCACTCCCTTCCCACAATCCATTCTCAACACGTGTCCACACCATCTCAGTTGTTACACTTTTATCACCTCTGTAATCTTCACTACGCTGGAATGAATCCTGTGCTATATAGCAATGAACTTTGATCACATTTGAATATCCAAGCCTTAAAATATTTTGCATTGATATATCCAGGAATCCATATCATTACCATTAAAAAAACCTGACCATACGGATCTCAACGTTAAAGGAAAATTTGTTCTATTCTTGGGTGGTGACGTAGCCTCTGTACTTTGGCTTTACACTGTCTTAGGTTAGAGGGTACACTTAGGCACACTATCCTATTGTTTCCTTAGTTTCTTTTCTTACTGGGATATTTTCTCTGTCGGAGTCCTTCGGCTTATAGCATTCTGCTTTTCCAATTGAGGTTGTAGCTTAAATAATAATAATAATAATAATAATATTAATAATAATAATAATATTATCAATAATAATAATAATAACAATAATAATAATAATAATAATAATAATAATAATAATAATAATAATAATAAAAAGTTCCCGACTCTTCAAAATCACCAAATTACAATTTTTGATGCATTGCAGAGACGTAACTAAAGACACACAGTCTTGGCTAAAGGCAAAGGCATCCGACAGAAGGACAACAAAGGGAAAACTAATGTCGAGATCTTTGAACGCGGGAGTTCAGTTTGGCGATCTGCAAACGGGTACTCGTGGCTAATGCACAGGAGGTGGTAAGAAGGATTAACTAGTAATCTCTCTGCAATGTCCCATCCCCGTCTGCATCTGTCATAATATCGACGTGGAATGGGGAGAAACACCATGGTGGCACTGACGTCTACACTATGGCTATCAGTTTCTTTTTCAACTTTCAAAATACTGCCAAAGATGACAGATTTTATATGAATTACTGTGCGTATGTATGTATGTATGTATGTATGTATGTAGATGTAAACTGTAATATAATATCACAACATATATATATATATATATATATATATATATATATATATATATATATATATATATATATATATTAGTAAATATCTGTTCACACTCACACACACACACACACACACATATATATATATATATATAAATATATATATATATAAATATATATATATATATACATACATATATAATTTTATACACACACACATATGTATATATATATATATATATATATATATATATATATATATATATATACATATATATGTGTGTGTGTTTGTGTGAACAGATATTTACTAATATATATATATATATATATATATATATATATATATATTTATATATATATATATATATATATATATTAGTAAATATCTGCTCACAAATATATACATAAACAAGTACCCATTCTGAAAACTATCTAACTTTTATAAGGACATCTTCGCATTTAAGGTTTCAAATTTAATTTCCTTTTACTCCTTATTTATAATAAACGATATCGGCGTCAATGACCTTCGATATCAGGATGCCAGACAACCCGAAGTCAATCGATCAATCAATCAATCTACTTGGTTATGCGGAGAACAAACAAGAAGATTACTTACTTCAAAATGAAAGTTTATGTCGGAATTTGCCTTTCCTCTAATTATCAAATACGCAATTAGGTTCTCTTCAACGAGAACTATAAGAGAGATTACCCGAATACCATATGTGGATGAGATAATGGTGAGGGGTAGATGGAGATGTTTTGGCCATGCTCTTCGTACTCCCCAAGAGAGATTAGTTCGGCAAAATTTCAACTGGGCTCCACAAGGCACTGGAAGAGTTGGAAGACCCGGCCTACATGGCTGAGGATTATGAAGCTTTTGGTAGCTGATGAATGGAGAAGTATTGATATAAAGAGCTCAAGATAGAGACGACTGGCGAAATCTAACCGAGGCCCTTTGCGTCAATAGGCGTAGTAGGAGATGATGATGATGATAATGATGAGGGTTATGGATATGATACGCTGCGTAAACAATAATATGCAATATAAAACTTGCATTGAATGTTTCCATATTGAACAGGCTGATATGAGTCTCTTCATAATTTATATATGACGCGTAGGCTATATCTTAACGTTGTTACTGATCTTAAAACATTCTATATTCTTTATTCATTACTTCTCTTATAGTTCATCTATTTCCTTATTTCCTTTCTCCACTGGGCAATTTTTCCCTGCTGGAGTCCTTGGGGTTATAGCATCCTAACTTTTCAACTTGGGTTCTAGCCTAGCAGCAGCTAATAATAATAATAATAATAATAATAATAATAATAATAATAATAATTTAGTCAAAATCGGTGAAGGGGAGGTTTCCTTAAAATCTGACATCTTTCTAAGATCCAGTCAAAGAATTGCATTCACATAGGATAACTAATTCTTACGAGATTCTTTTTAATACTCAATCACAGAATCATATTAATTGAGATAACTAATTCACACGAGATTCTTTTCAAGACCCAGTCAAAGAATTACCTTCTCACAAGTTACTAATTCTCAGGAGATTCTTTGAAAGACCCAGTCAAAGAATTACATTCACATGGATAACTAATTCTCACAACTTTCAAGACCCAGTCAAAGAATAATTTTCAAAAGAGATAACTAATTCTTAAAACTTTCAAGACCCAGTCAAAGAATTATTTTCAAACGAGATAACTAATTCTCAAAACTTTCAAGACCTAGTCAAAGAATTATTTTCAAACGAGATAACTAATTCTCAAAACTTTCAAGCCCCAGTCAAAGAATTACTTTCAAACGAGATAACTAATTCTCCCGACTTTCACGTAAACCAGGGCACGCGTAAGGGGTTTGATTGACTTAATATAGATATAACCACAAGAACATCTCCCTACAGAAACAAATTCATAAACACAAAGTATTTTTATGACTGACAGCAAACAAACTGAAAGTCTGACAGACAAACGAAGCCTTCCGATGGACGTATACATCAGACGCAAGGCTTAAAAGTCTTAAGCATCGAAAGTCCCGTTCGCAACCCTTTTAAGAAGGTACGAAGGACGGCAGAAACTCAAGGAATAAGAGTGGGAGGGGGAGGGCGGACCTCGAGTAAGGCGATCGTAAGGGTTCCTCTGTAGGGTTCCTCCGTAGGGGCTCTGTGCTGGCTCTGCAGGGGACCCCGGGGCACAGCCAGCCTCTCAGCATGGGCGTAGGGCCCATAAGGTGGGGCACTAGCACCCCCTTGGTGCCTCACCCAGACACCCATGTAGAACACACACCTGGTCTCTCTATTTTTTTAGTGTACGTATGTGTGTACAGCTCGCAAAAAAACGTATTTATAATCACTGTTTGTATCTACGTATCTATAAATGTGATGGATGACCTGATATGAAAGAGATTAGGCCCATCAAGATGGGTCTAAGCCTAATGTGAACATTTGAAATTAAGTATTTGTTATCCATTGCGATAATTCTTTCATTAATTGCAAGAAACTTGCTGATCGCAAACATAAATGCAAAGAAGAAACGAGCTGTTTAATCATATGATAAACAATAAAACAGATAAAAAAAATTAAATTTTTGAAAAGTATATATAATTATAAAAACATGCACTCTGTTATTATTAGATAATAAAATAAAGCAATATTGTTATAAACTATCCTATGTTATCAAATCACATGTGCAAAATGGTTCAAACTGAAGTGAAAATTTGGAAAAGTCAATAATTGCTCGATTGAAAACTAATGAAAAAGCCTATTACTGGAAAATATTGAATTTGTTAATCCTTGACTAATAAAAAGTACAGAAAATTCTATGATAAAAAACACTGAAATTTAGAAGTTATAACTAAATGTTCTTACAATAAATGCTTTGAATTCTTTGATTATATTGCAAAGTTCAAACTTGCAGCAAAGGTTATGTAGAAAAGTTGACATAAGTCTCTTTTAATGGTTTATATAAGAAAGTTCTGTTTTAACGTTGTTAGTGTTTTTTTTTTAAATATATTTCATTTGTTTATTACTTTCTATGTAGATTATTCGTTTCCTTATTTCCTTTCCTCACTGGCCTATTTTTCCCTGTAGGAGCCCTTGGGCTTATGGCATCCTGATTTTCCAACTAGGGTTGTAGCTTAGCTAATAATAATAATAATAATAATAATAATAATAATAATAATAATAATAATAATAAATAAATAAATAAACAATAATATTGATAAAAAAGGCAAAAAATATGTAATTCAAAATAAGTCAGCAACGATTTTAAATACTGTTTCAGTGAAAAAAAAAAACATTGCAACTTAGGACAATAACTTCCAAAACTGCCGAATAAATTATTTCAAATGTTATTGTTACACTAATGATATTACGGGTGGAGTTACAGCTGTCATCGTAAATTTCTCATTTAAGTCGTCTGATCTGGTAATCTGAAAGCCATTACCATTAGATCGTCTCTACACTTTTACATCATGCGTTGATATCACTGGTGAAGATCCCTTTCCCTTGACCACAATGCAATTCACATTTTTTCTATCTATCTATCTATCTATTTGTCTGTCTGTCTATATACTATATGTCTGTTTGCAAATATATTTAAAATTTTAAATATATGTGCGTAAATATAAAATCTATAAATACATGTGTAATCATATAAATAAATCTCATGACATATATATATATATATATATATATATATATATATATATATATATTTCTAATCAAGGCCCTTTGCGTCAATAGGCGTAGAAGGTGATGGTGATGGTGGTGGTGATGATGATGATGATGATATATATATATATATATACATATATATATATATATATATATATATATATACATGTATATATACATATATCTATATATACATATATATACATACATACACACACACACACACACATATATATATATATATATATACATATATATATATATATATATATATATATATATATATATATATATATATATATATATATATATATGTATAAGAAGCGTGAAGTAGGATGTGATGAATGGAGAAGTGTTGAATTAAAAGCTCAGGATAAAGACGACTGGCGAAATCTAAGTGAAACGAATCTTTAATGTACTGCACATATCATATGTGCCCATGGCCTGTTTAAATATAAACACTTAAACTGGAATAAAATATGATCTCCAATTGCTTTTCTATAAAGTTCAAATCTTACTCGAAATTCTGGGATCACTCGCACACAAAAAAAATCTATTTATATTTTGTACCTTTGTCATACGTGTTCTAAAAATACAAGATATTGATTTTAACACTGATTTTTTAAATTTTCTCACTAAAAAAAACACACATACATATGCATATATATATATATATATATATATATATATATATATATATATGAATATATAGATCGATAAATAGATAGATAGATAGATAGATAGATAGAGAGATACAGATAGATTGATATTTACATGCTGTGGGTATATATACACATGTATATAAGTATGTAGGTATATATGTGTATATATATACACAATATATATATGTATATATTATTATTATTATTATTATTATTATTATTATTATTATCAATTGCTAAGCTACAACCCTAGTTGGAAAAGCAGGATGCTATAAGCCAAGGGGCTCCAACAGGGAAAATAGCTCAGTGAGGAAAGGAAAAAAGGAAAATAAAATATTTCAGGAAGAGTAACATTAAAATAAATATCTCCTATATAAACTCTAAAAACTTTAACAAAACAATAGGAAGAGAAATAGGATAGAAGAGTGTGCTCGAGTGTACCCTCAAGCAAGAGAACTCTAACCCACGGCAGTGGAAGACCATGGTACAGAGGTTATGGCACTACCCAAGAGTAGAGAACAATGGTTTGATCTTGGAGTGTCCTTCTCCTAGAAGACCTGCTTACCATAGCTAAAGAGTCTCTTCTACCATTACCAAGAGGAAAGTGGCCACTGAACAATTACAGTGCAGTAACCCCTTGAGTAAAGAAGAATTATTTGGTAATCTGTATTGTCAGGTGGACGAGGACAGAATATGTAAAGAATAGGCCAGACTATTCAGTGTGTGTGTAGGCAAAGGGAAAACAAACCGTAACCAGAGCGAAGGATCCAATGTAGTACTGTCTGGCCAGTCAAAGGCCACATAACTCTCTAGCGGTAGTATCTCAACGGGTGGCTGGTGCCTTGGCCAACCTACTACCTACCATATAAGTATATAAGTACATATATATATATATATATATATATATATATATATATATATATGTGTGTGTGTGTGTGTGTGTGTGTGTGTGTGTGTGTTTGTGTGTGTGTGTGTTTCTGTGTGTGTGTGTTTGTCAGCCTGTTTCCATCACTACTACCATCAAAGGAACTTAACGTTTAAAAAAAAGCACCTGTACATATCCCTATCGCTATGAAAACATATGCACACAGCATACAGACATGCATGGCAAACGTGCATTTGCTACTGTAATGTTCCTCAACCACATTTTAAAAGCTGCAACTTCACGGGAGACGAACCTCTCAAAGTCGTACAGTTCGCCCAAAGCACAATGAATTATAACAACGGTTACTGTGTCTGGTGGTATTGACGGACCTCTTGCATTCAGCCGAATCATGTGCCCGCTGCGATTTGTCCCACGCGGGGTCATGCACGGCCAATCTCTCCACCCACTAGCTCTCGTGGGGGTCACTAAAAGGTCCCCTCCAGTGGGGGACCCCCAAAGGGGTGCATATCAGGATGTCTCGTGCTGATAACATGAGTATAGAGAAGGTGTGGGGGGCAGGGATACTGTTCTCTGGGGTCCAGGGACACTCTGCTCTGGGGCCAGGCACACACTACTCTGGGGTCCAGCCACACTCTGCTCTGGGAGGGTATCTCCAGATAATGCAGAAGTCCCCGCTGTGTCTAAGGGATAAGGTTAGGGGGTTGGGGGTAGATACCCGAAGAAGTTCTGGGGACTGAAGTAAAGAAATAAGGTTACATTGGTTCATAGGTATAAGACACCCAAGAGCGCACGAAGGCTGTACAAGGTTCAGGGAGACATTAAAGAGCGTGCTTACGAGGGATGGTTTTATTTATTTCACACACTGTTCAACAGGTTAGTGTAATTAGGTTCATTCTACGAGTCTAAAACACCACAGCTAAAAAGCAACTGTTTTCGCTGCTCATTAGAGATTGAGATTACCATTCAAAGGACGATGTTAATTTTTCATTATCAAATTAGAAAATACCAACATGCATATTTTGTCTGAACATATCATTAACCTAATAATATGCAACGAAGTATTATTATTATTATTATTATTATTATTATTATTATTATTATTACTAGCTAAGCTACGACTCTAATTGGAAAAGCAGGATGCTATAAGGCCGAGGGCTCCAACAGGGAAAATAGCCCAAGGAGGAAAGGAAATAAGTAACCTATAAGAACAGTAACAACATTAAAATAAACCTTTCATATATAAACTAAAAATCTTTTAAAAAACAAGAAGAAGAGATATAAGATTGAATAGTGTGCCAGAGTGTACCTCAAGCAAGAGAACTCTAGCTCAATACAGGGAAAGACCATGGTACGAGGCTATGGCACTTTCCGAGACAAGAGAACAATGACTTGATTTTAGAGTGCCCTTCTCCTAGATGAGCTGCTTAGCACAGCTAAAGTCTCTCTTCTACCCTCACCAAGAGGAAAATAGCCAGTAAATAAAGTCCTATAGTCTTTTTGCTCCCTTAAATTGCCTAAAAATACTTTGTACAAAAATACTTTCAGAAAATTAAAATAAGTTTCTTTACTACCAAAAAATTAAAACAAATTTTTTTATATAACAAATATACGTGAAAAGACGGCATTAGCTCTCAGATTATATGTAGTGCAAAGATGCATACACGAATAAAGAACCAACTCTCCAGGAATAATAATGATAATAATAATAATAAAAATAATAATAATAATAATAATAATAATAATAATAATAATAATAATAATAAAAATCACAATAGAAAGAACATATAAGTAAATTAAAGAACTAACTCCGGAATGGATAATAATAATAATAATAATAATAATGATAATAATAATAATAATAATAATAATAATAGAAACAAAACAATTACAGTAGGAAGAACAAATGAAGAATAGAATTAAATTGAAGAACTAACACTCCAGAATAGATAATAATAATAATAATAATAATAATAATAATAATAATAAATACAATGACAATAGGAATAAAAATAAATAGATGAATAATTCAAGAGCTAACTCTCCAGAATGGATAATAATAATAATAATAATAATAATAACAATAACAATAATAATAATAATAATAATAATAATAATAATAATAATAGGAATAAAAATAAATAGATGAATAAATTTAACTGCCAACTCTCCAGAATGGATAATAATAATAATAATAATAATAATAATAATAATAATAATAATAATAATAATAATAATATTGTGACAATAGGAATAAAAATAAATAAATGAATAAATTTAAGAGCCAACTCTCCAGAATGGATAATAATAATAATAATAATAATAATAAAAAAATAATAATAATAATAACAATAATAATAATTACAATAGGAAGAATAAATGAATAAATGAATTCAAGAGCTAACTCTCCAGAATGGATAATAATAATAATAATAATAATAATAATAATAATAATAATAATAATAATAATAATAATAATAATAAAACAATTGCAATAGGAAAAACATAACAAATTAATAAACAAAAGAAAGAACTAACTCTCGGAAATGGACAAAATAGTATAAAAAAATGTTGACTCTTATAAGACTGATAATCATGACAGGTAAAAGATAAACTATTTCATCCATCACACGTCAAGAACCCGAATCAGACAGAGTTGCAATTTGGCACAAACATCAGAGCATGAGCAGCAATAATAAAAAGAAACCAAAGAAAAATTAATGAATCTTATTTTTCTTTATTTGACAAATTGAGTGTTGTTGTTATTTTATTAATTTTCTAAAAAAAAAAAAAAAAAAAAAAACTAATCCGTTGTAAAAACATTTTTTTTTTTCAATTTCCTAAAAGGAATGTTGTTAAATTGGTTTGTCAATAAAACAAAAGTATTCTGTCGTAAAAACAGTTATTCATAAAAAAAAAAATATTCTGTTGTAAAATAATTTTTTTTATTAATTTTCTAAAAGGAGTGTTATCATTATTTTGTTAATTTTATATAAAAAAAGTATTCTGTTGTAAAAAAGATTTATTTTTTCAATTTTTTTCTAAGATAACATTCTGTAGTAAAGACAGTGAAAAGCAGTGGAAAACTTTTATTTTTAGAGAAGAGAACAGAATGCACTTTGTAGATCCAAATTCCATTCTTCAGGAGCACCCTCCTACTATAAACATCTTTATCCAAAAGGTCAAAAAGGGGGAGGGGAGAGGAAGGACCGAGGTTGGGGTTTTGAGAAGGCCCGCCGCGTGTCTGTCAGTCTCCCAACTCCAGTGATAAATGACACAATAGCACCTGCACAGGTAGGGGGTGGCGGTCGGACCCTCGAACAACCCTTCTCACTTTTATTCCCATCTGATGCTTACTCGCCACCTCCCCCTTTTCTCAATGGAAAGGGGGGGGGGGGCTAAATAACAAGCGACTTTCACCTTTACGGCGCCTAGCGAAAAGTCATAGATTTGCTTTGCTTATCTTGTAGAATACCCAGGTAAGTTTTTAATAACTTCGGTTCAATCCTGGATATATCAGTTATTATCAATAAGAATAATTTTTTTTTTTTTTTTTTGCCGATCAATGGGAAACTGTCATAAGGTGAAAAAGTCTTATTTTAATACCTTCTGTGCAACAACAAAAAATGCAACCGCTTCTAGCCCACAGCAGGACAAATGCCTAAGACATGTTCTTATCCATGTCTGGGGTATGAACAGTTTTCATCACCACGTTGACCATCTACGAATTGGTGATGGTGGAAAACTTTTGCCTGAATCACTCACAGCAAACCAACCTATTATGAGTGGCCCTGCCTAGTACAGCTTAGCTGATCTTGGCGATACACAAACCCACTGCAGGACAATGGCTTAAGACATGCCCTTATCCAACCAAGTCTGGGGTATGGCCAGTTTTCATCACCAAGTTGGCCAACTACGGATTGGTGATGGTGGAACACTTTTATCTGAATCGCTCACAGCAAACCAACCTAGTATGAGTGACCCTGGCTAGTAAAGCTTTGCTGATCACGGTGATACACAAACCCTTTAACCAAGAGTAAACCAACCTAGTAAGGGTGGCCCTGACTAGTACAGCTTTCCTGATCATGGCGCAAAACCCTTTCACCACGTTAAGGTATCTCGACTCAGAAAGGGACCTACTGTGCAATCTTGGGTATTTCAGCAATTATCAATGAAAATAAAAAAAAAATGTCCAACAAAAGGAAACTTCCTAATCTAAAACAGTAAGTCAACCAAAGGAATAAAGTATTATAACGTCACTACTGATTCCAGTTCAAAACAAGACTCCAAACCACATCAGGGGCCACACCCTCATCCTCCGAGTGCCTCTATTCTTCAGCTAACACCCTAGTCCCATTTCATATTACGATTCAATTACAGGCTCTATGGATTCAATCCCTTTTATGGGCCTGGCCAGCTACTGGGTGGGAAAAGGAGACGGTTCGGGGGAGATTGGGTATGCGAGTGGGTGAATGCACATGGCGTGGAATTAAAGGGGGGTCTGGGCTCGTTGGGAGAGAGGCCAAGAAGATAATAGCATCCTGCTTTTTCAACTAGAATAATAATAATAATAATAATAATAATAATAATAATAATAATAATAATAATGATAATAATAAAAGGGTTTGGCAACGAGTTCGACAATTCTCGATTTGATGCGTTAGTATTATAATATTATTTAGTAACTGAATAGAAGTAAAGATGTAATTAAAATGTACTAAGGCCAAGAAAGACAGTAAATGGCTGCAGGTGACTCAGCAGGTAAACATATCGTCCACCAAAACCAGGCATTCTTAGGTCAAAAGGACTATCAGGTTGTGGGCACAGATGAAAACTATCGGGTCTTGAGAGCGGGACGAACTTAATACCCACAGATTTTGAATCTCCACCACTTCCATTAAGGTAACAATACTTGGGTCTTGCGTTCGAGACGGGTTCAAGAATCCTTGTATTCCTCGCAAATGTACAGTGTTTATCCAACTACAGTAGTACAGTTAGCTTCATTAATACCGGTACAATTAACGGAAAGCTAAAGAAGACGTCTGGCAGCAGTTTACTGTAACAGGTAATGCAGTGTTTAAAGGTTTAAAGGCCGCTCATGAATGGCAGAGGCAAGGGACAGGGACATTGACCTAGCAAGCAGGACAATGCCCTAAAAACTGACCATATATACATATGATCAGCGCCGAACCCCCCCCCCCTTTTCCACCCAAGCTAGGACCAAGGAGGGCCAGGCAATGGCTGCTGATGACTCAGCAGATAGACCTATAGGCTCCCCCAAATCCCTTATCCTTAGCTCACAAGGATGGTGAGGTTTCAGCGACCAAAGGAACTAATGAGCTTGAGCGGGACTCGAACCCCAGTCTGGCAATCACCAGGTAAGGACGTTACCACATAGGCCACCACGACTGTTGGCAACGCTGCCTGTAATACAAAGTCGTTTAATTTTAACACGTGATATAAATCATTTTTAGTAATTTTACGAAGTGCTGTTAAGTAAATAACACTATCTTTTTTTATATAAAGCTCTTCATAGAATTAATAAAAATGCATTTGATTCTGTGTTTACAAGCTCGGCGTTTAACAGGCAAAGTTATTAAGAATTTCACTTTTGCTAACCACAGCGTTACTTGCTACAATGTATAGTAGGACACAAAGACCTGGTACACCTTGCTCTGAAGGAGTGCACCCAGCCACACCCTTACTGCTAGGAGAGTTCCTGCGTTTTGACCGGCCAACTACCTCTGCTAGCTTTTCCTACACCAAGGGTCACCAACCTTTGAAGGTAGAAGAGCCATTTATATTGAGAATCATAAAAATGTAGAATTATCAGAGACGCATTGGGTGGTTTCCTGAGATTTAAAATAAAAATCTGCTGTACTTCAGAAATAAGAGAACATAGTTCAGTAGGCCTAATTGATAAAATAATTATAGTGATATTACTTATTATAATTATGTTCAGAAAGCAAAATATATTATTTCGGGTATTATCCTTTCATTTAAATAGTAGTAGTATCTGTTTGGTTACTCGCCCAGAAGTAAGAGTGTCACAGGGTACACCTTTTATGAGCGAGGTGTACCAGGGACTCCTGCGTCCATCTGTACATAAGCTAGACATCACCTTACCAAACAGTAAAGTGTACCGGAATGAATGAAGCCAACTGTACCTGCTGGCAGCAAAAGATCGAAAATATTTATTGGCTGCCGGAAGGGCAAGAGCCCGTGGTCCCCTACAAGGGAGGCTAATCTAAATCCACCTATCCTTCGAAAATCTAAAATCTAAATTATCTCAGATAAACGATTAAATCAGCTGATCGTCACTCACATCAAATTGTCATTCCCCCAGTGATTACCTCTACTTGCATTTACTGAATATAGTTATTGAGCGCAATTTTCTTACATAAACTAGCTTGATAAGTTATAGCCAGAGGTCGTGATTTTTTGCGACAACTTAATATGACACTCAATGCGTCGCTCCGCGTACGTTAGCGACGAAAATGGGTGTTAATCATACGTATTCGTGAATGAATATGCAAAGACACTCCGTTATCATCGAAAACATCCACCGGCATAATCACAGCGAGAATTCTTATCTGTTCATATAAAAACCAATGTAAGGAAACCGCCTGTCGACTTAAGCTTTTGAATAAGATAAAAAGCTTAAAAGAGAAGCTAGGACTTTTTGCCATATATGTAAGCTTTTCTATTTTATTCAAAAGCTTATGTCGAGAGGTGGTTTCCTTACATATAATAATGATAATAATAATAATAATAATAATAATAATAATAATAATGTTTATTGGACAAAAAATATTTACATACAAGATTTACAAAAAGAAAAAAAGACTCAGTCCAAGCCCATGTGGAGCAGAGCTCTTCGGGCAATAATACAACTAAAATAATA
>NC_090737.1:38966277-38971277 GCF_036898095.1 Palaemon carinicauda | reverse complement strand
CATCTTTATGAGTCAAGAACTCAATTTTCTTATTTTGATTACTAATTTTAAGACGATTGGAAATTCCTAAACCTAAACTTGCAACAGACCCAAAGATGCTTAATGCAGCATAAATGAACGGATTCCGTCTTTCTTTATGTTCGTGTCCTACAGTCCACATCAAAAGGTCATAAGCCAAAGATCCTGTCTCGCCAGTCTTATTTTTCAAGTCATCAGATAGCATCTCTGCAACTTTTAATGTTGATCCAAGCAAACTCTTAGTAGTCAAATGAAAATGTCTTCTATGCAACTCATCCAATGATGCAGAAAACCTTGAAATGGCGGTTCTTAAGCTAGTGACATCATTCTCTTGAAGAAAAATTGCTTGCATATGCACTTCGACAATTACGTTGGTTGATGTAATAAAAATGTCTTCTTGTCTTTCAACTATATTGCCATATTTAAAATATATATTTTTAGTCTTAGAACTCATCCCATACGAAAAAAATGTCTGAGCGAACAATATCACTCCCAACAACAAAAAATTCATCTTGGAAACCTGTAACGAGAAAAAATATATGTAATTACTCCTGTATTAAAAAGAAAACTTTTAATCACATAAAATAAAATTTTCCCTCACTTCTTTTCCTATCTTTTCTTTTTAATTTCTTATGTGAGACAATGGTACTATTCTCTCATCCGTGGGTTGGGCTACGTTTTGAATTCTAAACCTATTGGCCGTTAATGTTTCCAAAATGTTAAATGGGCCTTCAAACTTAGGGGTTAGTTTATAGTTGAGCCCTTTTCTGACATTGATTTGAATATAGATGTTATCACCCACGGTATGTGTTTTAGTTGGTTTCGCTATTTTATCATGATTCCTTTTCATTATGATTTGTGATTCTTCTAAATTCTTTCGAAGGATATCATATCGACTTATACTTGCATTTATACATTCTTTTAAAGGATTTGATAGATTAGTTGTAGGCGTTAATACATGGAAAGGTGTTCTAACTGGGGTACCATACAATGCTTCATGCGGTGACATTTTAATTGATATATGATATGAATGATTCAGAGTACTCAGTGCCGCCGGTATTGCAATATCCCAGTTGGGGTCTGATCCCCCTAGTGTTACCCTCAATATATTTAATATCTTCCTATTTGCTCTTTCCACTAGCCCATTCGACTCTGGGTGATATATCATGGTATTAATCTTCTTTATGTTGAGGAATTCACACAATGAGGTAAGAAAGTAATTATTAAATTCACCACCCGAGTCTGAGATTATCATGTGTGGAATTCCATGTTTACAAATGTAACACTCGTAAAACTTCCTAGCGCATTCAATCGCAGTTTTAGTTTTAAGCGCTATTAGTTCTGTATATCATGTTAAAGCATCTATAATTACTAAGAGGTGCTTATTTCCTCTGTCTGACTCGTAAAATCCTGTTAACAAATCTAAATGTATTCTTTCAAAGGATTGATTGGGAACAGGATAAGCTCCTAGGCTGACAGGTGTTTTCGTATGCCCTTTGTTTTCCTGACATGTGCGACAATTAGCTATGTGTCTTTTTATATCTGTAAGCATTGTATGCCAATAAAACAATGATTTGGCTTTCTGTGACATTAATGAGAACCCAGGGTGTCCATGTAATGGATTTGAATGCAACCAATTCAGGACAGTGGAAATAAGTGAGATTGGTACTACTACCTGGTCGTTAGTTACATGTGGTGTATTGCGGGTTTTCCTTGTCACAGTCCTACACAGAATATTATCTTTGATTACATAATTCTGCTGCTTATACTTTATGTATTCCTTTTCTTTATGATTGCCTTTCAAAGCATTTATAATTGTTTCTATTTTCTGATCTTTTCTTTGCTCAGTCTGTAACAATTCAGCACTCCAGCCTAAATCTTCTTGTTCAGATATTGTTTTTACAATAGGCATGGATGTTGATATATCTATTAATTCAGCTAAAGGCTCCGTACAAGATGACACGGGGTTGCGTGATAATGCATCCGCAATGATATTTGCTTTCCCAGGTAAATACCCGATTCTTGCGCCAAAATCTTGAATGATCAAATGCCACCGAGTTCGTTTAGGGCTGTGATTGAAGCCTTTAAAGAACTCTGTTAGTGGTTTATGGTCAGTAAGAACCTTAACGGGATAACCGTAAATTATGAACTTAAAATGCACTAGCGAATTAACAATAGCTAGTCCTTCCTTGTCTATTACTGCATACTTACTTTCGGAAGTTCTCAATTTTCGAGAATAGAAAGCTATCGGGAAAAACTGTTTATCATATTGCTGAAGCAATACCCCTCCTACTCCTAAGTCTGAGGCATCTGTTGCAATGAAGAATTCCTTACCGAAGTCAGGAAATTTTAAGATAGGAGAACTACACAGTTCATCTTTCAAAGTATTAAACGCCTGTTGATGTTGCTCAGACCATACGAAATCTACGCCCTTCTTCGTAAGATCAGTTAAAGGAGCGGCTATTATTGAATAGTTGCGTATAAAACGCCTGTAATATCCACTACAACCCAGAAATTGTTGTATTCCCTTGACATTAGTAGGTATGGGAAAATTACGTATAGCCGACACCTTATCATGGACTACTTTAAGACCTTGGCTTGACACCATGAAACCCAAATATATCAATTCTGTCTTGAAAAATTCACACTTACTAATCTTTACCCTTAAGTTATGTTGTCTTAATCTCTGTAGTACTAGTTCTAACTTACGTAGATGTTCTTCTAAGGTGTTGGAAAAGATTACAAGATCATCCATATAGGCATGCAATATATCCCCTAACAAGTCTCCAAACACTATGTTAATCATTCTTGTAAATGTTATAGGAGCACAACGTAAACCAAAAGGCATCCGCAAAAATTCATAATGTCCCCTGGCTGTGCTGAAGGCTGTGTATGGGATACTATCTTCTTCTAATGATATCTGGTGAAAGCCTTTAAGTAAGTCCAAACTGGTAAAATATTTATTCTGACCTAACAAAGACAAAATATCGTCAGTACATGGCACTGGGAATCGATCAGGGATCGTTTCCTCGTTTAGACGACGAAAGTCGACGCAGATACGCCATGTTCGATCTTTTTTCGGTACAACTATTAAAGGAAAATTATAAGGGCTATTTGATTTTCTAATGACTCCTTCCTCTAACATTTTACCTACTTCATCATTTATTTCATTCTGGAATTTCATAGGGAGTCTGTACGAGGGTACATATATAATTTTCTGCTTGTCTTTTAACCTTATTTGATGCTCGATCACATCTGTTTTTCCTAAGGATCCATCCGTAGTGGAAAAGACATCTGTATATTTAGTTAAAAGTTCAAAAATTTTCTGCTGAATTTCTTCGTCTTGAATGTCCTTACTGATTTTATTTTTAATAGATCGCAAAAGGGATTCATCCGCAACTGATTGAGAGTGATTGATTTCAGCAACGGTAAGAATACGATGTTTATAAACTTCTACATCCAAGATATGTTGATTTTTGTGAATTACTAAAGTGTTATTTAAATGATTACAGACTTCGATATTACATTGCTGCTGTGAGCCTACTGTATAAATAGCTTGTGTGACAGACAATCCGTTGGTTTTCAAAGTATCGGAAAGGATTAATATTTCAGATCCCGGTAGTGTTTTCTTTATTTGCACTATTAAATTCGAAGGTATGTTTGGTTCGATATATTGCGTGCAAGATGATATTACGGGTGAACGAGAATTCTGCTGGGTCGCGTATATTATTTCTTTATTAGTGAGACAAGTTATTGGTTCTTCAACGTACGTTACGGTTACATTTGTCGTCTCCTTTTTATCCAAAACTGACTTTAAGGTATTAGAAGACTTATAGAATTTCCCTTTGATATACACGCCGTGCTTGGCAGGAGCTAAGATAATGTTTTGATTTCCCATAGATGGGTATCCTATAATTACAGCTGGATACATATTAATGTTTTTTACAACAACAAATGTATCGGCAAACGTGCGATTACCGACTCTGAACTGAATATGAGTTATGCCTATGACGTTTAATTCATTATTTCCTATACCTGAAAGTCTAATTCCTGATTTTTCAATCGGAAAGTTCGAAAACAACAAATGATGCGTCTTCAAATCCATAATATTACGTGGACTACCAGAGTCAAAAAATAACGTAAAGGATTTGTGTTCTAAATTTACAGCATATAAGGTTGGCCGTAACTCATTTTGGCTTATTATTGTATGAATTCGTTGCAAATCTACGGGAGCATGCACTGTTTTACTTAATTCGGCCGTGTGTTTCATAGGAAAATCTATTGTCTCACAATTATCTGATAAAACATTAAATTGATCATTCAATACTATTGATGTTGACATAAATGACCTTGACCCAACATCACTCTCTTCCCCTCTAGAGTTAACTATGTGGTATTTGCTTTGCTCTGCACATTCTGAAAATTAGACTGACTTTGCGAGGTCTGGTTTGACGGCCCAGGCTCAGCGATATTTGAAGAAGTGTTTGTTTGTTTCGGACTCTGAACTGCATTGACATTTTGTTGTTTCTTCTTATTGTTAAAATGAGGATTTTTCTTTTTATTTCCATATGGAACTGACTGTGGAATTGACTGTGTATTTCTAGGATATTGTTGTGTCTTACGCGCGTAACATTGACTATAAGAATGTGATGCTGTGTTGTGAACTGAGCAAAATTTCGTTCTACAGTCTGCGCTTATGTGACCTTGACGTTTGCAGTTGTAACACGTCACTCCCGCTACTGGACTGTTAATTACGTTCACTGTTTGTGGTTTTGTTTCATTCTTAGCAAAAACTTGAGTTAACACGGGATCGAGATCTGGACACTTGGACATGTGTTTCTTTATCTGTTTATAGACATCCAATTCCGTACTTGCAGGCATTAACTTCTTATCGAAGCACCGCACTAAAGCTTCAGGCAACATAAGTGTCATGCAAGTTAAATACATTAATCGTAAAAAATCTTTCACGGAGATGTTATCGT
>NC_090737.1:38956277-38961277 GCF_036898095.1 Palaemon carinicauda | reverse complement strand
AACTATATGATAAAGTAACGAATAAAGATTATAAAATATCCCAAGATCAGGAATAACGTTAAAATTGACTGAAGAAACACTCGTATCCACTTTTTTTTTTTAAGTCTAAGGAGAGATTTACACGACTTACAAATAACGGAAAATGTTCCAACTCCCATAAAATGTTTATTTCT
This sequence comes from Palaemon carinicauda, assembly GCF_036898095.1. Taxonomy (NCBI): domain Eukaryota; kingdom Metazoa; phylum Arthropoda; class Malacostraca; order Decapoda; family Palaemonidae; genus Palaemon; species Palaemon carinicauda. The sequence continues at coordinate 38,961,104 of NC_090737.1, read as the reverse complement.
GTATTGCAATAACCACAATGGCATTCTAACTCCTGCTGTTTTATTGATATGTCCCACAACTAGGACAAAACAACACAGAGCTTCGCTGGCTCGTTATGTTTTGCCTTTACCCATCAATACTGGACAAAGTTTCGATAGAATCTTACTTTTTACAAAGAGTTCAAGAGGATAATTTGCTTTACAAAGGGAAAATATATGCATACTAGATCACACAACAGCTAATACAGCCGTTTCTAGTCCACTGCAAGACAAAGGCCTCAGATATGTCAATTCATGTCTGGGGATTGGCCAGTTTTCATCCCCACACTGGCCAGTGCGGATTGGTGATGGGAGGAGATTTTCGTCTGATCACTCACAGCAAACCAACCTAGTAGGCTGTAGGTGGCCCTGACTAGTACAGATTTGCTGATCATGGCGATACATAAACCATTTCATCCCTATAAAAATCACACTGTACTCATAAAATCGGACAAAAAAATAGCAAGCAAAGGGTCTTTCAGTGCTAATCACCCCCCCCCCCACCAAATTTATATAATCTAATGAAGCTCCACCTTACACTCTTCTACCTACACTCGGAAACCACAACCTCCAACAAATTGTCGAAACTGCCGTGTTGTAGTAAGGAAAGGGGGAGGGGATGGGAAGGGTTGAATGTGTGTGTGTGCATATATACCATAATATTTAGCCTATGTTTTTTGACGGGTCGCTTACACCAGTAAATACAATCCTATGATGTTATCCTACCCTCTCCTTCAGCCCATTCCTTTCCTCCTTTTTATTATTATTATTATTATTATTATTATTTTTATTATTATTATTATTATTATTATTATTAGCTAAGCTACAACACTAGTTGGAAAAGCAGGATGCTATAAGCCCAAGAGCTCGAACAGGGAAAATAGCCCAGTGAGGAAAGAAAACAAGGAAATAAACTAAAAGAGAAGTATTGAACAATTAAAATAAAATATTTAAAGAACCGTAACAACATTAAAATAGATCTTTCATATATAAACTATATAAAAAAAGAGAAATAAGACAGAAAAGCGTGCCCGAGTGTACCCTCAAGCAAAAGAACTCTACCTCAAGTCAGTGGAAGACCATGGCACAGAGGCTATGGCACTACCATGTGCATAAGGGAAGATTTTACTTTGAGGGAGAGACAAATGCGCCTCATGCTCACTTCCTCGGCATCAGTGGAGGCAAAGAGCTATTTGGGAGGATCTATATCACCCTCTTAAGGGATCAACTGTCACCATTGTTGCTTTCTCTTTTTTTCTTTCTTTGTCGTACGGAGAGAGATTTGTTTTCTTATTTGCGCTTGTACTTTCCTGTTACTTAGGGTTTTATCTTTATTGATTAATTATGATTGCCTATATTTTTAATTGTCTGCTATTACAATTAATTAGATTTGCCTATATATTATATTATAACTAATTGGTTTGCCTATATATTTGATAGTCTGGTATTATAACTAATTAAATTTGCCTATATATTTAATAATTTGGTACTATAACCAATTATATTTGCCTATACATTTGATAGCCTAGTATTCACTTCCTTACCGCCTGCTTTTAAATGGTAGAGTAATGCTCAGACGTTGAACCTTTGTTAAAAAAATAGGGGTTCTTTCTTTAATGATTGTCTAACCCCGAAGACACTCGTTTTTCTAAACTGCTTTCTCTTGCCTGAGACCATTAACATTCTAGCAAGTTAATTTACAGGCTGTCTGATATTCAATTCTCGCAAAATAGCAACAACAAGAACAACAAATGCAGCCGTTTCTAGGCCACTGCAGGACAAATGCCTCAGACATGTTTTTTATTCATGTCTGGGGCTTGGCCATTTCATCACCACGCTTGGCATTGAGGATAGGTGAAGGTGGGATACTTTAGTCTGTTCGCTCATAGCAAACCAACCAAGTATGGGTGACCCTGACTAGTACAACTTTACTAATCATGGCGATACGCAAACACATTCACCACGATCAGGTATCCCCACAAAGGCTATTATATGATAAAAACCAGAAATATGAATTATTGGCATTTTGCAAACCAACATATAAGAAAAAGATATAGATTTTCGTCTTTTGAGGTTACCATCCAAAAGAGATTAATCAGCAGCCATTATCTGTCTCTCTCTGGTCCCAGCTTGATGGATGGACTTGGGGGCTGATCCCATGCTTCTGTCACTCATGAGTGACCTTTAAACCTTAAGACACCTAGCAGTTTACCAGCATTGACCTTGAGAATGACAGCTCGGAGGGGAATCTAAAAAAGGATCATTATTATTATTCATTGCCAAGCTACAACCCTAATTGGAAAACAAGATGCTACAAGCCCAATGGCTCCAACAGGGAAACCACCCCAGTGCGGAATGGAAATAGAGAGAACGAATAAGCTATATAAATGAAATATATATATATATATATATATATATATATATATATATATATATATATATATATATATATATATATATATATATATATATAAATATAAAATATACTAAGATCGGTAACGATGTTAAAATAATTTAGATAAGTCATATAAAAACTATGAAACGACACTCATGACAACCTGTTCTACAGAAAAGCATTTGCAAACAACTTTGAACTTCTGGAGTTGTGCCGATTCAACCGCCAGATTAACAAGATCATTCCACAGTCTGGTCATAACTGGAGTAAAACTTATCGAATACTGAGTATTATTGAGCATTTTGATGGAGAAGATAAGACCGTTAAAATCAATTATCATCCCTAGTTAACTGCGTACCGGATAGTACAGTCTGGGAAGATCTGGGTGCAAGAGATGGTCAGACTGACGTAAAGTCTGATTCAATATACACAAAGAACTAACTGAACGACGGTGACAGATTTACATCCACATCTGGGATAAGGAGTTTAATACACCGCAAGATTTTGTCCAACCAATTTAGGTGAAATTTAGCAGCTGAAGAGTAAATCCGTAAATCTAAAAACATTAAATCAGCATCCAAAATTAATTTAAGAATCGGATTACAAGAGGCAACATCAATAAAGGATAGATGGACACACACACACACACACACACACACACACACACACACACACACACACACATATATATATATATATATATATATATATAGCACAGCGTGATATACATGCTGTAAGAAATTATACCGACAATTTTAAACATTCAAACTGTAACACAAGATAACCGAAGAAGAATTATTATAAATAACCAAAGTCATATTAGGAAAAAAAAAAAAACTACTATTTCCAATTCATCTTAAAGACAAAATTTTCCAATCGTAAGGCTCAACACTGCACAGTATTCTAGAAGTTTTATTTCAACTGTGGCCAGATTGCGGTGTGATCTTCCTAATCAGCCAGTTGAATCGGTGGAACTTCAGAAATTGAGACTTACCGCGAATGTATTCATGTTGAACAGTGACATAAGACTCTCTTCATAGTTTATAATACGACAGACTATTTCAAAGTTGTTAATGACCTTAAAGTATCTTACTGTATATTGATCATTCATTACTTCTCGTGTAGTTTATTTCCTTTCCTCACTACGCTATTTGTCCCTTTTGGAGCCCCTGGGGCTATAGCATCCTGATTTTTCAACTGGGGTTGTGGCTTAGCTAGTAATAATAATTATTATAATAATTAAAGTGCTACCAGTCATTAATTACTGTTGATACTCTTTGATTTAAAGAATTAAACAATCACACCTATTTTCCACCTTAGTAGTACAAGGCATTACCGCCTTACCCAAGGCCTCTTACACTGACCGCCTCTACGTTAATGGCAGGTAAGATGTCAGCTGGCGCAGAAGAATTATAAATCAGCATATGTCGTTAGAGAACGTGAGCTATAAATTACTCTTAGAGGATTGTAAGAGGTCAGAGGGATTTATCTTTTTATAATGACAAATTGTATCTCCAAAATTAACATTGGATGGGAGGAACATATATCAGAGCATTATTATTATTATTATTATTATTTATATTATCAAGGATTTAATTTCTCACATGCACATTGCTTTTATACAAATACTTTTAAAGGAAACTTTAAATGATTCATTATAAGTTATGATTCTATGTTGAAAATTGATTTAATTAAGAGATTGTATATAAGAAACAGGTGTCTTTCCGTCCTTTTTGAAAATTGATTTTTGAACGCTATTTGAATTAAAATTACAAAATAAAACCTAAATTCATCGTAGCTATAGAAAGATATTCTATTCTTTCCGCAATATATATATATATATATATATATATATATATATATATATATATATATATATATATATATATATATATATATATATATAAAGAGAGAGAGAGAGAGAGAGAGAGAGAGAGAGAGAGAGAGAGAGAGAGAGAGAGAGAGAGAGAGAGAGATAACCTAACTCACTCATGGATATATGATGTCAAGAAAATGTTTTGTCTTCCCATAAGAGAGAGAGAGAGAGAGAGAGAGAGAGAGAGAGAGAGAGAGAGAGAGAGAGAGAGAGAGAGAGAGAGAGAGAGAACCTAAATCCTTCATGGATAAACGAAGATATCAAGAAAATATTTCATTCCCTCCCAATAATAAAGAGAGAGAGAGAGAGAGAGAGAGAGAGAGAGAGAGAGAGAGAGAGAGAGAGAGAGAGAGAGAGAGAGAGAGAGAGAGAATATGCTGGGAAGCAAAAAAAGGCAGCAGCTGCTCGTAGCGGGGGTGTGACTGAGGGCGGCTCCGTATCCCTTTCGACTCCTGATGACAACAGCGAACGCAGTTTGCTCTTCGATTGTTTTCATCTGCGGATGACGACGACAGCGTCGCCACCTCTGGCTCCGAAC
>NC_090737.1:38921277-38948777 GCF_036898095.1 Palaemon carinicauda | reverse complement strand
TTTCAAAAAGGAAAATTGAATCCAAACCTATAGTCCTATAGTAAATTCAAGAAAGGTATCCATTCCTATAGCCAATTTCCCATAAAACAAAATGGTTTTAGAAGGGAGGAAAAATGTCAAAGAAAATGATTTTGCACCAAACACGTATCTTGTCAGAATCGGTATATCACAAAAACGTCATGTCTATCCCATCAAATCTTTGAAATCATTTACCGAAACCGCTCGTATCATAAAGCAGTAATCCTGTTCGTAGAAAAGTACTTAGATTAGATTAGAAGAAAGGTCTTAAAGCCATTTATTCTCCCCGCAGTGGCTTCTTTATCCTCTACATTGTCTGTTACGAAGATATTCGATTACTGAAATGAAAGGTAATCCCATAAATATAGTCCCTTCGAACGTTGTTTTTCGAACGTGACATGAACATGAAATAAAAATACGCTCTCTGCTAATAAAAGACACTTTATTGGGGGAAGAAACTCACTTCAATTTCCCCATATAAACACATAAAACAAAAAAGAATTATAATCCTAGAAATCGCCAACTGGAAGAAAGTAGAAAAAAAAACTAGTTCACAAATATAGCTGACACAAAGCCCCATTATTCATCCCTGGAACGATAGCCAAAATCTTCGCAACTCCTTGGCGTGACAGTACGATACAAAAATATTATCTTAGTGGTGTAACCAAAAGCTTTCTCTAGAGTAAAATATTAAAGGATGTCAAAACTTTCCCCCATTTCGATATAAAAGTGGAAAATCGTGAGATTATAAAATAACAAAGTCCCATATCCAGACAGCGTTCGTAGGACTATGATGACCAAGACGTTACTGTGATGTAAAGCCACGACGTTTCTTGTTACATTACTTAAAACAATATGCATAAATAATAAACGCGATGGTCTTTCGACTAGATTAGTGACTCCAGCTGTGAATAAGGACCACATTACTCTTTTAAGATATAAATACTTTTCTCAATCTCCCCTATACAATAAAGACTAAGTGTCTGGCTATATATATATATATATATATATATATATATATATATATATATATATATATATATATATATATATATATATATATATATATATATATATAATCTTTCTGGTTATGTTCAGTCTCTTCATATCTATCTATCTGGTTTTGTTCAGTCTCTATCCGTCCCTAGGGTATGGGGGAAATAAAGAAGTCATACCCAGGTGAAAAGGGTTGTGGTTGGGAAAGGAAGAGGGTGAGGGAAATGCTGAATACTTAAATATGCATATCTATCCAAATATGTAACCGTCACTTTTGACGGGTCGCGTACATTAGCATAAAATAAATTAGCATCATACAACTTCTTCGAATGTGGAGACATTCTTCATTTAAGGACACAGAGTTGTGGTGGCCGATGTGGTAACGACCCTGACGGGTGAATGCCAGACTGGGGTTCGAGTCCCGCTCAAACACGTTAGTTTCTTTGGTCGCTGAAACGTCACCATTCTAAGGAAGAGGGTTTGGGGAAGCCTATAGGTCTATCTGCTGAATCATCAGCAGCCATTGCCTGGCCTTCCTTGGTCCTACCTTGGGTTGAGAGGGGGGCTTGGGCGTTGATTACATGGTCAGTCTCTAGGGCATTGTCCTACTCGATAGGGCAATGTCACTGTCCCTTGCCCCTACTATTCATGAGCGGCATTTAAACCTTTAAACAGGTTCAACATAGATTTAGAAGAGATGAAAATAATTAAGTCGAGAACACGTAATTCTCAAGAGTCACATACACAAATAGGCTTACCTGTCACATTTGTTTGAATAGTATACCTCTTGATGTTTACCAAATGTGCTAGTGTAACCAAGCGGGAAAGGTGTTTTAACAACAAGCTTAAGTATACTTAGCAGTAACACCTCTTCAGGAAATCAGTCATAAATATACATGTGAATATGTGACTTACATTTCGAGCAAAATCAAAGGTGACTTGCGGTCAGCATCATGCTATTAGTTCAGGTGAACAATTTTCCATCATCAGCAAATACACGTAGGATGTAGGGTAACGAATGCCTAAGTTCATTTCTCTTAATTCAAAATGTCTAAAATTGTTATACAGACAGATGAAAGGAAAATTTTGTATTCTTATCATTAATATTATTGTAAAAACACAAAAATTATACTATCCAGGAAGTTTGGTTTCTCGCACATGCTAAGAAATGAAAAATATCTGCACTCAGTCAGGCGTACAAAACTAGAAAAGTTTTCAGTTCAACAAAATTACTAAAAACTATTTAACTATCTGTTAAATATTCTCTCTCTCTCTCTCTCTCTCTCTCTCTCTCTCTCTCTCTCTCTCTCTCTCTCTCTCTCTCTCTCTCTCATTATTATTATTATTATTACCAGCTAAGCTACAACCCTAGTTGGAAAAGCAGGAAGCTATAAGCCCAAGGGCACCAACAAAGAAAAATAGCCTAGTGAGGAAAGTAAATAATTAGACTACAAAAGTAATGAACAATTAATTTTTTTCAAGAACAGTAGCACCATTAAAATTGATATTTCATATATAAACTATAAAAAAAGATAGAATAGTTTGTTCGAGTATAGTAATAATGATAAAAATAGCATCAATTATTAAGAAAACCAAAAAATATTAATCTCTCAAAGCCAACAAATTTTCTAAAACGTATCTTGGCCCTTTTACCCCACCATAAGGTTAAATTTCGAGCACATTTTGCTAAATAATATTTTTTAAATTACTCTAACAGGGTTAATTTTTGTCCTAGAGAGATCAGGTTGGTCTCATTCTTTTGGAAAATGCCTGAAATTTCTCATAAAATTATCAAAAATAGTAAAAACGTGTAATTAAGAGTGTTTTGCAAGAACGTACCGGTATGTCTTTTGGGGGTGAAAGGGCGTATCGTATTGTCTTGCTTTAAAGACAACAAAGAAAAGCGGGAAAAAAAACTGAAAAAAAAATCCCTTAACTTACCGGTACCCCCAATACAATAAAAAATCGAGTTTATAGGCCTAAAGAAAAAAAATCAAGATTCCCATAATTCAGTGGGAATCTAACATTTGAGTGTAGCCCTACTTAAGAGAGTACGTGAGGCTGAGGACGATAAAACGAGCCCTGGATAAATGCCTCCTGCTTCTCACTTCCTACGTCAAATACTTAAAATAAATCAGAAACTTCTCAGGCGAGATGAAGGAAAAGGTGAAGTTAAGGTTGCTTTGGAAATAAGAAGGTTCGGGTCGTTAGGTGCGTGAGACTAAGATTGGGTTCATAAGATTGTGGAAATTGGGTTTAGAAGAATGTTTAAACGAGTGTTTAAATTGGGTATATAATATTGTTAAAATTGGGTTTATAAGATTGTTAAAATTGGGTTTAGAAGAAATTTTATGAGTGTTTAAATTGGGTATATAATATTGATAAAATTGGGTTTATAAGATTGTTGAAATTGGGTTTAGAAGAATGTTTATAAGAGTGTTTAAATTGGGTATATAATATTGTTAAAATTGGGTTTATAAGAATGTTAAAATTGGATTATAAGATTGTTGAAATTGTGTTTAGAAGAATGTTAAAATTGGGTTTATAAAATTGTTAAAATTGGATTTAGAAGAATGTTAAATTTGGGTTTATAAGATCGTTGAAATTGGGATTAGAAAAATGTTAAAATTAGGTTTAGAAGAATGTTGAAAATGGGTTTACAAGATTGTTAAAATTGGGTTTATAAGAATTTCAAAACTGGGTTTATAAGAATGTGTTTATATGAACATCAAAATTTGGTTTAGAAGAATGTTAAATTGGGTTAAGAAGAATGTTAAAATTGGGGTTATAACATTGTTAAAATTGGGTTTATAAAATTGTTAAAATTAGGCTTAGAAGAACGTTAAAATTGGGTTTATAAGAATCTTGAAACTGGGTTTATAAGAATGTGTCTATAAAAAACATTAAAATTTGGTTTAGCAGCATGTTAAATTGGGTTTAGAAGAATGTTTAAACTAGATTTATAAGAATAATAAAACTGGGTGTATCAGATTGTTAAAATTGGGTTTAGAAGAATGTTTAAATTGGGTTTATAAGATTGTTAAAAGTGAGCGCATAAGAGTGTTAAAACTAGGTTTAGAAGAATGTTAAAAATTGGGTTTATACGATTGTTAAAAGTGAGCTTAGAAAAATGTTAAAGTTGGATTTAGAAGATTGTTAAAACTGAGTTTAGAAGAATATTAAAATTTGGTTTATAAGAATATTGAAACTGGGTTTATAAGAATGTTAAAATTGCGTTTATAAGAATTTGTTTACAAGAATGTCAATTTCAAAAGTTTAAACTTGCAGCGAATGGTTTTATGTTGAACAGGCAGTCATAAATCTCTTTTTATAGTTTATGTATGAAAGATCTGTTTTAATGTTGTTAATGTTTTCAAACTTATTATCGTAATTGTTCACTTCTTATCTTGTAGTTTATCCATTTCTTTATAGGAGCCCTTGAGCTTATAGCATCCTGCTTTTCCAACTGGGGTTGTAGCTTAGCTAATAATAATAATAATAATAATAATAATAATAATAATAATAATAATAATAATAATAATAATAATAATAATAATAATAATAACTAACTAACTAACAGGTAAGCAACAATATGAAAAATCTAGTTTTTTGTAAAAAAAAAAAAAATATTATATGTACGAATATCAAAATGCGAGAATTACGGCTGAAAAATAACAAATCTATTGAAAATTGCCATTAAAATTCATTCTTATATAACAACACCAAAATACAATGTTCGCCTTGACTGTAAGTCCATTATTATTATTATTATTATTATTATTATTATTATTATTATTATTATTATTATTATTATTATTATTATAGTTATCATAATTACTATTATTATTATTATTATTATTATTATTATTATTATTATTATTATTATTATTAGCTAAGCTATAACACTAATTTAAAAAGCAGGATGCTACAAGTCCAAGGGCCCCATTAAGAAAAAATAGCCGAGTGAGGAAAGAAAATATAAAAATAAATAAATTATATGAGAAGTAATGAATAATGAATATAAAACCTCTTGAGATCCGTAACGACCATAAAATAGATCTGCCATCTATAAACAATGAAAAGAGACTTATTTCATACTGTTCAACATAAGAACATTTGTTATAAGCTCAAGAGCTCCAACAGGGAAAATAGCTCAGTGGCGAAATAAATAAACTATATAAAAAGCAATGAATAAAGAATATAAAATACCATAAAACCAGCAACAATCTTAAAATAGACATGCCATATATAAAAAAAAATGAAAAAGACTTATATCAGGTTATTAGAAAAAAAAAAAAAAACATATGCTACAAGTTTGAACTTCGTATGTGACAATCCAAAGTTATCGTTTCTTCGACAATTTTCCCTCACGGATCCTCCCACCCCGTCAATCACGAAATAATACACAGCTACACCATATAATTGACAACTCTCTGGGCGACGTGAAATGTCCCTTAAGTGACTGGCTAAGAATAGTAAAAAATGGAGGTCCCCAAAAACGAGCTAGGCAAAGACGCCTCCATAACTTCCCCCAACGTGAAGCAGGAGACGTAAACCATAATCACACCGATGGTGGTCATTATCAGAAGGTGGTTTAGGCATCAGCACTCACTTTACACTTTAGGCATGATGTTTTTCAGGGAATTCTACTAGCTACGGGGACCGGGAGGGGGAGTGGGGTTGTTGAATGTGAGTGAAAGAGAGCATGTGTGCATATCCTTGTGTAGAAAACAGTATATTTTCATGGAGTTATGTGATGAATGAAATCAACCGAAAGATAAAGAAATATCAATGATATGTATATATATATATATATATATATATATACATACATACATACATACATACATACATACATACATATATATATATATATATATATATATATATATATATATATATATATATTTATATATATATTTTGATACATATATGACAATCTACCCACTAAACATAGAAGTGTCAGTATTCACGCCTTCCTCATAAACTAACAAAGTACCCTGATAATAAATGTCTCAAGAAACATCTTAGTCAATCTATTTAAGTTGAAGAGATCTCAATATTGCATAATTACTTCTCTTGCAATTTCCTTATTTCCTTTCCTCGCTGGGCTATTTTCCCTGTTGGAGCCCTCGGGCTTATAACCTTCTGCTTTTCCAACTAAGGTTGTAGCTTAGAAAGTAATAATAATAATAATAATAATAATAATAATAATAATAATAATAATAATAATGATGATGATGATGATGATAAACCTTCGCCAACTTTATTGCGAAAGTAAGTTTAGATAGGCAAGTATTTGTTTATATGTTTGTCTGTCTGTGTGTTTGTGATTCGCATAACTCAAAAACGATTTGACCGAATCTCATATAATTGGGTGGGATGACTGACTATGATCCAAGGACAGTTTGACTAGATTTTGCTAGTGATTGATTCAAAAGTCAAGGCCAAGGTCATGAAAAGGTCAACAATGTCTTTTGGCCATATCGTGGCCAATTTCTATCTGATTTGCATGAAACTAGTGACAGAATGTGCATAATTTAATTGCCTATCTTGTTATATACAACATGGTATAGGCGAAGGTATGCGCCCTATCGAGTGTCCGTTCTAGTTTGTAATGTTGTTAGTCAAACTGGTCATGAAATCCATGAGTTCACGGAATCATCAATAGAAGAAACTGATATTCTTGGATATTATTTAATAACAGATCAAACCGTAGTCTTTTTTAAGTTCTTGCTTGAGGGTACACTCGGGAACACTATTCTATACTATTTCTCTTCCTCAATTTTCTTTAAGTTACTATAGTTTACATATGAAAGATCTATTTTAATGCTGTTACTGCTCCTAAAATATTTCATTTTAGTTGTTCATTGCTTCTCTTAGTTTATTTCCTTATTTTTTTCTTCACTGGACTATTTTTCCCTGTTGGAGGCCTTGGACGTATAGCAATCTGCTTTTCCAATTAAGGTTGTAGCTTGGCTAATAATAATAAAGAAATAATAATAATAATAATAATAATAATAATAATAATAATAATAACAATAATAACAATAACGTTGAAGAAAGAATGAATAATTCTATCTATCCTTCTGCAATAAGGTTCCATTACTTTAATAAGCTGTTTGTTTTAATTAAAGGAGAGTCTGGTGGCATCCCCAGCCCTGTCCCCACACCTCTCTTTAGGTTTGATAAATAAGTTTCTAATTTATTACTCTTGATGCCATACACAGGGAAATCAACCATGTCTTATTGTCCCAGATATACAGGGTGGACTAAAAAAATAGGGTTGCTGTTAATTCGTTATCTTTTTTTCACCTTCACAATAACGTTTTAGATATATTTTGAGAACTTGAGAGTTTGAAGGTTCATTGTAAATACCTGTATGTATGTAAATAAATGTCTAGATGTCTACTAAATATAAAATGTCTAAGTGTAAACAGTAACTCTACGTTTGGCCCATCCTGTATTTGACTTTCCTTTTCCGGGATTGGTAAAATCGGGCAACTGATAAACTATAAAGTAAAACTTAGGTAAATCGTACCACAGAAATGAAAAAAAAAAATAAACCCCAAAAATCCAAATTAACTTTAAAAACTATCATCCTAAAACATAGACCAAAAACAGCTAATAACCTATTGATCTAATTACCATGACTTAATTAGTCATTATTTTTTTTCTTTAAAGTGTCATAATGATATCAACACTAATAATGCAAGATCATCAGGTGGAAACAGAAGTGATGTTAAAGTAAAAAAAAAAAATGGTATAATTATTTCCAAAATGCTAGTTTAGACAAAAGACATTGCTATTGGAAGTAAAAAATAATTTTATGGCATAAAACATCACAGACAGATAAACCCACTCTCTCTCTCTCTCTCTCTCTCTCTCTCTCTCTCTCTCTCTCTCTCTCTCTCTCATGTATGTATGTATGTAGGGATACATGCACACACACAATACTGTATATATATATATATATATATATATATATATATATATATATATATATATATATATATATATATATATATATACAAACATATATTTAGTATATATGTATGCACATATGCATGAAAAAATACATACTAATGTATATAATACATACATAAACTTATGTATAATATATATATATATATATATATATATATATACATATATATATATATATATATATATATATATACATATATATATATATATATATATATATATATATATATATATATATATATATATATATATATATATATATATATATATATATATATTCATTTGATTATAGAGTCAACCCGTTGAAAAATTGATTTGTGCCTTCATCGATCTATGTACCAACTCTTGCCTAACGGTTATCCTACTGGAGAGGAGAATGCAAGGGACTTGCAACTTCCTTCCAAAAGACTTTTCGAGATTAGATAGGTTAACACCCAATGGAGATGCCCCCTCTACAAGGAAAAGTAATATAATAAAGGATATTCTAACATGTAAGGAAAAGAAAAAGATATGGGCAGGACATATAATGAGAACTAGAGGGGCACTCAATAGAGCGCAGAACTCCACCGCGGCAGATTATTTCTCGACCTTCTGCTCGACCTTGATCTTGACCTTTGACCTTAACATGTATTAATTGGCGTGAATTTTCATACACTCACATAGAACCCAGTTTGAAGTCTCTGTCACAACGATGTCTAAAATCATGGCTGATTACGTGAATTGGACATTTTGCTTGACCGCAACCTTGAACTTGACCTTCAAAAATTTAATCAAATCCAGTTTTTACTTTTAATTAATATCTGCAATTTTCATTAATCTACAATTAAAATTGTGGCCAGGAAGCTGTTCACAAACACATACCCACACCCACACAAACAAACACAAAAAGGGGCGAAAAAAATTACCTTCCAACTTCGTTGGTGGAGGTAATGCCAGACAATAGATGGACATTAAGAATAACAGAATGGGAACATGGAAATTACAAAAAAAGAAGGGGAAGGAAGAGAAGACGACAGATTGACAAACCAAGGAAGTTTGCGGGTAGGAATGGCATAGAAAGCCCATAAAAAGACAAGTGGAAAGACATGTCTATGGGCTTTGTCCTTCAGTGGACTACCAACGATTGATGATAATGATGGAAGGACATTTCTGAGGCCTTTGTCTTGCATTGGACTAGTAACGATTGATGATGATGATGATGATGATGAAAGGATATGTCTGAGGACTTCGTCTTGCAGTGGACTAGCAACAATTGATGATGATGATGATGATGATGATAGAATGACATGTCTGAGGCCTTTGTCTTGCAGTGGACTAGCAACGATTGATGATGATGATATAAGGACATGTCTGAGGCCTTTGTCTTATAGTGGACTAGCAACAATTGATGATGATGATGATGATGATAGAATGACATGTCTGAGGCCTTTGTCTTATAGTGGACTAGCAACAATTGATGATGATTATGGAAGTCCACGTCTGAGGCCTTTGTCTTGCAGTGGACTAGACAAGATTGATGATTGATGATTATGGCACATGTTTGAGGCCTTTGTCTTGCAGTGGACGAGCAAACGATTGATAATGATGATGCAAGGACATGTCTGAGGCCTTTGTCTTGCAGTGGACGAGCAAACGATTGATGATGATGATGGAAGGACATGTCTGAGGCCTTTGTCTTGCAGTGGACGAGCAATGATTGATGATGATAATGGAAGGACATATCTGAGGCCTTTGTCTTGTAGTGGACTACACACGATTGATGATGATGTAAGTCCATGTCTAAGGCCTTTGTCTTGCAGTGGACTAGACACGATTGATAATGATGATGGAAGTCCATGTCTGAGGCTTTTTCTTGCAGTGGACAGACATGAATGATGATTATGATGGAAGGACATGTCTGAGGCCTTTGTCTTTCAGTGGACTAGACATGATTGATGATGATGATGATGGAAAGACATGTCTGAGGCCTCTGCCTTGCAGTGGACTAGACACGATTGATGATGATGATGGAAGGACATGTCTGAGGCCTTTGACTTGTAGTGGACTAGCAACAATTGATGATGATTATGGAAGTCTACGTCTGAAGCCTTTGTCTTGCAGTGGACTAGACAAGATTGATGATTGATGATGATGGCACATGTTTGAGGCCTTTGTCTTGCAGTGGACAAGCAAACGATTGATGATGATGATGGAAGGACATGTCTGAGGCCTTTGTCTTGCAGAGGACGAGCAATGATTGATGATGATAATGGAAGGACATGTCTGAGGCCTTTGTCTTGTAGTGGACTACACACGATTGATGATGATGTAAGTCCATGTCTAAGGCCTTTGTCTTGCAGTGGACTAGACATGATTGATGATGATGATGGAAGTCCATGTCTGAGGCCTTTTTCTTGCAGTGGACAGACATGAATGATGATGATGATGGAAGGACATGTCTGAGGCCTTTGTCTTGCAGTGGACTAGACATGATTGATGATGATGATATAAGGACATGTCTGAGGCTCTTGTCTTGCAGTAGACGAGCAACGATTGTTGATGTTGATAGAAGGACATGTCTGAGGCCTTTGTCTTGCAGTGGACTACACAGGATTGATGATGATGATGGAAGGACATGTCTGAGGCCTTTGATTTGCAGTGGACTAGGCATGATTGATGATGATGATATAAGGACATGTCTGAGGCCCTTGTCTTGCAGTAGACGAGCAACGATTGTTGATGTTGATAGAAGGACATGTCTGAGGCCTTTGCCTTGCAGTGGACTGGACATGATTGATGGTGATGATGGAAGGACATGTCTGAGGCCTTTGTCTTGCAGTGGACTAGACATGATTGATGATGATGATATAAGGACATGTCTGAGGCCCTTGTCTTGCAGTAGACGAGCAACGATTGTTGATGTTGATAGAAGGACATGTCTGAGGCCTTTGTCTTGCAGTGGACTACACAGGATTGATGATGATGATGGAAGGACATGTCTGAGGCCTTTGTCTTGCAGTGGACTAGACATGATTGATGATGATGATATAAGGACATGTCTGAGGCCCTTGTCTTGCAGTAGACGAGCAACGATTGTTGATGTTGATAGAAGGACATGTCTGAGGCCTTTGCCTTGCAGTGGACTGGACATGATTGATGGTGATGATGGAAGGACATGTCTGAGGCCTTTGTCTTGTAGTGGACTAGCAACAATTGATGATGATTATGGAAGTCCACGTCTGAGGCCTTTGCTTTACAGTGGACTAGACACGATTGATGATGATGATGGAACGACATGTCTGAGGCCTTTGTCTTGTAGTGGACTAGCAACAATTGATGATGATTATGGAAGTCCACGTCTGAGGCCTTTGTCTTGCAGTGGACTAGACAAGATTGATAATGATGATGGAAGTCCATGTCTAAGGCCTCTGCCTTGCAGTGGACTAGACACGATTGATGATGATGATGGAAGGACATGTCTGAGGCCTTTGTCTTGTAGTGGACTAGCAACAATTGATGATGATTATGGAAGTCCACGTCTGAGGCCTTTGTCTTGCAGTGGACTAGACACGATTGATGATGATGTAAGTCCATGTCTGAGGCCTCTGCCTTGCAGTGGACTAGACACGATTGATGATGATGATGGAAGGACATGTCTGAGGCCTTTGTCTTGTAGTGGACTAGCAACAATTGATGATGATTATGGAAGTCCACGTCTGAGGCCTTTGTCTTGCAGTGGACTAGACACGATTGATAATGATGATGGAAGTCCATGTCTGAGGCCTCTGCCTTGCAGTGGACTAGACACGATTGATGATGATGATGGAAGGACATGTCTGAGGCCTTTGTCTTGTAGTGGACTAGCAACAATTGATGATGATTAAGGAAGTCCACGTCTGAGGCCTTTGTCTTGCAGTGGACTAGACACGATTGATGATGATGTAAGTCCATGTCTAAGGCCTCTGCCTTGCAGTGGACTAGACACGATTGATGATGATGATGGAAGGACATATCTGAGGCCTTTGTCTTGTAGTGGACTAGCAACAATTGATGATGATTATGGAAGTCCACGTCTGAGGCCTTTGTCTTGCAGTGGACTAGACACGACTGATAATGGTGATGGAAGTCCATGTCTGAGGCCTCTGCCTTGCAGTGGACTAGACACGATTGATGATGATGATGGAAGGACATGTCTGAGGCATTTGTCTTGTAGTGGACTAGCAACAATTGATGATGATTATGGAAGTCCACGTCTGAGGCCTTTGTCTTGCAGTGGACTAGACACGATTGATGATGATGTAAGTCCATGTCTAAGGCCTCTGCCTTGCAGTGGACTAGACACGATTGATGATGATGATGGAAGGACATGTCTGAGGCCTTTGTCTTGTAGTGGACTAGCAACAATTGATGATGATATGGAAGTCCACGTCTGAGGCCTTTGTCTTGCAGTGGATTAGACACGATTGATAATGATGATGGAAGTCCATGTCTGAGGCCTCTGCCTTGCAGTGGACTAGACACGATTGATGATGATGATGGAAGGACATGTCTGAGGCATTTGTCCGGCGGTGGACTAGTTACATCCGACGATGATGATGTTGATGATGATGATGATGATGAAGATGATGATAATGATAGCTAATATATGAAAGTATTGTCAAATACTCAGGGGCCCTCTAACATTACCATTCTCACCTTTTTTCTTTTTTTAAATTTTGAAATAATAAACATCAGTTCCCTCCTCCTCCTCCCTAATTCGTGAAATCAGTGGTTGGTATCAATCATTTCACTCTCAACCCGTAACAACTCTCCGAGAGGCGTAATAGCAAACCTGTCACCGTTCACGCCTCCCAACGCCGCCCACGACCGACTACGTGAGAACACGCCCGCTCGAATCGCCTCTCTGCGACCCGAGATGGCTGCTGATCTTAACGGGGGGAGGCATTAGCAATTATCGGCATGGATTATCAGCTAAGAAAAAAACATTACGACTGCGTGACAGTAGAGGAAGAGCTATGTTTTACAAAGGGGGACCTCTCTCTCTCTCTCTCTCTCTCTCTCTCTCTCTCTCTCTCTCTCTCTCTCTCTCACACACAATGAAAAAAACATTAGCTTTGATAATAATAATTTAAAACTTAAGAGATTCAAATAAATTATAATATCTCCATCCCTTACACAATGAAAATATGTTAGCACTGCTGATGATAATAATGTGAAATCTATAGGTTTGAAGAACTTATAATCTCTCTCTCTCTCTCTCTCTCTCTCTCTCTCTCTCTCTCTCTCTCTCTCTCTCTCTCATACCTTTAGAGTCCCAGTCAGTTCAACGTTTTTATGATTTCCTGCGTCATCAGACCCAGAGATCCATAAGACAGACAAGCCTTTTGCTTCCTTCCCAGAAGCGGTTTCGTGTCGTTGGCAGGGACGCCGTCGTCCATAGTTGGCAGGTCTTGTGATAATGAGAGGTTACGGCAAAAAGAAGCTCAATTGAGAGAGAGAGAGAGAGAGAGAGAGAGAGAGAGAGAGAGAGAGAGAGAGAGAGAGAGAGAGAGAGAGAATTCGTAGATGAGTGGGTGTTTTGTATGGGGGAGATGACTGAGGAACTGTTTACAATGAGATTGGGGTTGCTTTTCAGATATGAGAGAGAGAGAGAGAGAGAGAGAGAGAGAGAGAGAGAGAGAGAGATGGGGAAAATGATTGAGGAACTGGTTACGAATGAGGTGGGGATTATAAATTTATTTCAGATATGTGGGGAAGAAATAGAGGAAACGATGGGCGGAAGAGAAAAAATCCCGTAGAATGTAGGGAGTTTGCTATAAGAAACTGCGATGGCATTCTTCGGCATCAATTACAGGTGACATAGTTATTCGTCATTCACGTACAAGTTGTACACACGCATTAGAATTTTTCCAACCTATAAATTTCACATTAGCATCATTATCAATGTTGACGTTTTTTATTGAGAGAGAGAGAGAGAGAGAGAGAGGAGAGAGAGAGAGAGAGAGAGAGAGAGAGAGAGAGAGAGAGAGAGAGATTATTAATTGTTTAAACCTATAAATTTCACATTAGCATCATTATCAATGTTGACGTTGTTTATTGAGAGAGAGAGAGAGAGAGAGAGAGAGAGAGAGAGAGAGAGAGAGAGAGAGAGATTATTAATTGTTTAAACCTATAAATTTCACATTAGCATCATTATCAACGTTGACATTTTCCTATTGAGAGAGAGAGAGAGAGAGAGAGAGAGAGAGAGAGAGAGAGAGAGAGAGATTATTAATTGTTTAAACCTATAAATTTCACATTAGCATCATTATCAATGTTGACGTTTTTTATTGAGGGAGAGAGAGAGAGAGAGAGAGAGAGAGAGAGAGAGAGAGAGAGAGAGAGAGAGAGAGAGAGAGATGATTAATTGTTTAAACCTATAAACTTCACATTAGCATCATTATCAATGTTGACGTTTTTATATTGAGAGAGAGAGAGAGAGAGAGAGAGAGAGAGAGGAGAGAGAGAGAGAGAGAGAGAGAGAGAGAGAGAGAGAGAGAGTTATAATTTCTTTAAAGCTATAAATTTCACATTATAATTATTATCGATGTGAACTCTATTAGCGTGCCTTATTCCCATTCGTATGGGGTAACACGGTTGCCTTCTTTTGAAGGACTTTGCTTTGGCTTTGGGGTGGACCGTAGTCCCGAACGGCTGCCCTGCCTGCCATCGCTAGACCCCGGTAGCGTATGTGTGTGTTGTACCAGCCACCATCGCCATTCCTCCCAGCAGCAAGAATTCATGGCGTAATGAGATTGACAGCTCGAGACGTGTGAGGTGTCTGCTATGTTTTTAGGTGTTGTAATGGCCGTGTTTGTGTGTATATTAGTCTGTAACACCCATTTGCTTTACGCAAACCTATCCGTCGATTACATACATCAAGATCGAGAGAATGTATTCTCTCGATCTTGTCTGTTTCAGTTGCATGTTTTCTTTGTTCCATCTACTAACTAGGAATTTCTTTACTTCTTTGATTTGTTCCACTCGTTCTTTCCTAGATGGAATGTCTTTATTTCATCTATTTTCTTTTTTTTTCATTTATTTTCCATTTATTACTTATAATAATAATAATAATAATAATAATAATAATAATAACTATTGTTATTATTATTATTATTATTATTATTATTATTATTATTATTATTATAATAATGATAATAATACTGATAATAATAATAATGATAACAATAGTAATACTAATGATAATAATGATAATAATATATAATGATAAATATTATTATTATTATTATCATTATTATTATAATAATAATAATAATAATAATAATAATAATAATAATAATAATATATGGCATAGAAGGCAATAACAAACAAACTTACGTGGTACAGTTGGCTTTATTAATTCCAGTACACTTCACGGAAAGTTAAGGAGACAACTGACAGCTGTTGTAAATTGTAGCTGGTAACTCTGTGTTTAGCAAAATAGAAACTGTTGGCAACGCTGGCTGTACAGAAAAGTCGCTGAGCGTCAAACCACTTGATCAAAATCATTTATAATAATTTTACGAAGTGCTGCATGGAAAAATATTGCTTATTGCTTAACAACACTTTGTAAAATTAATAGAAATGCTTTTGATCACGTTTTTGCAATCCCAGCTACTTTTTCTGTACAGGCAGTGTTGCTAACATTTCTCTTTCTCAAAAAAAAAAGTTCCTTTTACTCTCCATCTTCCTTAGTCCAACCACTCGATCTTCCCAACTGAGACCGTACTTTATCTAATGATGCAAGCTTGTACCTCTGCATCCAAGGATATTTCCTTCTCAAAATAAAAAGTTCCTTTTCGTCTCCATCTTCCTTCGATCTTCCCAACTGAGACCGTACTTTATCTAATGATGCAGGCTTGTACCTCTGCATCCAAGGATATTTCCTTCTCAAAAAAAAGTTCCTTTTCCTCTTCATCTTCCATAGTCCAAACACTCGATCCTCCCAACTGAGACCGTCCTTTATCCAATGATCCAGGCTTGTAACTCTGCATCTAAGGATATTTCCTTCTCAAAAAAAAAAAAAAAAAAAAAAAAAAAATTCCTTTTTCTCTTTACTTTTAGCTGCTGCTGTTTCTTCTCCTCGTCTTGTTGCAGATCCTTCATTTTTTTCTTCTGGATCGTATAAATTTCTATATTTTGGGGGGGATTTTATATTCATTTTTTATTTTATAGATCTAATATTTTCTGTAGATTCTATAGTTTTTTTTATATTCTGGATTTCTTTAATTTTTTGCTGCTTCTGCTTCTCCTCCTCTTGTTGCAGATGCTTTCTTTTTTTCTTCTGGATTTCATAGCTTTTTTTTTTATTTTTTGGGGATTCTACTGGTTATTTATTTTTTTTTGGATTTTATAGTTTTTATTTGTTTATGTATTTATTTATTTTTTTCTGCTGCTGCTTCTCCTTCTCTTCTTGTCGCCCTGCGTCATTTTTTGGATTTAATAGATTTTATATTTTTTTCGATTATATAGATTTTATATTTTTTGTACATTTTATAATCTTTTAATTTTATTTTTCTTTTATTTTTAGCTGCTGCTGCTTCTTCTCTCGTTTTGGTGCTGCTGCTTCTTTTATTTTTTCTTCAAGTTTTTTTTTTTATTTTACTGGTTTTATATCTTTTTGGATTTTATAGTTTTTTATTTGGGGGGGGGGGGTAGTATTTTGTTGTTGCTGATTCACATCCAGCTTCTCCTTCTATTGCTGCTGCCACTTATTTTTTTTCTTTTTTTTTTTGGATTTTGTAGTTTTTATATTTTTATTTTTATTTTTATTTATTGATTTTATATTCTATATCTTAGTTTTTTATTTACTTATTATTATTATTTTTTTTTTCGTTGCTGCTGCTTCTCCTCCTCATTTTGCTGGTGCTGTTTATTTTTTTGGGATTTTGTAGTTTTTATATTTTTGGGGGGATTTTATAGGTTTTATACTTTTATTTGTAGAATTTATAGTTTTTCCTTTTTTTTTTTTAATTTGTGGATTTTTCAATTTTTGGCTGCCGCTGCCTCTCCTCCTGCTTCTCCTCATCTTGTTACAGCTGGTTTTTTTTCTTTTTTGGGATTTGTAGATTTCATTTTCTTTTTTTTGTATTTCAGATTTTTTATTTATTCATTTTTTTTTGGGGGGGGGGGATTTTTTTCAATCGTTTTGGTGCTGCTGCTTCTCCTCCTCCCTCTCCTCCTTCTCTTGTTGCTGCTGCTTTTTTTTTTTTTGGGGGGGGGGGGGGTTATCTTTTATTCTGCTGTTGTTTCTCCTCCAAGGATTCAGCTTCTTCCCCAGCCTGACTTCTTTGGTTCCCATATAAGGACCTGACTGCATACTAGAAGAATCTTGCCTCCTCCCCATCTGCATAGCCAGTCATCTAGATTATTTCATCAGAACCACCCGAGGGTTAGTATCCAAAAGAATAGATCTAGATATCTTACAGTTTGTTCACCTGACGATGCCCTTGTACGACTACACCAGGGAACATAACATACTAGAAAAAGACATGGTTTTCCCATCTATAGAGAAAGTACTCTAGGTTATTCCACATCCTTCAAGCCGGGTAGTTGAGCCAAACATCCTTTAAGCACTTCCTGAATATTTCCTCTTAAAAAAAAAATCCCCTTTCTCTCCATCTTTCATTGTCCATCCACTTGATCCTTCCAACTAAGGCAATTCTTTACCAAATGATGTAGAGCTTGTACCATGTGCATCAAAGGATATTTCTTCCTAATTAAAATGACCCTTTCCGCTCCTCTCATATTCTGTCTACTTGATCCTTCTAATGGCTCTTGCATAAAAACTTGTTTACTTACAAATGTAAACTAAAACTAAGACTTTACTCAAAACTCTACTGAAACTTATTCTATGAATATTTTCCACATGCATTTTTTATTTTTTTTTATTTTTCATTTTTTTGTATTTTTAATTTTATAAATTTTGGGGGCTTTCATGTTTTTAAATTTCTTTTTTGGATTTTTTGTTTTTATATTTTCTTGAGGTTTTCTATTTTTTTTAATTCAGGAAAAATTTTTCATTTACATGCGAAAAATTTGCCCAACGCGTCGAACACTGTTCCCTTCTGCCTTCGAGGACGTTGGGTTCCTCTGTCCTGGCTGTTGCCTTGAGCGTGGTGGTTGAAGCACTGCATCGTATTCCTTTCTGATTTGTTCATCCGTTAGAACAGTTTAAGGATTAACCAATTTTTTAAACTTCTCGGATGCCTCCTGTATGAATTTGGGTTTGTCTCCGTGTCTGTCCGGATGAAACTTCATGGCCAAGCCTTTGAAGGCTTTTAAAATTTCTGCCCTCGTGGCCGTCTGACCCACACCCAAAACCTCATAAAGGCTTTGGCTTTCCCATTTCTTCTTTAGCACCTTAGCATCTTCTATGAATCTCAAACATTCCTCAGATTCTTTTACAGTTATCGCTGTTTCGAAGTCATTCAAGGCAGCGTCGAAAAGGCCAAGTCAGAGAAGGTGCTTCTCTCGTAGCATGTAGGGTCTGCATCCTTGAAGACTTTTCTCAATGGCTTGGCAACAGTTCAATATGATATCCGTGTCAAGAGGGTTTCCGGAGGCTGCGTTCGCTTCAGCTCGAAGGAGATGCTGAAGAGCATTTTCAGTTTTTAGAATTTCCTATATATTTTCTTGTTCCTTTATCTTAAGATCTTTTTGGACGCAGTCATTTTCCAGTTTTTCTATTTTCTCATTATGGATATTCTTAATTTCCTCGATTACTTGCTTTTTCACTTTCGTATTAAGAATTTCCTGTTTCTTCTCCTGTTCCTTCATGTGAAGGTCTTTTCCGGCGAAGTCCTTTTCCAGTTTTTTTTTATTTTCTCATTAAGGATTTTCTGAAATTTTTCCATTTCCTCCATTTCCGTTTTAAGAATTTCCTGTTTCTTCTCCTGTTCCTTCATCCGAAGGTCTTTCTCGGCGAATTCCTTTTCCAGTTGTTCTATTTTCTCATTGAGGATTTTCTTAAATTCTTCCATTTCCTCCATTTCCGTTCTAAGAATTTCCTGTTTCTTCTCCTGTTCCTTAATCTGAAGATCTTTTTGGAAGCAGTCGTTTTGCAGTTCTTCCATTTTCTCATGATAAATTTTCTTAATTTCTTCCATTTCCATGTTTCTTCTCCTGTTCCTTCATCTGAAGATCTTTTTGGAAGCAGTCATTTTGCAGTTTTTCTATTTTCTCATGAAGAATCTTCTTAATTTCTTCCATTTCCATGTTTCTTCTCCTGTTCCTTCATCTGAAGATCTTTTTCAGCGCAGTCAATTTTCAGCTTTCTTTTTCTGAGCTTTGAGTTTTTCTTGCGTCTCTTTCTCTGTACGCATTTCTTCTATTACTCTTCTCAATTCATTTAGTTGTCCTTCTTTAGCCTTCCTTCTTATAGCAAATATTATTCCACCGAATATAGCGCCAGCAGCAGCCAAACGGATGAAAATGGGCTTGTTACCATGAGAAAGGGTTTCCTCCCTCGCTCCAATGTCAGATTCGGGGAGAAGTTTGCCAACGAACCATCTTGATTTCAACTGGTCGTTGAATCTCAAAGGTTCTGCCTCCATTTGCCGCAATCCAAGTTCACACCCACGTAGTTCCTCATAGGCTTTCCAATAGTCCCCAATCCAAGGACAGTGCTGCAGCCACCCACCGAGGAAGCCATCCTGAGAGGCGACTGCACGAGTCTCCAAAACGTGGTGTCTCTGGGAGAAGCCACGAAAACCATTTGAAGACCAAGGACTCCTGGGGAGTTCGCAGCTGTCCCTGAAGATTTAACGTCATATCCTCGCATGCAGCGTTCCGTTCTTGAATAACTAAAGCTGCATTTTGAGGCAAGTTGTATTTTCCTCTAACAAATTATCCGATAATATTCACACACACACACACCGAATGCTTGTTCAAAAATAGTAGCCATAACTATACATACCTATCCAGAGGTTCGTATCAGCATTGGTTTGAAAAAAATGAAAGAGTCTTAAAAGGATTCTGAAGACTTTTCAGTCTCCTGGAGACATTTTTGGAGTCACCGACTCCAACAACAGGTCTCCAGGAAATTTTTCCCTCCTCCCCAGACGGAAGACGGTGTTAACTTATGAAATAATAATAATAATAATAATAATAATAATAATAATAATAATAAATAATAAATATATATATGTATATATATATATATATATATATATATATATATATATATATATATATATATATATATATATATATATTTAAGACCCTTTCACATGTGTTTTTTTTGCACCTGAACACTGCACAGTAGGACGGCATAATTATTTTAATTACGCATAAGTATCATAAAAGAAAACGGAGACACGTTCCCGACTCCACCCACACCTGGAGTGAGGCCTGAATTTCAACGGACCCTCGGCCAGGTACTTCTAGTAACGTCACTGCGTAAAAGACCTCATTACTGGTTAGCTATTGAGTAGACCTTGTAATCTCTCGATCCTGATATGCATAATCTGAGGTGTCTACATGGATAGCAAAGTGTCCGCCTTTCTGACGGGTCGGGTGCGGAGTTGAACCCGCGACACAGACTTCGAAGTCCGAGCTTGCTGCCCAAACCGACTCTGCCACCGAGGCTCCCTTATCATCATTATCATGTAGACATATTTTCTTATTGAGAGAGAGAGAGAGAGAGAGAGAGAGAGAGAGAGAGAGAGAGAGAGAGAGAGAGAGAGAGATTATTAATTGTTTAAACCTATAAATTTCACATTAAAATCATTATAAATGTTGACATTTTCTTATTAAGAGAGAGAGAGAGAGAGAGAGAGGAGAGAGAGAGAGAGAGAGAGAGAGAGAGAGAGAGAGAGAGAGAATTATTAATTCTCTAAACCTAAAAATTTTACATTAGCATCACTATCAATATTGACATATTAAGAGAGAGAGAGAGAGAGAGAGAGAGAGAGAGAGAGAGAGAGAGAGATGAGAGAGAGAGAGAGAGAGAGAGAAATATAATTAATTTAAACTTATAAATTTCACTTTATAACCATTATCAATGTAGACATTTTCTTAGAGAGAGAGAGAGAGAGAGAGAGAGAGAGAGTGAGAGAGAGGAGAGAGAGAGAGAGAGAGAGAGAGAGAGAATATAATAATTTATTCAATTCTATAATTTTCTCTTTATAATCATTATCAATGTTGACATTTTCTTATTGAGAGAGAGAGAGAGAGAGAGAGAGAGAGAAAGAGAGAGAGAGAGAGAGAGAAGTTACGAGGCTGGACAGAAAAATGAGAAAAAGGAGGAGAAAAGGGAGAGATGATTGAAGGCTATTAATTGCAGCCCGAGACTGAACGAACACGATAAGGCCTTTGAGTACCTGCTTACAGTGCGCCGCTTGAGGGGCAATCATGACACTACCTCCGTACGGGGAATATATTGATGTGAATTGATAATTATAAACCATATTAATACTACTGTACATAGGTAATCAATGACACTGAGGGAGATGATTCTGTTCTCTCAAATTCATTATCTATGGATTCTGTTTGTCTGTCTGTCTACTGAAATGGACTGTAGGGTTTAAATGCTATATAGAAACTATTAAAAACTGCAGTAAATTATAGTTCACCTTTATACTACACTAAAAAAGCCCTCTGAGAGTGCAGACCTCCGCCACGGCAGCTTATTTCTCGAAACCGGCTTGCCTTTCCCAGAATCAATTTAGACTGTATGCGTATTTGAAGTCTGTGTGACAACCATGTACAAACTTGAGATTAAGGTTAGGGTTAATTCAGTCTCGACCTTAACTTTGACCTTCGTTCTAGGACTTTCAAATTGAATCCCTTCCACGTCCCAACATAACATTTAATTACTGACATTTTCACAACTCTATGTGTAAAATTGTTGCCAGAAAATCGTTTACAAACAATCAGGGTCGAAAACATAACCTCAACGAAGTTAATAAAATATGATAGGAAAAATATTGTACTTTTTTCTTATCCAAAACAAGGGGATATTAGAAGTTGAAGCTTTACAAAAAAGATCAAGTTACAAAAAGAAAAATCGTTCACGTTCTTTTTCTTTCTAAAATCATCTACAACCAGTGGCGTAGCTAGGGTTCTCTCTCTCTCTCTCTCTCTCTCTCTCTCTCTCTCTCTCCTCTCTCTCTCTCTCTCTCTCTCTCTCAACACGCACACCCCGGATCTCCAATTAGTACAAACAACACTTCCCCATTTGGACTATCTTCCTTCAAAGACCCTACCATTCAGTATCTCCAGGCTTCTATCACATTTACAAAGATTAATTTCTCAACCAGACTTTGACTATCCAGTCCTGAGCAGATATTTCAACAACACATCTGAGCATTACCGTAACCTTCTTCACTTCCGACTCGCCGTCTTCTTGTCTCCAATCACCCCTCAAAATACGAATCACTTGTACTCAGAATTACATTCTGGTCTTTCCATCAATCACACACTATATTTATACTTTAGCTCCCATTTTTTCCTATATCAGGACCACGTTTTCTTCTATATCTATAACTCTCGTTAAACTCACCATACGATTTGAACAACTCCTTCGTTGTTCAATCACATTTCTTCTACCCAAATCGCTCACCTCTCCGGTCTATTGATTTCGCGGTTTCCATGACATCATGTGCTACTTTTATTTCTCAAAAATTATCCCCAACTCTTCACTGCTGTCTCAGGGACCTTGAAACCTTTAACTCCCAAAGCTCTCTGCTTTACATTGAACCCCTTCTCAATCTTCCTTTCCGAATTTCCAATAACACGTCAACCAGAAAATCATGACATACTTTTGTCCACTAATTTTCACCCTACTTCATTTATCAAAGCACACTCTCTACCTAAAACATAGTAAAAACAAATATATCAACAAATTAAAAAATATTGTTTTCAATCACACATATTCACCAGTCAAATACCTTTCTTGACACATCAACTTGAAAAAAAGTACTGCATCTTTTTCATTTATTTAAATTTCCAAACAGATCATCAAACACCCCCTTTCTTTTGCTACAAAAAACTTTGTAATTCCTATTTAAACTTTATAATGACTGTGTCATAAATACTACTATGATTTTTATAATCATCTGGTGCCCTCAGTTGTAAATATATTATTATTATTATTATTATTATTATTATTATTATTATTATTATTATTACAAGCTAAGCTAGAACTCTAGTTTGAAAAGCAGGATGCTACAGGACCAAGGAATCCAACAGGGAAAAAATAGCCCAGTAAGGAAAGGAAATAAGGAAATTGATAAACTATATGAGAAGCAATGAACAATTGAAATAGACTATTTTAAGAGCAGTAACAACATTAACTCAGATCTTTCATATATAAACTATATAAAGACTTATGTTAGCCTATTCAGCATGAAAATATTTGCTGTAAGCTTGAACTTTTAAAGTTCTACCGATTCAACTCCCTAAACAGACATATCTTGTGTAGCTAAGAAAAGTTACTCTTCCCAAATCTCATTATTAGTCATACTAGATTAAGGACCCTTCCACATTATGCGATTCATTTCGCCCCCAGATGCGATTGCAGTGCAGTATCTAAATACGACACAAAATTGCGCATATCCTACTTTATCCGACTGCCTTACAAAGTGACCAAATTTTTGACAAGTGCTTCAGTCTGATCTCAGTCCCTGATGTGACAAGATGGACAGAAAGAGAAAATTATTGTGTGGTTATTCACTACATTTGAGAAAAAGAGAAAAAGAAACTCTAGAATTCACTGGGTACACCCTTTGAATACATAAAGGTACTTGTATGGTGCATTAAACATATGTTCTTGGTCATAAGCAGGTCTTCTAGGAGGAGAACACTCCAAAATCAAACCATTGTTCTCGGCTCTTGGATAGTGCCATACCCTCTATACCATGGCCTTCCACTGTCTTGGATTAGAGTTCTCTTGCTTGGGGGTACACTCAGGTATGCTGTTCAGTTTTATTTCTCTTCCTCTTGTTTCTTTTTAAATTTGTATAGTTTATATGTTTAGGATCTAATTTAATGTTCTTACTCTTCTTGAAATATTTTATCTTGACTGTTTAGTTTTCTCTTGTAGTTTATTTATTTCCTTGTTTCCTTTCCTCACTGGGCTATTTTTCCTTGCTTTTTCCAACTAGGGTTATAGCCCAGCTTGTAATAATAATAATAATAATAATAACAACAGCTCCACCCTTATTCTGTAGCTATCATGAGTTACCCTTCCCATATCAGACACACTAGACTGTCACTGTCGCTCTTAGGCTTGTATGCCTCTCTCGTTCGCAGCTGGATCATCATGTTCCACATTTCCTGCCATTTCTTAACACGGTGGCCAAGATGATGTCTTCATAACTACTATCATACAAGAATAAGAAAAAGAACGAACATTATTTCCCTCGGAGATATTTGGACCCATTCCAATGGGTAAAAAATATTGGTTAAAAAGTACAAAATCTTTTATGGTGCTTCGCTACTTTAAGGAACAAAAGTAATTTCCAAGTAGGAGGTTTTAATACAGGCGACACAATTGTGAATAAGATAATCTAAGTTGAATGCATATTGCTTACATGTATACTCATCGTTATATTATACTAGTGTACGTGACCTGTCAAAATGACGGCTAAATATTTACATACATATGAACACACCTCTCTCTCCAAGGTATGACTACTAAATATATATATATATATATATATATATATATATATATATATATATATATATATATATACATATATATATATATACACATATATATATATATATATATATATATATATATATATATATATATATATATATATATATATATATATATATCCCAGAGAGAGAGAGAGAGAGAGAGAGAGAGAGAGAGAGAGAGAGAGAGAGAGAGAGAGAGAGAGAGAGAGAGAGAGTCACGATAATAACGAAGATAAACAATAGTAAAAATACTTAAGACAAATGCATGCGCTATAAAATTTCCATGTTAACTAATTTAGATTTCTTTTCCCGATATAAAGTTACTGCTTAGTAATGTTGTTAAACTTGTCCCACACTTAATTCTGCAGAAATAATTTCATTTTCTTTTCTTTTCAGGGTACATCATCATCATTACCATCATCATCATCATCATCATTATCATCATCATCATCATCATCTCGTCTCACGCCCATTGACGCAAAGGGCCTCAGAGGATTCATTGGCTAGATACATTAAAGGATAGCCAGTTCCTTGTGGGATGGTACATAGATATTATTAAATGAATTATGAGGAATATTGCGTGCATGCATATTACTGTTAGAAGAATGATTCCACCTTGCAAATATAGGTCTCTTGAATTTTATTAATTAAAAGGGAGGAGATTAACCAGTTTATATGAAAAATTTATTTTATTGATGTTACTGTTCTGAAAATATTTCATTTCAATTGGTCTTTACTTCTCTTGTAATTTATTTATTTCCTTATTTCCTTTCGCCAATGGGCTATTTTCCCTGTTGGAGCCCTTGGGCTTATAGCATCCTACTTTTTTAACTGGGGTTGAACTTAGCTAATAATAATAATAATAATAATAATAATAATAATAATAATAAGTCAAGCTCGGCTCTGTGTTTCTTGAAAAAAAAACTTCCATTTTTCTACACGGGTAACCCCTTCACTTAATAACGAGAGAGAGAGAGAGAGAGAGAGAGAGAGAGAGAGAGAGAGAGAGAGAGAGAGAGAGAGAGAGAGAGAGAGAATAATAATTTACCGACAGGAAGAATAAATTCGAGTCATAGACCATCCACGTCAGAATTGGAAAAAAAAAAAAAAAAAGAGACAAGGAAATATTGGAGACTTGTAGGACGCTATTAAGGGTACTAAAATCTCTTAGTTAAACACCAGATTACTTTCAAGGCTTGGTTGCAATCAGACCCGCGTAAATTTGACCGTAATAGCCACTATGAAAACAATAAACATAATATCTTTATTTTTTAATAAGTATATAAAGAGCAAAAATGATGGTGAAAGATACATGCAGGAAGTCACAGATAATATGAAGAAATGTAATAATTGTTCCTTAATATTTGGAGATAGACTAGAAGGCAATAATTTTAAGAATGGCATTAGATGAAAAATGGCTGGATGCTTGAAACAGCATGATGAAGAAATACAATATTTTATAAAAAAAAAAAAATTGATAGGTTAGTTTTGTCGAATACTAGGGACGGAAACTAGTAAATAGCTTCTCTTCACTCTAACTACTATAGAGTTAGCATGAAATCCTATCGAAAGATAGTTTCCCATCATGAGGCTTGATACTACACAGTATTCTGAAAGTTTTATTCCAGCCGTGACCAACTAGTGGAATGATCTTCCTAATCAGGAAGTTGAATAGGTGGAACTTCAAAAGTTCAAACTTGCAGCGAATGTTTTTGTGTTGAACAGGCTCACATAAGACTTATTTATAGTTTATTTAAGAAAGATCTATTTCAATATTGTGACTGTTCTTAAAATACGTTATTTTAATTGTTCATTACTTTTCTTGTAGTTTATTTATTTCCTTATATCATTTCCTCTTCTCTTGTAGTTTATTTATTTCATTATTTCCTCTCCTCACAGGCCTATTCTTC
Organism: Palaemon carinicauda; assembly: GCF_036898095.1. NCBI lineage: Eukaryota > Metazoa > Arthropoda > Malacostraca > Decapoda > Palaemonidae > Palaemon > Palaemon carinicauda. Next base: position 38,922,198 of record NC_090737.1, on the reverse strand, counting down.
CAGTTGGAGCCCTTAGGCTTACAGCATCCTGCTTTTCCAACTAGGGGTGTAGCTTAGCTATTAATAATAATAATAATAATAATAATAATAATAATAATCCGTGAAGGCGAAACTCTTCGCCCAAGCTACAATTATCAAAGTTGACTTTCCTCGGCATTACAACTCTGATACTAGATAGTTTATTTAAGAAAGATCTATTTTAATGCTGTTACTGTTCTTAAAATATATTTCAAATGTTCATTACTTCTTAAATAGTTTATTTATCTCCTTATTTCATTTCCTCACTGGATTATTTTCCCCAGTTAGAGCCCTTGGGCTTATAGCATCCTGCTTCTCCAACTAGGGTTGTAGCTTAACTAGTAATGATGATAACAACAATCCGTGAAGAAGAAACTTTTCACCCAACCTACAATTATAAAAGTTGACTTTTCTCGGCTTTACAACTCTGATGGCAGAGCTGAATCAGAGCAATTACGAGACCAAACGAAGAAGGTAAACACAAGTACTGATTAAACCCTCACCGCCTTGTTATTTTGGAAACCATTACATAATGAAATATATCTTTCAACTCGGCGACCTTAAACCGACAAGGTTCCCACATTCTGAAAAGTTAAAAGTATTACCGCTGCATTCGAGACACCCATTGGGACCCAAAATAAAATCTAAACTCCTCTAATGACTTAAATGTAGTTGTAAGAATGCAGATCTATCACGCTCAAATAACTGGTTAAAAGTGGCTTATGGTCGCAACTCCACTTGACATAATTATTACTCGAGGTAAAATGTGTTTGCGACATGCTTGAGCTGTCATTGTCATATCCTTGACATCCAACGAACAATAAGTTGTCTTGTTTAACTGTAACTTCAACTGTATTGGGGCCAGAGTTCTCTTGCTTGAGGGTACACTCAGACACACTATTC
>NC_090737.1:38911277-38916277 GCF_036898095.1 Palaemon carinicauda | reverse complement strand
CAGGCTGACACAAGTCTCTTTTAATAGTTGATAAATGAAAGACATGTTTTGATGTGTTATTTCTCAAAATATTTTAATTTAATTTTCTATTACTTCTGATACAGAGTATTTATTTCCTTATTTCCTTTCCCGCCTCTGCTATTTTTCCCTGTTGGACCCCTTGGGCTTATAGCATCCTGCTTTTCCAACTAGGGCTGTAGCTTAGCTAGAATTAATAATAATAATAATAATAATAATAATAATAATAATAATAATAATAATAATCATGGTAGATGACTAGGCGTCTCCGGGTTGAATGGAACCCTATCGTATCGCTGGTTCCAATTTATGACTCCTTAGGTGAGCGTCTCAGGTCTCCAGGAAGCTTCTTCTGTCTCACGCACTGGCACTGATCACAGTCATTATTTTTAGTTTTAATGTCATCAAGGGGGGATAGTGGGGGGGGGGGCTCCTTGCCCCCTTCATAAATGGACGACTGTCTCCAAGCTAATGGATGGGTTATAAGCCATTAAGTAAATCACAGAAATGGATATTTCTTCAAATTCCATCAGAGTTTTCGTGTACAAGGAAACAGTGGTGTTTGGGTATAACTACAGGGAGTATTTTCACCATTTTTACATAAGTATCTCCATAAATTTGAGGTTGCTTTTTTTCTGAAGTTAAACGTTAATTTACTTCTCTGAAATTCGGCGTTAATTTATTTTAATGAAATTCGAGGTTAATTTTCTTCTATGTAATTCGACGTCATTTTAATTTCGTGAAATTTGACGTTACTTTATTTTCCTGAAATTCGACGTTACTTTATTTTCCTAAAGTTCGACGTTACTTTAATTTGTTGAAATTCGACGTTAATTTACTTCTCTGAAATTCGACGTTAATTTACTTCTCTGAAATTCGACGTTAATTTACTTCTCTGAAATTCGACGTTAATTTACTTCTCTGAAATTCGACCTTAATTTACTTCTTTGAAATTTGACCTTAATTTACTTCTATGAAATTCGCCGTTACTTTATTTTCCCGAATATTTGACGTTACTTAATTTTCCTGAAATTTGACATTACTTTATTTTTTAGTTTCAATGTACAGTTAGAATCAAAAGAACGCAGACACTCAATAGAAATCTTTCGTCAGATGTCTCTAGTGTTCCCATGACAAAACAGACAAGGTGTTGTTCTTCTTACTACTTCTCCGAAATGGGCGGAGCCTTCTCCAGCCTTAGCGAACCAAAGACAGTAAAGGGCTGTCTTTGTTAGCAAAAACATACAAAAGTTACAAATCGAGTTGCCATAATTCAATTATTCATTATCATTTAACGTCTCAACTATCCACTGCAAAAACGAAACACTCCTATACACATATTATATGTATATATATATATATATATATATATATATATATATATATATATATATATATATATATATATATATATATATACACACACACACACACGGAAGGGTCCGGGGGAGGGGGGGGGAGCCTCCTCTTCACCACCCCTTGCCCCGGCCAGTCCGACACTGAGGAAATAACGAAGTCACTTCTGTTTTAGGGGGTTTGGAGAGAAGTTAAATGAGTATTCTTGATACAACCTGTAAAATATCGATTGATTGATTAGAGGTAATCTGGAATCCTGACATCTAAGGATAAGATATTGGACCATTGCCTAGATATTATTTGATAACAGTTAGTGTTCTAGCAAATATTTCTAACCGTATGCATTATTAGTTGATTTGTAAAAGATAGCAGCAGTAGAATAAAAAAGTAGTAGTTGTTGTTGTTGTTGTTGGAAGTTTGATAAGTAACGAAATTTAAGTATCAACATTGCATAATAGATAGATAATCAGTGATGGATATAGTAGATACTGATGACTTCATAGCACCTTCAATACAATCAGAATTTATTATTTCGTATCGAAAATAAGTTATATTGAGGCAAATGAGGACGCTATTACATTGACAAAAAGATGTCAGAAATTGGTTTTATTGACAAATCGTATATTAAAAAAAAAAAGCCTTTTAGTCGCAGAACGACGTAATTTTCCGAGATTTTGTCATGAAACTATGATATACCCGTTTTCCCAAAATGTATTCTCCTCTAAATTGTCGGGAAAATACATTTGCAGATGACATAAGCACAATATTATTCCCCATGCTAATACCCTGACTGCAAGTTATAAATAGTTATATAATTGCCAGAAATTACAGTGCCTGGAGATCAAACTGACTTCTTATCAATTTCATGCACAACGTTCCCTCAATTTTGATTCAAAAAGTCCCTATTTACAGTGACCAAGTGCCCGAATTAGCACAGCTATGTAGTGTTGTAAGTGGGCCTTTGGACCGGGTGAATTACTCCAGGTAGATGGGCGCTCAACGAGCGAAAACAAGATTACCATCAGTGAAGCTCTAGTTCGGAGTGTTCGAGCAATAGTCATCTATACCAGCTCCTCAGCCTATCGAGGTAGTAGTTAAACCATAATTTCTACAGCTGATGCAGTAAGCGGGAAAGGGAAAAACCAATGTTTGATTGTCCTTTTAATCACTAAATCACACAGCTGAGGAGCGATACCCTTGGATTCCTAAATATTTTCTTTAAATTGTATTTTCTGAGCTTCTTCCTCTATCCCCTGACAAGTCTCGTTAGGTCTTTATTCAGTAACATTTGTGCTCCTTTCTTTCATTCTTTAGGCATTTATTCTTAAACATTTGTGTTCCCCTATTCCATTCTTTACCATTTATGTTCCTTTCTTTCATCCTTTAATCATATATTTATCAAACATTCTCATTATTTTTAAAATGAATGGCCTTCCCTTCCGGTGCTCGTCTTAGACCGTCAATATTAGTTCCTAGCTTCTCTCTATCCCTCCAGAGAAGAAATCTCTCCCGAGCGGCAGCATGAAACACCTTCACTTGACCATTCCAACCTGGAACTATTTGATATTTGTGTGAAGTCAAGACAAGATATTCATTACCTGGATTCAGAAATAAGGCATTAGGAGCACTGTATTCCATTGCCCTTGATCTTCAATTTTACAATCTCCATCAAACTAAAAAAAAAAAAAAGAACAAAAACAACTTGCATTGTGAAGCATGCTTCCATGAATAAGTGGTGTCACTCAGATTTTTTGAACAATATATGTCTCATTCCTTTATCATTATTGCAGTTAACGAAAATATCTTGGTTGATTTTAAAGCAAACGGGAAAATCTTTCCGTAGAGCACTTAAGGTGTATGAAGGACCACAAAATATAATGATCCATAACTATATCGAGCCAGACAAATGTTGGTATACGGATCCTTAAGGAAGCAAATCCTGCAAACGCCCAAAAGACAACGGCTCACTAATTACAGCTATTTTTTCCCCCAAAAATCACCCATTATTCGGATCAGCATTTAAATCCAACATAATAACCCCGTTATTACACTGAGATAACTATCTCCAATTTTGCTATTTGGCCTCGATAATTATCAAGCGAATAAAGCTCTTGGGGGTAAAGATTGAATTAGCAATATAGCAAAGATATTAAAGTATATGTTTAAAGTTTTAATTCAATTGTCAATGCTAACCACAATCACAGACGGTGAGACGGCAAAGCTCGACGAAAAGCGAATGTAAAAGAAAAGAAAGAAAGATTATGACTAAAGGGCGAGTGGCTTAGGGTCTAAAGACTGACACGGCGCATCTCCTTGAATCTAAATGACTTGGGAAATATCTTATAGCAAAGTATCCCAACGTATTACGAAATGTTGTAATCTATGAATATTTAAAAGCGGAAAAAAAAGTTTTTAGCAGTCAATATAGCATTTGAAAAATAACGATGAGCTTTTAGAAGGATAATACAATCCTTTTTATTGGAAACATTGCATAATGAGGCTAAACAAAATTTTGATATGCATAAATGTCTAAAAAAAGAGTTTATGGATTGGTAGATTACCTCATTAACTACAGTAAGCTCAAATAATTTGATCTCTCTCTCTCTCTCTCTCTCTCTCTCTCTCTCTCTCTCTCTCTCTCTCTCTCTCTCATATATATATATATATATATATATATATATATATATATATATATATATATATATATATATATATATATATATATATATATATATATATCTGAAATTAATCAATTAATGTGAAATAACTTTCTGGTCCTTCACCATTCTTTTCCAGGTAAAGTGCCTTATGAATATGCAACAGAAGGCCGATGTTTCCTTAATGTCATCAAAACATCACCAGTTGTTCATTTTTCTTGATCCCGTTAAAGCTTCATTACTAAATGATTTATGGACCAATTATAAACCGTTGGCAGAGATTGATTTATTTGGGGAGAAAGGAAGTTATTTGGATATCAGTTAAGGGAAGTAAATCCTAATCTGGGAATTATATCAAGTTATATTGTTGAGGGAGTAGTCATATATATATATATATATATATATATATATATATATATATGTATGTATGTATGTATATAATTTATATATATACATAATTTATATATATACATATATATATATATATATATATATTATAATACATATATGTATATATATATATATACTTATATAAATGTATATTTATATATACAGTATATATATATATATATATATATATATATATATATATATATATATATATATATATATATTATCATTATAACATATATGTATATATATATACATATATATATGTATATTTATATTTATATATATATATATATATATATATATATATATATATTTATATGATTTATATATACATATATACACATATATACTGTAAATATACACACACACACACACACACACACACACACACACACACACACATATATATATATATATATATATATATATATATATATATATATATATCAACAGGAAAGTAAAAGACCAGGTACCAAGCGCTTTCGTGTATTACGTACACTTCTTCAGGGTACAAAGTGGAATAGAAAATAAAATCACACAAAAAAGAAACCTACCAAAACTGAAATAAAAGCCACA
>NC_090737.1:38901277-38906277 GCF_036898095.1 Palaemon carinicauda | reverse complement strand
TAGTTAATTTGCTTAAGAGAAAATCTAGATTCTAGAAAATGAAGTATAAATAAAGTCCATAAGAGTACAGTTACCTTTCTTAAAAGATAATCTAGAGTCTAGAAAATTAAGTATAGATAAAGTCTCTAGGAGCACAGTTAACTTGCTTAAAAGATAATCTTGATTTTATTTTAATAAATGAAGTATAAATAAGTCCATAGGAGTACAGTAAATTTGCTTAAGACATTATCTAGATTCTAGAAAATTGAAAATACAGCCCATAAGAGTACAGTTAATTTGCTTAAAAGATAATCTCGATTCTAGAAAATGAAGTAAAAATACAGTCCATATGAGTACAGTTAATTTGCTTAAAAAAATTATCTAGATTCTAGAAAATAAAGTCCATAGGAGTACATTTAATTTGCTTAGGAGATTATCTAGATTGTAGAAAATTTAATATACAGTCCATAAGAGTATAGTTAATTTACTTAAAAGATATAGATTCTAGAATATGAATTATGAATAATTCCATACAAGCACAGTTAGTTTGCTTAAAAGATACGCTAGACTCTAGAAAATGAAGTATTGATAAGTCCATAAAAGTACAATTAATTTTCTTAAGAAATAACCTAGATTCTAGAAAATGAAGTATAAACAAGTCCATAAGAATACAATTAATTTACTCTAGATATTCAAACTACAAAAATGAGTTATAAGCAAATAAAACTCCTACTTATATTTTTGGGCGATTAATTCGACAATCAGCGAACAAAACTCGAAAAGAATTCAATCCTATTTGATCACTATTTCTAAGAACCAATTACCTAAATTATCAATTATTCGTATCAGAAGCGTTAATTGAATAAAATTGAAGTGACACTTGAAATTACACGGACACGAGGAAGAAGCCTGCAAGAAGGAATTACTTTTAAGAAATAAGCAAATATATAAAAAATCTAGAGGGGCACTCAGTAGAGCGCAGACCTCAGCCATGGCAGCTTCTTTCTCGACATTTTGCTCTAACTTGACTTTGACCTTTGACCTTAATATGTATTAATTGGCGTGGATTTTCATACATTCAAATATGAACCAAGTTTGAAGTCTCTGTGACATTGCTGTCCTAACTTATAGCTGATTACGTCAATTGAACATTTAGCTTGACCTTCCAAAATTTAAATATTTCTAGCCTTTTACATGATAGTTAATCCCTGCCAGTTTCATTACCCTACGATTAAAATTGTGGCCTGGAAGCTGTTCATAAACATACATACACACACACACACACACAAACAAACATACAAACAGAGGGTAAAAAATAACCCCCTTCCAACTTCGTTGGCGAAGTAAAAATCCGAACACAGTACTTCGTGTCAAAGGAGTTTATCCAAACTTAAAAGATACATTCGTTGGATGATTTCACCAAGGCAAATTCTTGAGTACGTAACACACAAAAAAAAAAAAAGATGATCTTAGCATTATCTACAATTACTAACTAAATTCCTACATACGGTTGTGGTGGCCTAATGGAAACGACCCTGACTGACAATCTCTTGGACGGGAGTTGCTCTTCAATTCTTTTCCACTGAGATGGCACGTTTCCTTCTTCAAGATGATGACTAAATAATAATAATAATAATAATAATAATAATAATAATAATAATAATAATAGGCTTATCTTGTAGTTTATATTTCCTTTCCTTCTGGGCTATTTTCCCTGTCGGAGCCTTTGGGCTTATAGCATCCTGCTTTTATAACTATACTCAATCTTTTTTTTAACGAGGCCATTTGCACTGACTCGCAGGGGTGCCCATTTAGCCACTGGACGTGATTTAGCTCGGAAAAGTGTTCTACTAGCTGATTGGTCGGAAAAAATAATTCTAACCAATCAACTAGTAGAAAACTTTTCCGATCTAAAAAGGCATATCTGCGAGTCGGTGCAAATGTGCCTCATTAAAAAAAATGAGTATAAGGTTGTATCTTAGCAAGTAATATAACAACAACAACAACAATAATAATAATAATAATAATAATAATATAACCTAAAGCGTGTGCATATCAGAGGACTTGGGACCTACTCGTTTCAAATGACTTCAAGACTATTAAATCCCGCCTATCTTAAACATTTTACTGATCTTAGGATATTACGTACTTTCTACTAATTATTTTTCATATATAATTAATTTATTTCCTTTTCTCACTGGGCTTATTTCCTTGTTGGAGCCCTTGGGCTTAAATGTCCTGCTTTACGAGCTTGGGTTGTTGCTTATCTAATAATAGTATTAACTACAGGGGCACCTAGTAGAGAGTATACCTACGCCACTAAAGCTTATTTCTCGAGGTTATGGTTAATTTGGTCGACCTTTTGCTCGGCCTTGACCTTTGACCTAGGACTTTCAAAATTGAATCACTTCCATGTCTCAACATAAAAATTAATCCTTGAAAGTTTCACTAGTCTGTGAGTAAAATTGTGGGCAGGAAAATATTCACACACAGACAGACATGAGGCGAAAACATAACCTCCTATAGTTTACATACAGTATTTCCTTATTTCATTTCCTCACTGGGCTATTTTCCCCGTTGGAGTCCCAGTGATTGTACCATCCTGCTTTTCCAACTAGGGTTGTAGCTTAGCTAGTAAAAATAACAATCCTGCTTTTCCAACTAGGGTTGTAGCTTTGCTAGTAAAAATAACAATAATAATAAAAGATCAATGCATAGCAATATTCATACAACTGTAGATATGCCAAGGCATTATAGCTACTCAAATTCCAATCGTTATTCTTAGTGTACGCTACCCGTCATATATGACACCTAAATATTAGATAGATATGCACACACAACACTCCTCTCACCAAGGAATGACTTCTCCCCCCCCCCACCACTCGAGGGATGAGAGGAGCTGATCGTGACCGAAAAATTTATATATTAATATGAGATATGTAGCCAGACAATTTTCTATCATACTTATTTTCCCGACAGAGCTATTTTTCCCTGTTGGACCCCTTGGGCTTATAGCATCCTTCTTTTCCGACAAGGGTTGTTGCTTAGATAATAATAATAATAATAATAATAATAATAATAATAATAATAATAATAATAATAATAATAATAGAGGAGATTGAAATCTCCTTTCAAGGTGTAGCTATAATGATATAAAACAAATTAGTCATAATGGATTTTTCAAATGTTGCCATTTTCTTCGGTACTTATGGGAATATTAAATTATGTATTTGTACGCGCAAGGATTGGAGAAAGTTCGGTTTATATCGCGACTTAGGAAACTAGAACAAACACTCCGAGTGCAAACCGCCGCCAGCTTATTTCTCGAAACCAACTTGTCTTTCCCAGAATCAATTTACACTGTAGGCGTATTTTTCGGTCGACCTTTTGCTCGACCCTGACCTTGTCCTTTGACGTAGGACTTTCAAAATTGAATCACTTCCACTTCTCAACATAACAATTAATCCCTGAAAGTTTCACTACTCTATGAGCAAAATTGTGGCAAGGAAGTTGTTCACACACAAACAACCCGACAAACGGGGGCGAAAACATAACCTCCTCCCAACTCACTTCATTGGCGGAAATAATAATAATAATAATGATAATAATAATAACAATAATAATAATAATAATAATAATAATAATTATTATTATTATTATCATTATTATTATTATTATCATTCTAGTGAACGGGCGAGAGAGGGGACGTCTCCCAAGTAATTACACCTAACTGACCCTTTACACTGGAGAATAATTAGATTTTGCAAAACTCACTTTCCCTCTCCGTGTCAGCACTGGATGGCTCACCTAAAGAAGGACCTTAGCGTCCCTTTAACACCTAGTCCTTAAATAGTTCCTCATCCCACCCCCTTCCACCATAATGTACCCCAAGGTAAGCAATGAAACTGCCCCTAACAAGCCATCACAGCAGCAAACGACCATTCAGAATATGAGACAACCATTAGTAGGGGGGGGGGGGGGGGACCCATCCAGACCACAGGCCGCCAAACACCGTTCTCACACACAGGTGTAATTTGGGCAGTTATGCAAATGAATAAGGTGAACGAAGGCTAACAAGTGCCTTCTTATTATAAGATGTCGACAAACACAATCATGTGGATCTAAGTCCATCAAAAATAACAAATTAATCTCTTGCTTCCAGGAACAGCTAAATGATGATTAATTTAGATGAGACAGGTACCTTCACAGACAGGGTGGGTCAGTGATTAATTTAGATGTGACAGGTTTCTTCGAAAACGACAGGGTGGGTCAGATAAGTGTGGGAGCAGGCAAGCCTGTCATATGGGTGAAGGAGGGTGAAGGTGGGTGAAGGAAGACGAAAGTGGGTGAAGGAGAACGAAAGTGGGTAATTAGGGAGGTGGGTGAAGGAGGATGAAGGTGGGTGAAAGAACGTGAAAGAGGAAGAATTTGGGTGAAAGAGGGTGAAGGTGGGTGAAAGAACGTGAAGGAGGACGAATTTGGGTGAAGGAGGGTGAAGGTGGGTGAAATAACGTGAAGGAGGACGAATTTGGGTGAAGGAAGGTGAAGGTGGGTGAAAGAACGTGAGGGAGGACGAATTTGGGTAAAGGAGGGTGAAGGTGGGTGCTGTTGAATTTAAGGAGCTTGGACTGGATGGATTGGTGTGTTAGTTGCTAAGGCTGCTGCTGGTGCTCCAACGTTTTGGGTGGGTGGTGAGGTTAATGGGCAAATGTGGTTTACGTTCAAGTCCAATTTGTGCGTAGGAATTCATTCTCTCTCTCTCTCTCTCTCTCTCTCTCTCTCTCTCTCTCTCTCTCTCTCTCTCTCTCTCTCTCTCTCTCTCTCTCTGCAAAACTAATGAATCTCTCTCTCTCTCTCTCTCTGCAAAACTAATGAATCATATATTGTTTGCCTACATTAATATATACTTATGTACATAAACTCTAAAAAAAAAATTCAATCTATCTATCAAAATTCCTACTAAATAAAAAACACCAAAAGAAAAAAAAAAACCTGAAAACTTTGTCTTATGTAAATAGATC
>NC_090737.1:38881277-38893777 GCF_036898095.1 Palaemon carinicauda | reverse complement strand
AATATGCAATGTCAAATATGAGAGAGAGAGAGAGAGAGAGAGAGAGAGAGAGAGAGATTACCCTTATGATTTATAGTCAAACAATGTACCATTTCTTTACACACACACACACACACATATATATATATATATATATATACATATATATATATATATACATATATATATATATATATATATATACATATATATTATATGGCAAAGAACCTGTGGTATGAAAAGATAGAGGAAACTAAATATAATTTGTCTTGAAATCATTCATGACACAAAAGCTTCAGTTCAACATTTAATGAAAATTTCCCAAGAGAACAACTGTGCCCCGAGAGCACAAACACACACACACACACACACACACACATATATATATATATATATATATACACATATTCATGAAAGAAAAAAGAATTGATTGAGGTTAGTACTTTCTTCTTATTGATGACATCAGCGGGAAATAAAAATAGAGTATTACATCCAATAAAGTCTTTTCACTTCTCCTTCCGTGGTATAACAATATTATAACCATCACTTGTTAATAGTCAAGATATCTACACATACACACACACACACACACACATATATATATATATGTATATATATATATATATATATATATATTGTGGATAAGTGGTATGTTACTGTCATACCAGTTATCTTGATCATGGTTCGATTTCCCGGCTGACCAGAAGCTATTATCTTTAAGTTGATTCCTCCTTGGGTCTCTGATCCCGAGGTATAAGAGAGAATCCAGATACTACGGTAGTAAAATATATATGGCTTATTTGAACATATATATATATATATATATATATATATATCGAAGCACTCAATTACTCGGTCTTTATTTATTAGTTGAAAACAAGACGTAACTAGATGGTCATAGGTTACAACCAATCTCCACAAATGAGCAAAGAACTTGTCGAGTGTCGAGTAAATCATTCACAAGAAATAACTCATACCGAATACCCATTGGCTGCGTCGAGTTTATTGAGTAGCGAAAATCCATTTTACAAATGACTACAAGTATCATCCTCACAATCAAATCTCATTAATGTTTCCGGTCCATCACAGTCCTTGCACGAGTCTTGAAAAGCCAGGAATGTATTTAAGTCTTACGTCATTGTCAATTGGAAAGGTGTTCCAACAAATTTTCTAAATACCTAAAGTTGTAGCTATTATCCTCGACAGCAGCGAAGATAATTATGTTGGAAACAGTAGTGGGAAAATGGCTGTAAAGAGAGAGAGAGAGAGAGAGAGAGAGAGAGAGAGAGATTTCCATAAACCTATATATTTCATATTAGCATCATTATCAATGTTCACATATTTCTTATTTTGAAAAGAGAGAGAGAGAGAGAGAGAGAGAGAGAGAGAGAGAGAGAGAGAGAGTAAACATGTTTATTAGTTACATATAAAATTACATCACTGGAAATGGAAATGAAAATTTCATATATTTTTGGAAATGAAAAATGAAATTTGTAAATCATATTGGAAATAAACAATGAAATTTGTATATATTATTAGAAATGAAAAAAAAGAAAATTTAAAAAATTATTGGAAATGGAAAAGAAAATTGCATACATTATTGGATATTATAAAGAAAATTGCATACATTATTGGAAATTAAAAAGAAAATTGCATATATTATTGCAAATGAAAAAAGAAATCCGTATACATTATTAGAAATTGAAAAGAAAACTGTATACACTATTGAAGATTGAAAATAAAAAAGGTATACATTATTGGATACTGAAAAGAAAATTGTATACATTATTGAAAATGGAAAAGAATTATTTTCTTTTTAATTCAATAGCTTTAATAATACGATAACAGTCTCCTTTAGTTTACTATGAAATTCCCCCCCCCCCCAAAAAAAATGGGGTGTAATATCCTCTCAAAATAATCATGTTATAATATTTCAAAGTGTTAACCCATGAAGCACCTCTGTGAAAGAAGCGTACATAGAGGACAGTCCACTGATGTAGTGCACCTCTTACACTAATATCGGACGGAGAGTTTCCCTCAGAGTCACGACCAGGATGTTGAGGCTAAGGCTGCTATAATAAAGATAATTACTGTGGTTATTAGGTCCTAAGCCGCCTTCATCTCCCTCGCCCACCGCCCTTAACTCTCTGCTTGCGGTCTGCAAAGTGTGGGTGGGTGGGCGGAAGGGCGGGTTGGTAGTTAGATGGGTGAACTGGGGTGGGACTGTCCCATTAAGGGGAATTTCATGTTTGGAGGAAAAAAGCCAATATGTCTTAAAGGATCCGTGACTTTCTGGACGAGAAGTCACGGTAAGATGATCTGTGGCTTAATTTAATGGGTTAAATTTTTGTTTGAAACTTTATAACAAAAATAACTTCAGGCTGGAAATTTGTATAATTACTTGATTATCATCATTATTACTAGCTAAGCTACATCCCTAGTTGGAAAAGCAAGATGCTCTAAGTCCAAGGGCTCCAACAGGGTAAAAATAGCGCAGTGGGGAAAGGAAATAAAATAAAAGATAGAATAGTGTGCCCAAGTGTACCCTATAACCCAAGACAATGGAAGACCATGGTACAGAAGCTATGGCACTCCCCAAGACTAGAGAACAATGGTTTAATTTTGGAATACCCTTCTCCTCAAAAGAGCTGCTTACCATAGATACAGAGTCTGTTCTACCTTTACCAAACAGAAAGTAGCCATTGAACAATTACAGTTGGGTGAAGAAAAAAATATCTATGAAAGATGAAAGACGTGTTATGCAATACGCAGAGAGAGAGAGAGAGAGAGAGAGAGAGAGAGAGAGAGAGAGAGAGAGATTTATTTATTTCAAACTTTCAGAATTTGAATTTCATGTTTTCAGCGACCTCTGACATTAATCATTCATAAAAATTAATCGATTATCTCAATTGAATCTGGATCGTAAACGTCATGCTCGCACAAATGCTCGTTCTCCAGATCAGAATGTTCCCAGGTCAGCTATAACAGAAAATAATAAATTGCAAGTTACTCTAAAACCAGATGACAAAATTAAAAAAGGCCAATGAAATGCTGAAACGGAAAATTTCAGATCAAAAGTACTGGAAGAAAAAGCAAATCAGTCGTAAGCTGAATTTATATGATAAAAGCATAGAAAATAATTTCAATAGATATTTGTTCACCAAACTTTCAACTGGGCTCTACAAGGCACTAGAAGAGTTCAAAAATAATTTCAATAGATATTTGTTCACCAAACTTTCAACTGGGCTCTACAAGGCACTAGAAGAGTTCAAAAATAATTTCAATAGATATTTGTTCACCAAACTTTCAACTGGGCTCTACAAGGCACTAGAAGAGTTCAAAAATAATTTCAATAGATATTTGTTCACCAAACTTTCAACTGGGCTCTACAAGGCACTAGAAGAGTTCAAAAATAATTTCAATAGATATTTGTTCACCAAACTTTCAACTGGGCTCTACAAGGCACTAGAAGAGTTCAAAAATAATTTCAATAGATATTTGTTCACCAAACTTTCAACTAGGCTCTACAAGGCACTAGAAGAGTTCAAAGACCCAGGCCTACATGGCTGAGGACTATGGAACGTGAAGTAGATGATGGATGGCGAAGTACCGATTTAAAAGCTCTAACCGAGGCCCTTTTTAGTCAATAGACTTAGGAGATGATGATGATTATGATGATGAGTTAGGGGTCAGAAGAAAAATCACAAATTCAGCTTTTTCTAATAAGCGAGTTTTGAACACCATTAGAGCTTTAATTATTGGAAATTCCTAAGGGATGCTTGAATGAACATGAACCTGAATAGAATAGTTTATTATTGATAGATATATTTTAACGTTTATATAAAGCTTAAGACATTTCCTATTCTTTATTCAGTACTTCTTATAGATTATTTATTTCCTTTCCTCATTGGACTATTTTTCCCTGTTGCGACCCTTGGGATTATAGCATCCAGCTTTTACAACTAGAGTTGGAGCTTAGATTGTAATAATAATAATAATAATAATAATAATAATAATAATAATAATAATAATGATAATAATAATTCACCATACCCGAGCATTGAGCGTAATAAGATACAGATTAGCTGATGACTATCTAATTATATTTAGGAGTAAGCGTAATTGCATTCCAATATATCAAGCATCGACAACGGCATTTATCTGCTAAGTTCATTCTAAGAGAAAAATAATCCTATGCCTTTCAAGCAGAGTAAAAAAGGAAGATTAGAAAAAAAAATCTTATCCGTAAGGTTACTTATATCACAAAAGTCAGGGTGTGAAGATAGCGAAATTTACTAAACCGTCACCCGACACTTCTCCCTCAGACAAATATCCTCAGAAAATTGTTTAAGAAAAAAGAATTCTGCTCATTACATCCATAATTAAAATATTTTTTTTTCAAGTTAGTTTGAACAGACCCCCGTCAATTCCGCAAAAAAAAAAAAAAAAAAAAAAAAAAAAAATGGTGGTGACGTCCTTGGCTGGTGATTGCCAGACTGGGGCTGAGTCCCCTTCGAACTCGTTAGTTCCTTTAGTAGCTGCGACCTCACCATCCCTGTAAGCTAAGGATGGCAAGTTTGGGAGACCCTATAGGTCTATCTGCTGAGTTATCAGCAGCCATTGCTTGGCACTCCTTGGTCTTAGCTTGGATGTGGAGGAGGCTTGGCCACTGATCCCATGTATGTATGTATATATATATATATATATATATATATGAATGATCAGTCTCTAGGACATTGTCCTGCTTGATAGGGAAAGGTCACTGTCCCTTGCCTGTGCCATTCATGAGCGGCTTTTAAACCTTTAAACTATAATGTTAATTTTTCTTTTTCCAATTAGTCTGGGCAATGACAGGATAAGCTGATGAACAAAAATAAAAAAGTAATGAAAGAGCTATCAAGGCCTCCATTTGACTCAGAAGACCCCTTAGCAATAATAGTACATCTTCATAGGGAACTTCATACAGGAAATAAAGCAACAACATGAAAACACAATCTCCTAATAGCTAGAGGAAGCAATGAGCGGCTACCTCCTCTGTGATCAAGGGAACATCTCAATTGTTAGACATGAAACATCATCACGTCGAGAAACAAAGCTATTAACAAGTTTTCATTTTGCTTTTACAACCACCTTTTTTTTTTTTTTTTTTTTTTTTTTTTAAGCAAGGAGACGTTAAGGATTCGTTTAAAAATTCTGAAAGGAAAACGATCATCATATATCTTGGATGGCGTACGAGAGGGTCTGTTTTCTAGAATTTTATGATTCATTATCTGCCATGAATACAGGCAAGGTAAATTATGGACAATTAAAAGAAAGAAAAAAAAAATATATATATATATATATATATACAGACACTCAAATATATAAATATATAATCAATTCATATATATTCAAATAAGCCACAAATACCTCTTAATATCAAATTCGGTCTGCCTCGGGACCAAAGACCCAGGTGAAATTAATTCTAATATAAAAATTTCTGGACTGACAAGGATTCGAACCTAGGTCGAATCTAAGCCTAAGTAACAGTGTACATCATGGAGTCGACCGTCACTTCGAATCCCATAATAGCATAATGGTTATGATGTGCATTGTTACTTAAGACTTAGATTCAACCTAGGCTCGAATACTTGGTAGGCCCAGAAATATCATAAAATAAAATTTTACCTTAGGTTTTCTCAAGTGGATATTAATATGTCTGAATTCTCTGGTCGGTATCAACCAGTCTGAATTCTCTAGAGGGTATTAATATGTCTATATTCTCTAGTGGACAGTAATCTATGTGTGTTCTCTAGTGGATATTAATCTGTCAGTATTCTCAAGTGGATATTAATGTGTTTTCTCTAGTGGATAATAATCTACGTGCATTCTCTAGTGAATATTGTTTTCGGTAGTGGACTTTAATCTGTCTGTATTTTCTAGTGGGTATTAATCTGTGTATTCCCAAGTGGATATTAATATGTTTTCGCTAGTAGGCATTAATCTGTCTGTATTCTCCCACGAAAAGTATAAACTCCCTAAAAGACAGACACTACACGAGTTGTCTAAACAACGAGACAGCTCTGAAAGGCAGCTAAACACAACCCTTTAAGAGGTGTTTAGTGTCACGGTCTACATTATCATGATTTTTTACACCAAACAGTCCTTTTCTATTTTTTTTCTTTTACAGTCAGTAACAGAAGTGTTAGTTGTAAATAGCTGGCAGGTGAAAAGGAAAAAAATGACAGGGCGTGGGATTCCTGCTGTATATTACAGAGGTGTGACAGAATAATTCCTTTTCCCTTGTTCTGATTTTCGTCGCTTTTTACTGTCACGTCTTTCGTTATTTTTCTTGTTAAAGATCAAGTATAATTTCTTTGTAAAAGTAGCTCTGAAATCATTATCACTATCTCCCTCTATTTCTTTTCTATATAGTGAACAAGAGCTTTATCGTTTCCTTTATTGGTATTTAGTGTTTCTTGTTATTTCTTTAGATTCAAGCAATAAGATACAATAATGCCTTCATTCCGTTTCTATTTTACAGACAAATTGTCTTATTATCTTTCCACACGAAGGGTTGTGGTGACCGGTGTGGTAATGTCCCTGACTGGTGAACGCCAGACTGGGGTTCGAGTCCCGCTCAAACTCGTTAGTTCCTTTGCTCGTTGCAACCTCATCATCCTTGTGAGCTAAGGATGGGGGATTTGGGGGAGCCTGTAGGTCTATCTGCTGAATCATCAGCAGCCATTGTCTAGGCCTCCTTGGTCCTAGCTTGGGTGGAGAGGAGGCTTGAGCGCTGATCATTATGTATATATGGTCAGTCTCTAAGGCATTGTCCTGCTTGATAGGGCAATGTCATTATCCCTTGCCTCTGCCATTCATGAGCGGCCTTTAAACTTATTAGTAGTTAAATGATCTGATCTAAAGAAAGAGGTTTCATACACTCAAATTTGACTTCCCCTACTACTACTACTACTACTACTACTACTACTACTAGCAATACCATGATGTAATTTTAAAAACCTTGCAAAAACAATATTTTAAAACAAATGTTCAATTAAGTTTCTGCCTCAAACAGTCAAATAGAGAGAAAAAAAAAACATTATCATTCACATTTAATCTAAAATTAGTTTCGGACACTAGCATAAACTGCACAATTGAACTTAACACGTTCAATAAAGGCGCATGCTAAATGTCGAGACCTGTTTATATATGTGTATATATATATATATATATATATAGAGAGAGAGAGAGAGAGAGAGAGAGAGAGAGAGAGAGAGAGAGAGAGAGAGAGAGCCCAACAAACAACGTACTGGAAATAAACAACTAACGGGCTAAGTTGGTACAATTCACAGTTTTCTTCCTACTATAATCTATTTTTTTTCCTTCCCTAATATCTCCGAGAGGACATTAAGCAAACGCGTACAATACCAGTCTTCAACGAACTCCCCAAACCATCGAAACACTGACCCTTCTGGTGGGCTTTCGTGAAATAAATTGGCTCCAAAGTTTCCCCACGGTGTGTTGATTTCGTTTCCACAGGTAAAAGTGTTTCTAATGACTTGGATGAAAAAGGGAATTTCGTCTCTCCGAGGTCTTCCTTAACCTAAATAGCCCAGGGGCATCACACCAGCCACCTCTCGGTCCTACCACTTCACACTCCCATCACCCTCTCACCCCCGCAGCCTCTCACTCTTGCATGCCTAATGACTTCAACTACAAAAGGGGACATGGTCAGGGGGCCATCAACAGACTTCATGGGGGGTGACGGACAGGGTTTCTCTGTTATATGAAACTTGAGTCGTTTAAAGAAATAATGGAAAACGAAGCGGGAAAAAAATGGGTTCTTTAGAAAATGATGATAATGGAGACATGGGAATAATGGAAAATGAAGAGGAAAAATGCGATGGGTGCTTTAGATGATGATAAAGGAGACATGGAAGAAGGGTCCAAAAAAGGGTAGAATAGGATGAACAAGGAAAATGTCGCAAATGTTCAGAGATTATTCCAGGCAATTGAAAATTGATAGATATCACTAAAAATATCCAGTAGACGTCTAAGATTTTATTAATATTTTTAATTACTTTATGTATTTCCATTGAATTTTGTAGATCGATAAAGTTATCTTTGATTCGAAATATTTTGTATTTAGTAGGTGTGTATATATATATATATATATATATATATATATATATATATATATATACATATGTATATATATATATATATATACACACACATATATATATATATATATATATACATATATAAATATATATGTATGTATATATATATATATATATATATACACACACACATACATACACAACAACAAATGCACACATTTCTTGTTCACTGCACGACAAAACCCTCAAACACATATCTATTGATGTGTGGGATTTGGCCAGTTTTCATCACCATCTCCAGTGTGGACTGGTGATGGTGGGAGGCTTTTGTCTAATCACTCACAGCAAAAAAACAAATTTATACTTCATTTAATTACTCGTTGGAAATGTAGATAAAAGGGGAATCCATCTTCTGGTGAGAATGGTAAGGAAACAGGCAATTATTTGATAATACTTGATTTTTAAAAGATATATAACGGAGACATTAACAGGAGAGCATTTTAAGAAAAACACATTGGGTATTAAGCTGACAGCTTGTATACAGTAATATAATAATAATAATAATTCTTGATTTCCAATATTTACATTGGGCATTCATAAAATATAAAGCTACAAATGTAAAAACCTGGCAATTGTGCTATGCTTATTTTGGATCGAGAAAAAACAACCGATTACAAAATAGGAAGAAATAAAATTCGTTTTGTATATAAATGAACAAAATATAATACACAAGTTGAATTCCAATGATTACATATAAAAATCATTATTATTATTATTATTATTACTAGCTGAGCTACAAGCCTAGTTGGAAAAGCAGGATCCTATATAAGATCAAGGGCTCCAAAAGGGAAAAATAGCCAAGGGAGGAAAGGAAATAAGGAAATTAAAAAAACTACAAGAGAAGTAATGAACAATTAAAATAAAATATTTTAAGAACAGTAACAACATTAAAATAGATCTCAAGTAAAAAAACAAATGGATGAATAAAGAAAGAATGGCGCATTAGAATATCCAACATCTAAATCAGCAACAGAAAACAGTGGGGAAAGTATCGACAAAGAAAATGTTATTAATTTATCGAATCCAATAAACTCAAATGAGAGGTATAGTCCCTGTCACTCAGCCAGGCTGCTGATTCTACTCCTGCTTCTGCTACTGCTCCGTCAGCTGCAAGACTTAAGTCATAAAAAAAAACTCTTGGCCACCCACAACCTTTCTGCCACTGCTGCTGCTGCTGTTCCTAGACATCTGAGATCCTAAATCACAAAGCTGTTGCATTATGGGAACAGAAGTCATCACATGTCTCATTAACAATTTCTCTCTCTCTCTCTCTCTCTCTCTCTCTCTCTCTCTCTCTCTCTCTCTCATTTCCCACAACCTTCTTCCCCTCTCAAGTGTCATACCAATATTATATATTCATTATTATTATTATTATTATTATTACAAGCTACAACCCTAGTTGGAGAAGCAGGAATCTATAAACCCAAGGGCTCAACAGGGAAAAATACCCCAGTGAAGAAAAGGAAATAAGGAAACAAATAAACTATAAAAGAAGTAATAAACAATCAAAATAAAATATTTTACGAACAGTAAAAGCATTAAATTACTTGTTAAGCAAATGCAATTACTTACTTATACTTAAGGGCTATTTTCCTGGTCCTATCACACATGTAAATCCTATGCACTACAGGACCAACAAGATCTGTTTGTCTTATATATCCTTTATGCATTTAGAGTATCACATATCGTATTCCACGTCAACTCTCAAATACACATCACCGAAGCTCTTTAGAATTAAGAAAGTTATCTACTTCTTGAAAGCCTTAATATCCTCAGTCTTTCGGATGCCTTGTGGGAGCTTATTACATTGTCTTGGGGCCACATATTCAAAAGCTATGACTCCTAAAATTGCCTGTATTGCTAGCTATTGTTTAATTCCATTCTTTCATCAGTAATTAAATAATCATCATCACTGTTAGAGAGACAAAATAAAACAGAATCATTCTTTTTTTATTCATCACAACGAAATGTGAGAGTTTACAAAACTTATTCGATACACAATCAATCAATTTTTAGGAGTTTGTTATCTGTACAACTTTATTTGGCTCATTTGCCCTAATTATTGTTATATATATGTACCTATATATATATATATATATATATATATATATACACACACATATATATATATATACCTATATATATATATATATATGCCTATATATATACAGTATATATATATACATATATATATATATATATATATATATATATATATATATATAGATATGTACTATATATATCATAGATGTGCATGTATATATACATACATATATTTATTTATGTATATATATATTTATATATATTTATGTATACATACATATTATATATAAAGCCTAAAGGCCTAAACACACACACACACACACACACACACACACACACACATATATATATATATATATATATATATATATATATATATACACAGTATATATATATAAACATCATAATGGACGTTCACAGACATGACTATTCAGGCATACTAGCTAGGATATAATCCGATGACATCGAACGCCAAGCATTAACCACCTTGAACTCGCCATTACAATTGCCCCTTTCCGGCGTATTCTTCGAACCAGCCCTTCATTTCTCCAAACCTAAATGATGTCCTCGTAAAGGCAAACGAAAGAGGAAGAGAAAAAAAGGGACTGTGTCTCACGTACACGATGGACAAGAAGAAGAAGAAGAAGAAGAAGAGGAAGAAGAAGAAGAAGAAGAGCTAGCAGCAGCAGCAACACCAACAAACACCGCCTTGGAACCGCCAAAAACCGACCGGTCAGTAAAGTTTGCCTTTCTCCCACAAGACGGTAAACTTTGTTCTTCTCGCTTGATTTCACAGAGGCGCCCCTGGCAATGTTGACTCTAACACCTTTGTGGTACCGCCCCGTCGATGGCTCTTCCTAGGCTTCGTACGTGTTTAGAGGCGTGCTTGGATGCGTGTTAGCGCCGAATAACAGTTCCGGAGAGTGTAGTGGTAATGAGTTAGGCGTAACGGGTATAATGCGAATGATCACTTGCTCTGTAAATGCCTGATGAAAATTCTAACCAAATGCAAATCTAATGAAGACAAAGTTTGATACCTTATACAGATGATAAAAATGTTATAATATGGTTCTCCACTCAATTGTAAAAACGCATGATAGCTTGTACATTATAATAGCAAATGAAAAAAATGTTATAAACGCAAATGATAAAAGATTTTATAATATAGTTCTCCACTAAGCTGTAAATAGGCATGATACCATGACGACATGGGACCCATTCCACTTTCAAAAGAAAGATTGAAAGCAAAAGAAAGATGTAAAGCAAATGATACATTCTAAGCAAAAGGAAGATTCAAGGCAAATGAAAGATTTAAAGCAAAAGAAAAATTTAAGGCAAATAAAAGATTCAAAGCAAAAGAAGGATTCAAAGCAAAAAGAATGATTCAAATGAAAAAGAAAGATTCAAAGCAAAAGAAAGACTTAAAACAAATGACAGAAACATACCAAACAAAAGATTCAAAGGAAGAGAAAGATTCAAATCAAAAGAAAGGTTCCAAACAAAAGAAAGATTCGAATCAAAAGAAAGATTCAAAGCAAATGAAACATTCAAAGCAAAAGAAGGATTCCAATCAAAAGAAAGATTCAAAGCAAAAGAAAGTTTCATAGAAAAAAGAAAAATTCAGAACAAAAGAAAGATTCAAAGCAAACCAAAGCTTCACAGTAAATGAAAGATTCAAAGAAAAAAAAATGCCCTTCAACTGATTCCCGCGAGTCATGCCGTGCTTGCAAATGGTGCATGCACATTGCAAACGGATGATTAAAACTCATCAAGAAGAAGAAGAAAAGATGAAAAAGAAATCTAGATTACCTCCATTTAAATGTTTACACGACATGCCACCATAACACTTTGCTCCCAGCCGGAAATTCATTAATTCTCGATGGAAACTCGAGACGGTTTTTATCTTCCTCTTCCTATGATGGACAATGAGGAATGAAAATGGATGGAAGCAAACTTTATGCACGAGTGTGTGCGTGTGCATATTGAAGAGAGAGAGAGAGAGAGAGAGAGAGAGAGAGAGAGAGAGAGAGAGAGAGAGAGAGAGAGAGAGAGAGAGAGAGAGAGGGGGGGTTGATGTTATCAAACTTACATGATTTCTTAGTTAAAAGTGCTGAAAGTTTTATCTATATCAGATAGAGGATGAACATCAAACACAGACGCACACATACACAAACACACAAGCATATATATATATATATATATATATATATATATATATATATATATATATATATATATATATATATATATATATATATATATATGTGTGTGTGTGTGTGTGTGTGTGTGTGTGTGTGTGTGTGTACTATATTT
>NC_090737.1:38838777-38876277 GCF_036898095.1 Palaemon carinicauda | reverse complement strand
ATAATAAGACTGAGGTAAAGAAACAACATAATGAAAACAGTTATATTAAAAACAATAACATTAAGTATCATCAACACAAACAAAAACATTACTAGTAGTAGTAGTCAATTAAACCAGGAAGAAATTTTGTCACCAATCTCTAGTTAAAACTAACATGTCAAAATAATAACAGCAAAAAGTAGTAGTAATAGTAATCGTAGTAGTGATCAATAAAACCAGGTAGAAAATTTGGTCACCAATCTCTACTTAAAACAAATACGTCAAAATAATAACAGCAAAGAATAGTAGTAGTAGTAGTAGTAGTAGTAGTAGTAGTAATCCACTAAACCAGGCTGGTGAAATTTTGTCATCAGTCTGGTTAATAAATGTCATAATACTAACAGCAAAAGGTAGTAGTAGTAGTAGTAGTAGTAGTAGTAGTAGTAGTAGTAGTAGAAATCCCTTGGCTGACAAAATTTTGTCACCAGTCTCTGGTTAATAAATGTCATAATACTAACAGCAAAAGGCAGTAGCAGTAGTAGTAGTATTAAATTGAACCAAGCAGACACAATCTTGCCGCATGTCTGCCAAACGACACTCGTACAGTATTAAGAAGAGATGCCTCAACGGCTTTTAAGTGAGTAAGTGAAGCAGAACAGCAGGAGACACCTGTTGTTCGAGACAACAGCTTGTTTAGCTTCAATTGCAATATCGTGCAAAATTGTTGACTACCGAAATAGTTGTGTTAAACAATTTGAATAAATGTCCCTTTTTCATTAATATTATTGGAAGTATGACTTCTACTACCACTTCTGGTACTTATTATTATTATTATTATTATTATTATTATTATTATTATTATTATTATTATTAACATTACCAGTGTACTCAACCCGTCAAAAATGACTGACTAAATATTTAGATGGATAAGCACATACATGCACAAACTCCCATTTTTCACCACGGTATGACTACTCCCTCTTCCTCTTACCTGATAGATGGGGAGAGTTTAGTCTGACTGGAATGAATATATATATATATATATATATATATATATATATATATATATATATATATATATATATATATATATATATGTGTGTGTGTGTGTGTGTGTGTAGCCAGACACTTGCTCTTTACTAGATAGGGGAGATTATTACCTAAGCTACAACCTTAATTGGAAACGCATGATGCTATAAGCCCAAGGGCTCCGACAAGGAAACTAACCTAATGAGGAAAGGAAATAAAGAAACATAGAGTAGTGTACCCAAGTGTACATTCAAGCAAGAGAACTCTAACCTAAGACAGAGAAAATAGCTCAGTGAAGAAAGGAAATAAGGAAACAGATAGAATAATTTGCCTGAGTGTAACCTCAAACAAGAGAACTCTAACCCAAGGCAGGAAAAATAGCCCAGCGAGGAAAGGAAATAAGGAAACAGATTGAATAGTGTGCCTGAGAGTAACCTCAAGCAAGAAAACTCTAACCTAAGTCAGAGATAATAGCAAAGTGAGGAAAGGAAATAAGGAAACAGATAGAATAGTGTGCCTGAGTGTAACCTCAAGCAAGAGAACTCTCCCCCGAGACAGGGAAAATAGCCCAGCAAGGAAAAGAAATAACGAAACAGATAGAATAACGTACCCGAGGTTACTCTGAAGCAAGAGAACTCTAACCCAGTCAGGGATAATAGCCCAGTGAGGAAAGGAAATAAGGATACAGATAGAATAACGTACCTGAGTGTACACTCAAGCAAGAGAACTCAAACTCAAGACAATGGAAGATGATGCACAAATAATTGCAGGTTTTTGGATAAAATATTTCTAAAAGGACGAGGGAACAGTCATGTTGCTCCCCCATCCACTTTGTCATAAACAGACATAATAATGCGTCCCATGAAGGCTAAATGAACAACAAAATCATTATAATGAATTCTTGACCGCAAAGTGTATTTTGTGAAATAGACTGAAGTCACGCAGATGAAGCAACTACATTATTACACTGGCCATTAACCTGTATTATTCTAAATATCTCAATTTTATCGTTGTTGCAGTTTATTCATTTTCTTTTCTTACTGGGCTATTTTGCCCTGTTGGAGCATCTAGCTTTTCCAACTAGGGATGTATCTTAGCTAGTAGTAGTAGTAGTAGTAGTAGTAGCTGCCTCAGCGGCATTAATTTTATAATCCGTCTTCTCGATAGGTCGGATAATTACTGTATATAATTAGGGCTCCTGAAACAGCCATTGTTTACAATCAAACATGCCTTAAAGAGGGTCTACTACTACTACTACTACTACTACTACTTCTACTACTACTACTACTACTACTAATAATAATAATATACGTATTTCTGAAAGACTCCTTCCTTTGGTTGTATTCCCACTAACGAAAAAAAAAATTCAGACGAAGGACTTTTTTTTTATTTCTTTTTTTATGACAGCATCAAAGTACAAAACGAGCGGCAAACTTTAACATATGACTAACATGACCGAAAAACACACAGGAACAAGATAAACGCAAACATAATTTGAATAAATGTGTGAGAGTCTTCTCTCTCTCTCTCTCTCTCTCTCTCTCTCTCTCTCTCTCTCTCTCTCTCTCTCTCTCTCTCTCTCTCTCTCTATGACTTACCTAGAGAAACAGTAACTGGAGAAACTGGTAACACCAATCTCACTGACCTGCGAAAGAAAAAAAAATAAAATTATGAAAAAGGGTTAAGTGAATTCCTAAATATCTACAAACGAAATTCAGATATAAAATTCTGATGAATTCCAAAATTCCTGCGTTGGTTTCAATTATCAAGGATTATACTATACAGTGTTTTAAAAGTTAATAATAATAATAATAATAATAACAATAGTAATAACAAACAAAAGGTAATTAACAACTGTGGTTCAGTAAACTACTCGTAAAATGGTAGCAAAAATAAAACATCAACAACAATAATAACAACAATAGACAAACGGTAATTAACAACTATATTCCAATAAACTAACTCGTAAAATGTTAGAAAAAGAAAAACAACAACAACAACAACAACAATAATAATAATAATAATAATAATAATAATAATAATAATAGACAAACAGTAGCAAACAACTATAGTTCAGTACACAACCTCGTAAAATATCAGAAAAAGTAACGTGAGAAAATGGTGTTTTGAAATGCACCCATGATTACCAATGGACCCGCGGCCGAAAGACACCATAATACATCCTCACTTACAACCTAAAAAAAAAAAAAGAAAAAAAAATTAATATCATTATCATCATCATCATCTCGGTGGAAATTCACGTCCTAAGCCTGGCCATCCCGTTGCATCCTAATAGATGCAATATCAAAGCCGCTCTACTTCCTCAAATAATCTAGTTTTTCTCCGCTTGTCCAACAAGAAATTTAAGACCTGGCCAAGTGCAACGGCAATGGGAACGTTAATAATAACAGAGAATTTAGAAAAAAAAGCCTATCAAATACGTGCGGACGTCAAGACATGCGGAGTAGTACAAAGGCAGCGTGGTCTTAATTCAGCACACGTTGCAAATGAATGCAAGAAAGCTCTCATGCAACACAGAGGGATTTCAATGATGTGTTCGGAACCTACGGCCATTTCTGAGTATTTTTTGGCGGGGTGGTGTGGGAGTGGTGTGTTGTCAGCTTCATTAATGATTTGTCAGATTTCTCTCGCTCTAAATATATAATTTTTTTCGCCATCTCTGCATTTGTCTCTATAAATAGAACTATATATATATATATATATATATATATATATATATATATATATATATATATATATATATATATCTGAGGCCTTTATCCTGTAGTGGACTGGCAACGGCTGATGACGGTACAGTATGTTTGAATATCTAACGATGTTTATGACCGAAAACTATTTTGAAACAAAACTGGCCAAAAAAATAGATTAAAACATTGATGAATTATGACGGTGACGAGGCCGTCCCCTTCAGCTTACTGAATAAAATACGCACTTAACAACATATACTAGGCTGAATTGATATACACCAATACACTTTTAATTTGGGCTGACTGGTGATCGCCAGCTTGGGGTTCGAGTCCGGCTCAAACTCGTTAGTTCCTTTGGTCGCTGACACCTCACTATCCTTGTGCGCTAATGATGGGGGTGGGGTTTGGGAGAGTCTATAGGTCTATTTGCTGAGTCATTAGCAGCCACTGCCTTGCCCTCCTTGGGTGGAGATGTGCCTTGGGCGCTGATCATATGTATATATGGTTAGTCTCTAGGGCACTGTCCTGCTTGATAGGGCAATGTTACTGTCTCTTGCCTCTGCCATTCATGAGCAGCCTTTAAACCTTTAAATTGCTACCTTACTTATCAATACTGCAGCTTTTACTTTTGGTCAATTTGATTGTGATAAAATTTTTATAAAAGTGTTATCTATATTAGTGATTTTTTTTTTATCTTTTCGTGATACAAAAGTGTTGCCTATTTCCTACATTAGTATTGCACACAGCAGAGTGCAGACCACCGCGGCAGCTTATTTCTCGACCTTTTGCTCGACTTTGACCTTGACTTTTGACCTTAACATGTATTATCTGGCGTGGATTTTTAAGCACTCAAATATGAACCAAGTGTGAAGTCTCTGTGACAACGATGTCCAAACTTATGGCTGATTGTATGAGGTGAATTGGACATTTTGCTTGACCGTGACCTTGCCTTTTCAATATTTAATAATTTCAAGCTTTTCACATATCAGTTAATCCCTGCACGTTTCATTACTCTACGATTAAAATTGTGGCCAGGAAGCTGTTCACAAAGAAACACACACAAATAACAAACTCACAAACAGGGCCATAACATAACTTCGTTGGCGGAGGTAATAAATAACACTCAAGTATTCCAAGTTCAAAAGAGAAGCTCGAGTCATCAATAACACAAGAAATGTCGAAATGTCCAAATAACTTTTACATTAAAAGGAAATTTAATCAAATTAAAATTTACTCAAAACAGCAGTCACAGTAATGATAATGGTGGTAACAATTAAGAAAATATAAGAGTATTTACATTAAAATGTACACACCATCATCATCATCATCATCATCATCTTATTATTATTATTATTATTATTATTGTTATTATTATTATTATTATTATTGAAATTTGAAAAAATATTATTATCATTATTATTATTATTATTATTATTATTATTATTATTATCATTATTATTATTAGGAAATCGACCATGTTACGGATAGCGAAGTAGCAAATAATACATATAAAAGGAAATGAAACAGGCGAAAAAACGATAGCAGAAGATGCCTAAAGAAACACTAGGAACGTCATAAATGACAATAAAGCTTTTACACATGAAACAAAGATAAAAGAAAGAGATTTGTCATTCCAAAAATATAGAGTTTGAATAATTTTTACCCCAGATACAGTGCCTGACTGTCTGTCCCATTATCACCATTACTATAGTCAATTTCTTTTAGCGATGCAGATTTGCACCGACTCGCAGCGGTGCCCTTTTAGCTCGGAAAAGTTTCCTGATCGCTGATTGGTTGGACGAGATAATTCTAACCAATCAGCGATCAGGAAAATTTTCCGAGCTAAAAGGGCACCGCTGCGAGTCGGTGCAAATCTGCCTCGATAAAAGAAATGGACTATAGCTAAGCTCAGCCCTATATGGAAAAGCAGGATGCTATAAGGGCAAGGGCTTCAACAGGGCAAATAGCCCAGTGAGGAGAGGAGATATGGAAAAAGATCGAATAGTGC
The DNA here is from genome assembly GCF_036898095.1 of Palaemon carinicauda. Classification (NCBI taxonomy): domain Eukaryota; kingdom Metazoa; phylum Arthropoda; class Malacostraca; order Decapoda; family Palaemonidae; genus Palaemon; species Palaemon carinicauda. Next base: position 38,870,553 of record NC_090737.1, on the reverse strand, counting down.
GTCACCATTTCATATTAGAGGATTGGCCGATGTTTTCTAAGACTTGAAACTACATTACGTTAGTATTTTGGTTTTCTGTTCCAAGCGCTTAATATTCATATCCAGTTGGTTAGAGAGAAAAGGTCTTCAAACAATCAAAAACTAACATTGCAATTAATTTAATTTGTGTTTGTAAATTTGGTTTGCTGCATGTTATTTTCGTTGATTTTTATTGTTTATTTCCAGTAACAGTAGATTAACACACACACATCTATAATATATATACTGTATATATATATACATATATATATATATATATATATATATATATATGTATATATATATATATATATATATATATATATATATATATATATATATATATATATATATATATGTGTGTGTGTGTGGGGGGGGGGTGTGGGTGTGTGTGTGCTATCTCACCCTGATAATAACTATTAAAACCAAGGGAATTCGTATCACGAACGTAAGATTTTTTTTTCAATTAGTAATCCGGATACCTTGTGCCAAGTAAAAACCAATGGTCACTTCCATAGATGAAAAAAAGGAAAATTAGCGCTCTCTCTCTCTCTCTCTCTCTCTCTCTCTCTCTCTCTCGCATTTACCATAACTTTCTCGGGAAAAAAGTAATTTACTAAATTAAAAATATTCAAGACAAATTGAATGATATATTTCAAATCGACTGATTTTCCTATCTCATACATGCTGGCCTGCTGCTTCAATATGGTCAGCAGATGCTATCTTCAAAGTAATATTTCATCAAAACTTAATGTTAAGAGAATGAAATAATTACAAGTAAACAGCTTTCCGGCGTAAATATATGATTGAATAAACAACTAGAGGAGCAGTCAGTAAAGCGCAGACCTCCGCAGTGGTAGCATATTTCTCGACCTTTTGCTTGACCTTGACATTGACCTATGACCTTATTTTGTATTAATTGGCGTGGATTCTCATGCACTCAAATATGAATGAAGTTTGAAGTCTCTGTGACAACGATGTCCAAACTTATGGCACATTACGTGAATTAGAAATTTTGCTTGATCGTGACCGTGACCTTTAACCTTGACCTTCAAAATTTAATAATTTCCAGCTTTTCACATAACAGTTAATCCCTGAAAGTTTCATTACTCTACGATTAAAATAGTGGCCAGGAAACTGTTCACAAACAAATACACATACACACACAAACAGTGGGGGATACATAAGCCTCACAAACAAATACACACACACACACAAACAGGGGGGAAAACATAGCCTCCTTCCAACTTCGTTGGCGGAGGTAATATAAGACAATGCATTCCAAAGCAATATGAATTCACAAAAAATATTTCAACAGAAGGACATGATTTCATCTTTCAGCTTATTCGAATTTTTACAAATGGTGACCAAATTAAAATAACTCTTGAGAGAGAGAGAGAGAGAGAGAGAGAGAGAGAGAGAGAATTCTGTCATTATCACTATATTCGAGTTTTCAACAAATGTTCGCCAAAGGAAATATGGGAGAGAGAGAGAGAGAGAGAGAGAGAGAGAGAGAGAGAAGACATAATTCTATCATTATCGCTTTATTCGATTTTTCAACAAATGTTGAGAGAGAGAGAGAGAGAGAGAGAGAGAGAGAGAAGACATAATTCTATCATTGTCACTTAATTCGAATTTTCAACAAATGCTCGCCAAAGGAAATTATGAGAGAGAGAGAGAGAGAGAGAGAGAGAGAGAGAGATAATTCTATCATTATCACTTTATTCGATTTTTCAACAAATGTTGAGAGAGAGAGAGAGAGAGAGAGAGAGAGAGAGAGAGACATAATTCTATCATTATCACTTACTTCGAATTTTCAACAAATGCTCGCCAAAGGAAATTATGAGAGAGAGAGAGAGAGAGAGAGAGAGAGAGAGATAATTCTATCATTATCACTATATTCGAGTTTTCAACAAATGTTCGCCAAAGGAAATATGAGAGAGAGAGAGAGAGAGAGAGAGAGAGAGAGAGAGAGAGAAAAAAAAAAAACAAGACAATTCTATCATTATCACTTTATTCGATTTTTCAACAAATGTTCGCCAAAGGAAATTAAGAGAGAGAGAGAGAGAGAGAGAGAGAGAGAGAGAGAGAGAGAATTCTATCATTATCACTTCATTCGAATTTTCAACAAAGGAGAGAGAGAGAGAGAGAGAGAGAGAGAGAGAGAGCCCAGCCCAAGCCAGCTCTGGCTACAAGCAGGAATGTTAAGATGTGACAGCACTCCCAGAATCTTTTCTAGAGGGATTGGCCGACAAAAACCTGTACGAAAGGAAGCGAAATCGGGAAAACGGGGATTTTTTGCGCAAGGTGAGGGTGGGACGGATGAATAGGTCGAAAATCCATGGAATTGTATTGCTAAAAACGCCATATGTCAAACTAGAGGGGCAATCAGTAAAGAGCAGACCTCCGCCGCAGCACCTTATTTCTTGACCTACTGACATTGACCTTTGACCTTAACATGTATTAATTGGCGTGTATTTTCATACACTGAAATATGAACCAACTATGAGGTCTCTGTGACAACGATGACCAAACTTAAGGCTGATTACGTGAATTGGACATTTTGTTTGACCGTGACCTTGACCTTCCAAAATTTAATCATTTCCAACTTTTTACATAACATTTAATCCCTGCAAGTCTCATTACTCTACGATTAAAATTGTGGCCAGGAAGCTTTTCACAAACAAACACACGCACAAACAGGGGGTAAAACATAACCTCCTTCCAACTTCATTGGCGGAGGTAATAAAATAGCAAGAGAATTGAATAAAAAGGATGATGGTGATGAAATGAGTGGTACTATTCCAGGAAATCAAGAGACTTCCGAAATTTAATTAGGGCTAAACTATCACAGTAGATAAGCGCTGTGAACAAATATTAACTGAAGTTTTTGAGATGTACATGGTGGCAAAAACGTTTTGAACTCAATAGCTGTGAAAGATTTGAATCCAATAATTTTGAAAATTATAGATTCAATCCTCTCGAAAGCTTTAAATTTAACAATTTTGAAAGTTTTGAATTCAATAATTTTGAAAGTTTTAAATGAAAAAATTTTGAGCTTTTAAGTTTGAAATTATGAGTTATCCCCTTAACAGAACTTACACACTAAAGAAAAAAAATTACTGTTACAGGCATATGCAAATAATTTATCAAAATATCAATACTTGTATTCTAAACTGAATTCTTAATTCAAACCCTAATTGAATAAATACCTATAATTTATTTCGTTACAGATCTGTCTTGCCTCCTTGTTAACCCCCCGCTTCCAATACTTCCTCTCTCTCTCTCTCTCTCTCTCTCTCTCTCTCTCTCTCTCTCTCCTTCAATTAGTAGTTGTTCAAATACGTGACTCGCTTAAGCATCGTCCCCCGGCCGTGGTTCTTCCTGTTTTATTGGCCTTCAAGTGACGTATAAATTAACAATAGTGGACTTTTAATGCTCTCTTCTCAGATCAGCGTAGATGGGAACTTTTTCTTCATTGTCAAAGTACCCCTAATCTATCTTTGGTAACCCCTCCCCCCTCCCCCCAGAAATAGGAGCCTCCGATCACGGACCCTGGTTTTGCTGGAAATTTGTTCAATTTAGTTCGAAGACCTATTTTGACAAAGGAACTTGTCTCCACTAAAATTATTGTGTGTGTGTGTGTGTGTGTGAGAGAGAAAGAGAGAGAGAGAGAGAGAGAGAGAGAGAGAGAGAGAGAGAGCCTTATTGCCTTATTTTTTGTTTGGGTTCCCCCAGGTCCCTCAGTGTGAGGCACCTCGTATATCCACCAGAGAGTTGCTAATGCATCTTCCGGTGTATTTTGCATCTTCCAGTCTTGGATGGTCTGGGATGCATCTTAGGTATTTATCGAGCTTGTTCTTAAACACATCTACGCTCACTCCTGATATGTTTCTTAGATGAGCTGGCAGCACATTAAATAGTCGCTGCATTATCGATGCTGGTGCGTAGTGGATTAATGTCCTGTGCGCCTTTCTCAGTTTACCTGGAATGCTTTTTGGTACTATTAATCTACCTCGGCTTGCTCTTTCTGATATTTTAAGCTCCATGATGTTTTCAGCAATTCCTTCTATTTGCTTCCATGCTTGTATTATCATGTAGCGTTCTCTTCTCCTTTCTAGACTGTATAGTTTTAAAAATTGCAGTCTTTCCCAGTAGTCAAGGTCCTTAACTTCTTCTATTCTAGCTGTATAGGACCTTTGTACACTCTCTATTTGCGCAATATCCTTTTGGTAGTGTGGGTACCATATCACATTGCAGTACTCGAGTGTACTACGCACATAAGTTTTGTAAAGCATAATCATGTGTTCAGCTTTTCTTGTTTTAAAGTGTCTGAATAACATTCCCATTTTTGCTTTACATTTAGCCAACAGTGTTGCTATTTGGTCGTTGCATAACATATTCCTATTTAAAATTACACCGAGGTCTTTAATTGCTTCCTTGTTTGTGATTGTCTCATTACTAGGTCCCTTGTATGCATACACCATTCCTTCTCTGTTTCCATAATCTATTGATTCGAATTTATCGGAGTTAAATACCATCCTATTTATCTCCGCCCATTCATATATTTTGTTTAGATCTCTTTGTAGTGAGTTCCTATCTTCATCACAAGTAATTTCTCTACTTATTCTTGTGTCATCGGCGCAACTTCTCACTACGGAGTTTTCAACATCACAGTCTATGTCTGAGATCATAATAACAAACAGCAGTGCAGCTAATACCGTACCTTGGGGCACACCAGATATTACCTGGGCTTCATCTGATTTCTCGTCATTTGCAACCACTATCTGTTTTCTGTTTTGCAGGAATTCTTTTACCCATTTTCCTATCTTTCCCACAATATTATGCTTTCTCATTTTTTTCTCCAATATGTTATGGTCTACCTTGTCAAAGGCTTTTGCAAAATCTAGATAGATCACATCTGTGTCTTTTTCATTTATCATATTATTGTATATGTTTTCATAGTGTGCTATCAGTTGGGTCTGTGTACTTTTTTCCAGGTACAAAACCGTGTTGACCCATATTAAACAAATTATTTTTAACCAAATGGTTCATTATTTTCTTTTTTATTACCCTCTCATACACTTTCATAATATGTGATGTTAGAATAACAGGTCTATAATTGCTTGCCTCTAGTCTTGATCCACTTTTGAAGATAGGGGTTATATAAGCTAATTTATGTTTAACATATATCTCGCTCATATCTATACTCTGTCTTAGCAGTATTGCAAGTGGCTTTGCGATAGTGTTTGCAGTTTTTTTTAACAAAATCGCTGGAACTCCATCTGGTCCGGCTGCCGATCCATTTTTAATTTCGTTTATAGCCGTGACAATATCTGCTTCATTAATATCTATATCCGTTAGATATTCAACATTTTCTTCTCTCATTTCTGTTTCATTATTCTCATTCGCAATTCTTGGCGTGAACTCACTCTTATATTTTTCTGCTAATATGTTGCATATTTCCTTTTTTTTCATTCGTTAGCCGTCCTTCAATTCTTAGAGGGCCTATTTCTATTCTCCTTTTATTCATCTTTTTTGCATAGGAGTAAAGTACTTTGGGGTTTCTTTTTATATTTTGAAGTGTCCTTTCTTCTAAGTCCCTTTTTTCATTTTCTTTCGACTGTATAATCTTTTGTTCTGCATTTTCTATCTTACATTTTATTTCCCTCATTTTCCACACATTTTTTTCTTTTGCAAAATTTTTCTTCCACTTTCTAATTTTCTGAAATAAGATCCTTCTGTCTCTTGGTATGCACGTCTTTTGTTTATTGTTTTTTTTCGGTACATATTTTTCAACAATTTTCTCCAGTATTTTGTACAGTATGTCCGTATTTACCTGTATACTATCACTTATAAATACATTTTTCCATTCTTTATTCAGTTCTTCATTTATTTCTGACCATTTTATATTCTTATTGTAAAAATTATATTTTCCATATCCTTCCCAAAGTTTTGTGCTTTTATTGATTCTGTGATCACTTGCTTTGGAATGAACTATCAATTCTATGACATTGTGGTCTGAAATTCCCGTGTTATACACTATTATTTCTTTAACATAATTCACCTCATTCACAAATACTAGATCTAGGACATTTTCCTTTCTTGTTGGAATGTGGTTTATTTGTTGCATATTATGTTCTAATAGCATATCTTGAAGCTTTTCAAATTGCCTCTTATCTTCTGCGCTACTATTACTCTCTTTTTTATATGTATACATACAACCACTTTCTTCTATCCGTTCTTTCCAATCCACGAAAGGAAAGTTAAAATCTCCGGATAGGAGTATATTCCAGTCTTTATGGTTTCTACATATATCATCTATTTTTTCTATTATTATGTCAAACTCCTTAGTATTTGGGGGTCTGTAAACTACAATATTCACTAGCTTTTCAAATTCAAATTCTACCGCAATCAATTCACATTCTGTGTTGCTGTATTTTTCACAGACTTTTCCTTGATTTATGTCTCTTCCATACATTGCGGTTCCCCCTTGATTTCTATTTTTTCTGTCTGATCTATAAGTTTGGAAACCCTTTATCTGGTCATCACTGCCAGTCTCTTGGGAATACCATGTTTCCCTTATATTTAATATATCTATTTTTTCAGAGAGAGAGAGAGAGAGAGAGAGAGAGAGAGAGAGAGAGAGAGAGAGTACTGAAAACTTAAATTCTAACATTTAGAGCATTGTGCACTATTCAGAAAATTAATAGGAATATGAAAATACATTAGTAAAGTTTCAAGTTAATAAAATATAAAATAGTAAATAATCAACAGGAATATGAATATTCATTATTGTTGAGTTCACGAGTAAAATGAAAAAAAGGGAAATAATCAACCGGAATATGAATATTCATTAATGAAGAGTACAAATGAATAATAAAAAAAAAATATCAGCAGGAATATGAATATACATTAGTGGAAAATATACATTAGTGGAGAGAACAGATAAATAAAATGTAGAAAAAAAAAGGAACAGGAACACAATTATACATTAGTGGAAAGTATAGATGAGTAAAATGAAATTAAAGGAAATTATCAACAGGAATATGATTATATATTAGTGGAGAGTAGCCTACAGATGAAAAAATTTTTGAAAGAAATATTATCAACAGTAATATGATTATACATTTGTGGAGAGTACAGATGAAAAAAAAATTAAAAACATAAATGGCACCGCAAAACTGACATAATTCTAAGGAGAGAATAGTACATACATCTAGCATACAATATAAGCAGACAATCTCGACCAAACGTGACTCAACAACTAATTTAAGTAGAGAACGCCATCTTTTGACAAAAAAAAAAAAAAAAAAAAAAAAAAAAAAAAAAAAGAAACTAAGGAAAGCACCTGAACAAAACAGGCAAAACTAGAAAATCACTCTGTCTGCGAGTGCAGACCTCCGCCACGGTAGCTTATTTCTCGAAACCAGCTTGCCTTTCCCAGAATCAATTTAGACCGTAGGCGTATTTGAAGTATGTGTGACAACCATGTGCGAACTTGGGGTTAAGGTTAGGGTTAATTCGGTCGACCTTGACCTTAGACCTAGGACTTTCAAAATTAAATCGCTTCCACGTCTCAACATAACAATTAATCCCTGAAAGTTTCACTAATATATGAGTAAACTTGTGGCCAGGAAGTTGTTCACAAACCGACAAACAGGGGCGAAAACATAACCTCCCAACTTCGTTGGCGAAGGTAATAAGACACCGTACCTGACGTTGGTACGCACCGCAAGCGGTACTTAAGGGGGGGGGGGGTTGTCTATTTGCGCTTCCTTCATTATCCAAAATACAAAGTAAGTCACGCCCCGAGGATCGAGCAGTACGAACTTTATGAGCAAAACAACACCAGGCGTAGGTCGTGCCAAACGCAGGAAGTGAGAGAGAGAGAGAGAGAGAGAGAGAGAGAGAGAGAGAGAGTAATCGTGCTTTAAGCGAAAAGCACCAAATAAGTGTCTTTCAAGGTGTTCACGATGAAACATCGGAAAAAAAAATTAATGAAAACTGCAATGACATTTCAATTGGAAACTGGGCGTGATGAGTTTTATTAGGGCTATCAACTCCTTCAGCTGGGAAAATGAACAGGAAAGTACATTGCATTTGGGAGTCATTGGAAGAACAGCCCTCTCTGTATTTAGCTTTTGGAAGTTAATGGTAAAGCAGCAATTTCTGTATGCAGCATTTGGAAGTCAATGGAAGAGCAGATATGTCTGTATGGAAAAGCAACAATTACTGCATTTAACTTTTGGAAGTTATGGAAACGAAGCAATTACTGAACTTAGCTTTTGGAAGTCGATGGAAAAGAAGCAATTTCTGTATTTAGCTATTGGGAGTTAACGGAAGAGCTGCAACTTTTGTATTTAGTTTTTTGGGAGTCAATGGAACAGCAGTATTTTCTGTATTTAGCATTTAGAAGTCACCGAAAAGCATCAATTTCTGTATTTAGCTTTTGGATGTCAATGGAATTGCAGCAATTTCTGTATTCTGCTTTTGGATGTCAATGGAATTGCAGCAATTTCTATATTTAGCTTTTGGATGTCAATGAAAGAGCAGCAATTTCTGTATTCAGCTTCAGGGTGTCAATGGGAGAGCAGCAATTTATATATTTAGCTTTTAGAAGTCAGAGAAAAGCAGGAATTTCTATATTTAGCTTTTGGATGTCAACGGAAGAGTAGCAATTTCTGTATTTAGCTTTTAGAAGTCATGGAAAAGCAGCAATTTCTATATTTAGCTTTTGGATGTCAATGGAAGAGCAGCAATTTCTGTATTTATCTTCTGGATGTCAATGGGAGGGCAGCAACTTCTGTATTGAAGCTTTCAGAAGTCATGGAAAAGCAACAATTTCTATATTTAGCTTTTGGATGCCAATGGAAGAGCAGCAATTTCTGTATTCAGCTTCTGGATGTCAATGGGAGGGCAGCAATTTCTGTATTTAGCTTTTAGAAGTCATAGAAAAGCAGAAATTTCTGTATTCAGCTATTGGATGCCAATGGAAGAGCAGCAATTTCTGTATTCAGCCTCTGGGTGTCAATGGGAGAGCAGCAATTTCTGTATTTAGCTTTTAGAAGTCATAGAAAAGCAGAAATTTCTGTATTCAGCTATTGGATGTCAATGGAAGAGTAACAATTTCTGTATTTAGCTTCTGGATGTCTATGGAAGAGCAGCAATCTCTGTATTTAACTTTAGGATGTCAATGTAAGAGCAGCAATTTCTGCATTTAACTTTTGGATGTCAATGGTACAGCAGTAATTTCTTTATTTAGCTTTTGGATGTCAATGGAAGAGCTGTAATTTCTGTATTTAGCTTTTGGATGTCATTGGAAGAGCGGCAATTTCTGTATTTAGCTTTTGGATGTCAATGGAATAGTAGCAATTTCTGAATTTAGCTTCTGGCTGTCAATGGAAGAGCAGTAATTTCTGTATTTAGCTTTAGGATGTCATTGGAAGAACAGAAATTTCTGTATTTAGCTTTAGGATGTCAATGGAAGAGCAGTCATTTCTGTATTTAGCTTTAGGATGTCAATGGAAGAACAGCAATTTCTGTATTTAGCTTTTGGATGTCAATGGAAGAGCAGCAATTTCTGTATTTAGCTTTAGGATGTCAATGGAAGAACAGCAATTTCTGTATTTAGCTTTTAGAAGTCATGGAAAAGCAGCAATTTCTGTATTTAGCTTTTGGATGTCAATGGAAGAGCAGAAATTTCTGTATTTAGCTTCTGGATGTCAATGGAAAAGCAGCAATTTCTGTATTTAGCTTTAGGATGTCAATCGAAGAACAGCAATTTCTGTATTTAGCTTTTAGAAGTCATGGAAAAGCAGCAATTTCTGTATTTAGCTTTTGGATGTCAATGGAAGAGCAGAAATTTCTGTATTTACCTTCTGGATGTCAATGGAAGAGCAACAATTTCTGTATTTAGCTTTTAGATATTAATGGAAGAGCAGTAATTTCTGTATTTAGCTTTAGGATGTCAATGGAAGAACAGCAATTTCTGTATTTAACTTTTGGATGTCAATGGAAGAGCAGAAATTTCTGTATTTAGCTCTTAGATGTCAATGGAATTGCAGCAATTTCTGTATTCAGCTTCTGGGTGTCAATGGAAGAGCAGCAATTTCTGTATTTAGCTTTAGGATGTCAATGGAAGATCAGAAATTTCCGTATCTAGCTTTTAGAAGTCATGGAAAAGCAGCAATTTCTATATTTAACTTTTGGATGTCAATGGAAGAGCAGCAATTACTGTATTTAGCTTTTAGATGTCAATGTAAGAGCAGAAATTTCTGTATTTAGCTCTTAGATGTCAATAGAATTGCAGCAATTTCTGTATTTAGCTTCTGGGTGTCAGTGGAAGAACAGAAATTTCTATATTCAGCTTTTGGATGTTAATGGAAGAACAGAAATTTCCGTATTTAGCTTTTAGAAGTCATGGAAAAGCAGCAATTTTTATATTCAACTTTTGAATGTCAATGGAAGAGCAGCAATTTCTGTTTTTGAAATTTGAATGTTAATGGAAGAGCAGCAATTTCTGTAATTTGACTGTGGACGTCACGGAAAAGCAGCAACTTTTGTATTAAGCTTTAGGATGTCAATGGAAGAGCAGCAATTTCTGTATTTAGATTTTGGAAGTCATGGAAAAGCAGCAATTTCTGTATTTAGCTTTTTGATGTCAATGGAAGAGCAGCAATTTTCTGTATTTAGATTTTGGAAGTCATGGAAAAGCAGCAATTTCTGTATTTATCTTTTGGATGTCAATAGAAAAGCAGGAATTTCTGTATTTAGATTTTGGAAATCATGGAAAAGCAGCAATTTCTGTATTTAACTTATGTGAGTCAATAGAAAAGAAGCAATTTCTGTATTTAGCTTTTGTAAGTCAATAGGAAAGAAAAAAAATTCTGTATTTAGCTTTTTGGAAGCTAATGGAAAAGAAGCAATTTCTGTATTAAGGTTTTAAGTGTCTTTGAAAAAGAAGCAATTTCTGTATTTAGCTTTTCGAAGCTTAATGGAAAAGCAATTTCTGTATTTAGCCTTTGGAGTCAATGGAAAAGAAACAATTTATGTATTTAGCTTTTGGAAGTCAATCGGAAGAAGCAATTCTGTATTTAACTTTTAGAAGTTAATGGAAAAGAAGCAATTCCTCTTTTTAGGCTTGGAAGTTAATGGAAAAGAAGCAATTTCTGTATTAGTTCTTGGAAGTCAATGAAAAAAGAAGCAATTTTCTGTATTCAGATTTTGGAAGTTAATGCAAAAGCTATTTCTGTATTCAACTTTTGAAAGGCAAGGAAAGAATCCCTTTTCTGTTTAGAAAGCAGCAATTTTTGCATGTCAATGAAAGAGCAGTAAATTTTTGTACTTAACTTATAAAGATTAGTATCTCTACTATGAAAGCCATTTCTACAAACGTCTCAATAATAATACTAGCTCTTAGCTAAAGGCCCTACTCGTAGAGGTTATATATTTCAACACCGGTATTAGGGAAGACAATTTTGTGACGTTGCAAATACGTTAATGATCGTTACGGGCACACGACATAACCCATAAGAAACAGAGTTCAGTGAATCTAGATTTTGCATTTTAATAGAACTTAAGGTGGTCAATGAATCTAAGATTTAATCATATTGCTTTGAAATATGTGACGTAATTTCTCACTTTATCGTAGTTATGTATCCGGAACAAAAAGTTAATTAATAAACATTGGTCTGTTTATTGTAAGTTTTCCTTGATTCTTCAAAACTCTTTTAGTATAACCCGAGTCTTGAAAATTAACATTCACATTTATTAGTTGTAATTACACTTTATCTTTAAGCTTAACATTACCTTAAAACGTGGTTATTTTTAATACTGAATAGTCTATACTTCTGGTTTTCACTTAAAACAATTACTGTTCCCACTAATAAAGTTCTGGCGCTTCTTATCATTTTATATATATCTCTCTTAATAGATAGTCGCTGATTAACACACGTCAAAATCTAAGGCTATTATCTAGTCAAATAGTGTACGCAGCCCGTCAAAAATGATGGCTAAATAGTTAGATATATACAAAGACACACGCAAGCGCACACAGATTCAACCTTCCCCACCCTTTCCTCCTTTCCTAACTAAATCACGGTACTTTGGGCAATGTGTGGGAGACTGTACAGTAGTTTCCCACTATATATATATATATATATATATATATGTGTGTGGTTGTGTGTGTATATATACATATAGCCAGACGTTTACCCTTTATTATAGGAGAGATTATAATTAGAAGCAAACTCCTAAAATTTCCAATCATGTTTTTAAAATAAGCTTAAAAAATTTTTTCACAGTTGAGAAAATTGTAACTCGTCCCTCTTTAAGTTGGCACTTAGGTAGAGTAACTGACAATATTAATTTCCCCAGTTTTCCCATTACTCTAAATACGACTGTCTTGAAACATTTATTGGAGAATTCATATATATTAATATAACATGGTTTAAAGGAATCTTATTTGAAATAAAAACACAGCATTATTACTTCAGAGAGAGAGAGAGAGAGAGAGAGAGAGAGAGAGAGAACTCAAGATAAAATTTTCAACGCAAAGTAAGCATTTGTCCTCTTGGTATAAATAGTTGTTCATTAGATGCACGTATGTCAGTTCTTAAAACAAAACTAACGAAAAGGTAACTTAGAATTTTTATCAGAATACTTCGTAAGATGTCAGATAATGAGAGAGAGAGAGAGTGAGAGAGAGAGAGAGAGAGAGAGAGAGAGAGAGAGCATTAATCACGTCTTCTGTACTTAATTTGGTATTAATGATAGTCTTAGAAAAAAAAAAACGACTGACAAGGAGTGTTGACAGGAGATTGAAATTGTGCATTCTGATCTTACTCAAGAGAAGATGATAATGATGCTGAGTCAGGGATCATTATCCCTCCAAAAGGAGAAGACGACATTCCGTCAGGTGATTTCTTGTCGTGGTCGGCCAGGTCAGACCTGAAGGTGAATAACGAGAACAGACAAACCCAAGTCTTCTGGTGCCCGAAGGAATAGCTCTGCTACTATACTTGCACGTAAGTGGCACTGCCCTCTCTCTCTCTCTCTCTCCTCACTCTCTCTCTCTCGTTTGAACCTATTTGATCTACAAACTCGACGATTAATGGGAAAATTAACAGAGACATACAAAATTGTCAAGGAGTAAACAAATGTAGATTACAACAATGTACTTCACGCTTAGCACAAACCAGTCCAGAGGTAACGGATGCAAACTGTAATTGAAAAGATACAACACCACTCAATGTGGCAATTTCTTTAGATAGAAAATAGCAAATACTTGAATAGATTTCCAGCGGATGTAGTGAACAGTAACACGGTAAACGAGTTCAAGAATAAGTCAAGACAAGATAATAAAAACGGATCCTCCACGGATGGACTAAAAAGTCTTTGACACATCCAAAATCCTTGTAACTCCTTAAATATATATATATATATATATATATATATATCTCTCTCTCTCTCTCCTCTCTCTCTCTCTCTCATCATGGTGAAATTTCAGCACTTACAAACGCACGTTCAATTACAAAAAACAGACAAGATAAGGAGCAGAGAGGGAATTTTGGTTGAGATACACTGTCTCAAATTACAGAAGCCTGGAATCATGTACCCTGAATATCAGTCCACAATTGTGGGTCACCGCTTGCCGAGAAAAAGGTAAACGAAATGAAGGAAATGAGCAAACGTGAGTGTTCAGCAAAAAAGGGAAAATAGATACCATCACATAAGAGAAAAAGTTAAGTCCTCAACACGATGATTATTATACCTCCGTGGTGAAACCATTAGTAGTCATCAGATATTCTATCTCTGTCTCTGTCTCTGTCAATGTCTGTCTCTCTTTTTCTCTTAGGCTATTTCATTAATATAGTTTAATTTCATAATCTTATTTGCTCTCTCTCTCTCTCTCTCTCTCTCTCTCTCTCTCTCTCTCTCTCTCTCTTAAACATCAATGACTTTTACTATTATATCTTCTCAAATTAATCATAAGATTGGTTTCAGCGTTTTAGCATGTGTTTGAGTCTCTCTCTCTCTCTCTCTCTCTCTCTCTCTCTCTCTCTCTTATTTTACACATTTATTATTAGAGTTTACTCTTATGAACTCTCTCTCTCCTAGTCCTACACTTTCAGTATCATAGTTAATTCTATAAACTTTCTATATCTCAGTTCACACTATTTTAGTATTATGATTTAGTCTTATAATCTCTCTCCCTCTCTCTCTCTCTCTCTCTCTCTCTCTCTCTCTCCTCCTCTCTGTTTACATTATCTCATTACATTTATTCTTATAATGTACTTAGTGGAATAAATGAGACAAACACATTCTATTGCTAAATAAATAATGAAAGATTATCATATAAGCGGTAGACTGATTAGAAAATAGACAATTATACCATGTACCATAGTAAAACAAACATAACCGGATACGGACGTCAACGTAGGTACAATTAACTAAAACAAAAACCTTTAGAGCAAAATGGCCCAAAAAGATCATGACTGAAAAAATGCCAATAAATCCACCTTCATTATTGACAGAAGAAGATGAGATCGCTTCGTTATTGATCTCTGTCTGTTCAAAGGGACCGAAGCGGAAGATAGTCATCGTAAAATGTTAATTCAACGTCGCTAAAGTTTTTCCTCGAACTGTTAAAACCCAAAATACACTAGACAGTTTTTTCTGCTTTTGAATCACCATCTTTTGCAACGTCAGCGGCGTAAATACGCTGACGTCTTAGGCCAAATTATATTGTCAATCATGATTGTACAATATCGGTGTTTCTGCAAGCATATCCTTTGTGAGTGTGCATTATTGAGTATATTTCAAACACTCAATTATGCCCTCTTACAAAAAATATGCTTGCACAAACACTGATATTGTACAATCATGATTGATAGTGTATTTGGACCTTTATAACGTTAACCAAGACAAAAGTTTGACTGAGCAGTAATAATTGCATACTCACACTATGAAATGGAAAGGAAAGAAAAGGTTGGTGTAAAGACAATATCAAAATTACTACTTGTAAGAGTAATATATATATATATATATATATATATATATATATATATATATTATATACATATATATTATGTACATATATATATATCATATATATACATATATATATATATATAGTATATATATATATATATATATATATATATATATATATCATATATACATATATACCCACACACACACACACACATATATATATATATATATATATATTATATACATATATATATATATATATATAAATATATATATATATATAGTTATATATTCATATACACACATAAGGATTAGAGTTCTTTTGCTCGAGATTGCACTCTGTTTCCTTACTTCCTTTCCTAATTTTCCAATTAGTATTATAGTCTAGCTATAATGAAAACAACATACATACATACATATATACACACACATATATATATACATATATATATATATATATATATATATACATATGCGTGTGTGTATCTATTTGAAATTCATAAAGTGTCATAAGTACCAGAAAAACAAGATAGCAATAAATGTCAGTAAAAATAATTCAGAATACATACAATGCCGAATAAAGTTTTACAAATGTGGTAAAATATATCCAGGCTACAGCAATTTTGAACCAATTCTCTAATGACATACTATATGTCGCACGCCATTATTATTATTATTATTATTATTATTATTATTATTATTATTATTATTATTATTATTATTATTATTATTATTATTATTATTATTATTAGGCAAGCTACGACCCTAGTTGGAAAAGTAGGATTCTATAAAGTGAAGATGATAATAGGGGAAGGCATGTTGATGAACTAGTACCTGATATCACATAAACATTAAGCGGATATCAAGATGAATAACATAATATCTAGACAATTTAAACAACAGCACCTATAGAAGCCATAATAGTGAAAGAAAATGCAAAAATAAATACGGTTCTACAAATAACTTCTAAAATCCTAACATTGATAAAAAAGCGATGTAAGTGCAATTGATTATTGATCGAAAACACAAGTTTATGGCATGAGACACGACCATGTCCATGAGACTGTGCATAGGCCTAATGTATATACACAAGATCAATTCCCAAGACCCATCTCCAACCTAGGACCAGGGATGGCCAGGCAATGGCTGCTGATGATTCAGTAGGTTTCCACAACTACACATCCCTAGACCACAAGGATGCTGAGGCTGCAGACGTCACTTGAAACTATGGAGATTAAGCGGGTCCCAAACTTGAGTCGAATAGATTGCGATACAGGAACGTTTCCATCAGGCTATCACAACCATTAAGTTTAAGAATGAATAAAAAAAAATACAATATCCTAAGAGTTCCTTTCAAGAAAAAGAGGCCATTTCCCCAGTGCTTTTTACAAAACCTACTTTGATTTTATTGCACACCAACCGTTATGAGATTATCTAACACTTGTTTGTCATGACACCAGGAACCATTTAAATTCTCCTAAATTAAAACTATAAGTGACATTACTCGAATGGATGAGATCATGTCGAGGGATAGATGGAGATGGTTTGGGCATGCTCTTCCCACTCACCAAACGTTCAGCTGGGCTCCATAAGGCACAAGAAGAGTTGGAAGACCTAGGCCTACATGGCTAAGGACCATGAAACGTGAGGTACGAGATGATAAATGCAGAAGTATTGAGTTAAAACCCCAAGATAGAGAAGACTGGCAAAATCTATCCGTGGCCCTTTGCGTCAACAAGCGTAGGATGAGATGAAATTAAGACTACGGTTCTTAATTACTCGCAGTTTACGTAAATCTTTCATATTGGCAAGTGCAAAACTTTTCCAAATCAAATAAATCCGCCCGGGGTGGAAATTATCACCAGTCTCTAAGTGTTAAGAGAGCGCAAATTCCCTTCTTTCAATATATACAACTCAGTACTACAAGCACTCACTAAAGTATTTCAACACAGCTAATCCAGAACTTTTAATCTAGTTCTTGCGTTAACGATGACAGCTAAAAGGCGCCGACAGAACATTATATTACCCGTACCTGCTATAAGACAGAAAAGCCAATACAGCGTAAAGAAAAAAAAGGTAGAAAAGTGAAGAATAAGAAGCGTGTTCTGACACGCACAGATGCACGTTCCAAGTGCTTGAGTTTTATTGGTTTAATAATGAAGAAGAAGATCGTGTCACACACGACGCATTCCTCGTGCTTGCGAAGGATCTATCGACACATTTGATGGGCTATAAAAGGGACAGTAATGGTGGGAAAAAATGCATGGTCAGACCCTCCTGTCCCTCAGCGGCAATTGGATTCAGGGGGAGAAAAAGAGAAGTTTATATATACAAAAAAATGCAAGAGCATTCTTTGGTGCGAAATTACGGTAGTACAGTATTTTTTTTAGCATTACTAGTATAAAATTGTATTCACTTGATCATATATATACATGTATGTGTGTATATTTGTGTGTGTACATATATATATATATATATATATATATATATATATATATATATATATATATATATATATATATATATATATATATATATATATATAGACAGTGACTAAACCACTTGGCCACGAAGAAAGATAAAAGTCAATGACAATTCTTCTGTACTTATACCTGTCAAATTCAGGTCACAAGCTCTTGTCTTTGTGTGATTTCGCCTGGGGCTCTGATCCCGAGGTCGTTATGAGAATCCAGACATTAATGTATCAAAAATTTATATGGCTTATTTGAATATGAAAAACACGTCTAAATGTGCAAAATTTATCATTAATCGAATGCCAAGTAACAAACTACCATTTAGCTACGATGGTGAAGATAGGTTGATTTCAATTCTAAGTACAAAAGACCTGAATTCGACAGGTATAAGTACAGAAGAATTGTCATTGACTTTTATCTTTCTTCGTGGCCAAGTGGTTTAGTCACTGTCTATACAATCTTGCCGACCAGGGTTCGATTCCCGGCCGGGCACAAGCTCTTGTCTTTGTGTGATTTCGCCTGGGGCTCTGATCCCGAGGTCGTTAAGAGAATCCTGACATTAATGTATCAAAAATTTATATGGCTTATTTGAATATGAAAAAACACGTATAAATGTGCAAAATTTATCATTATATATATATATATATATATATATATATATATATATATATATATATATATATATATATATATATATATATATATATATATATGTACACGTAAATCACCTATTAATATGTATCCGTTGGAAAGACATTATGTGGTGAAAGGTTTTGGTAAGAAATCTAGAAGTTTTATGCAAGGTTTATAATTTTCAACGAATTTCCAGCCGATTCAGGAAGACAGTTGTAAATGTTCTAGAATTCAAAATGTGATTAAGTTGGTAATGGTAGTATGACGTGAAAATTTACACATACCATTTTGATGTTTGAATAAACTGGAAATTTCGCCAAGTTTGAAGAATTACCTCAATTCATAAAGTTTGGCAAATTTTAAGATTTGTTTATTGATAAAAATACAATAACAAGAAATGGTATAAAATCAAAATAATGTAATATATCAGTAATGATAAAGAAATAATAATAATGAACATACGGTAAACAAATAGTAATAAAAATAAGAAGAATAAACATTTGATATTCAAAAGCTTCTAAAAACCAGAAAAAAACAAAATGATTAGTGATATAAACTATATATATATATATATATATATATATATTATATATATATATATATATAGATACACACACACACACACATATATATATATAATATATATATATATATATATATATATATATACATAAATGCACACATACATACATATATATACATAATATATATATATATATATATATATATATATATATATATACATATATATATACATAAATGCACACATACATACATATATATATATATATATATATATATATATATATATATACATATATATATATATATATATATATATATATATATATGTATATATATATACATATATATGTATCATATTTCGTCTTATCTTTAGTATTATGAAAAGTAAGAGAAAACTGGCCGTGATTAAAGACATTTCCTTCACAATTCGAACTTTTGTAAACTTCAAAATTTACGTGAAAAAAGAACGGGTTTCTCAGAAGGCCAAAGGTATTTTGCTTGAACTATCGGGAGCGTGTGGGAAACTCTACCTGAACGAGCTGGTAATAAGCAATAAATATTACCTGCCGGCACCCGCAAACACTTCTAAACGCGTATTCTATTTTATGCAAAAGCCAAAAATGATCGTTTTTGCGGGAACGCTTATACGAGAAAGTCGACGGCTAAAATAGAACTCTATAAGTTCTTTAAATACAGAAGGTCCTCAACTTTCAAACTTATTTGGTTAAAAAAAGCTGTTTGAAAAGTCGAATTGTTTACAAGTCCAGTTTTATTAAATTTTGGCCTAAGGTAGGCCTACCCTGAATTCCATGCCAATGATTTCCAACTATAAAAAATAACAAATAGTCGGGTTTCTCATTAAATAGATATCAGGTTATTACAAATGTTGTTTTGCTTAATGTATTAAATCATTTAATACTGTTTTATCACAGTATTTATTTATCTTATCTTTGTTACTTTCAATTTGATTTGTGTCTGTATCTCCGAATGTTTTTAAGTCGAATGCTTGTTAGTGGAGGACCTTCTGTATATACAATTGGTCTCCTGGAATATCCAAGTACTCGAAGTATTATTCCAGCCGTGACCAGATTGTGGAATGATCTTCCCAATCGGGCAGATGAATCGGTGAAACTTCAAAAGTTCAAACTTCTAAGTACTCTAGAAGTTTTATTCCAGCTGTGACCAGATTGTGGAATGATCTTCCAAATCGGGCAGATGAATCGGTGAAACTTCAAAAGTTCAAACTTCTAAATGCTTTAGAAGTTTTATTCCAGCTGTGATCAGATTGTGGAACTTCAAAGTTCAAATTTGCAGCGAATGTTTTCGTGTTGATGTAAGTCTCTCTTCATATGACATCTATTTTATCGTTGTTACTGATCTTAAGATAAGTTTACAATATTCATTCATTACTTATACATCTTTTATGTCCTTACTTTCTTTCCTCACTGGGCTATTTTTCCCTTTTGGAGCCCTTAGGCTGATAGCGTACTGCTTTTCCAACTAGGGTTGTAACTTAGATAATAGTAATAATAATACTGAACTGTATCCGTTTTCACAGTAACAATTACTATACAAGTGATTGTGAGAATAGTATTGAGATCAATAGCTGAAACAGAACCATCCATTCATGAAGTTCCAAATGAATATAACTAGGCCTTTCATTTGTTAGTAATAACCACAGTATCAGCAATAATAATAATAATAATATTAACTAGAGGGGAACTCAGTATAGCGCAGACCTCCGCCGCGGCAGCTCATTTGTCAACCTTTTGCTCGACCATGACCTTGACGTTTGACCTTAACATGTATTGATAAGCGTGAATTTTGATACACTCATATATGAACCAAGTTTGAAATCTCCGTGAAAACGATGGCCAGACTTTTGGCTGATTACGTGAATTGGACATTTTGCTTAACCGTGACCTTGACCTTCTGCGAATTAAAAATTTCCCTCTTTTTACATAACAGTTAATCCCTGCAAGTCTCGTTACTTTACGACTAAATTTGTGACCAGGAAGCTGTTCAGAAACAAACACACACACAAACAAACAATCAAACATGGGGTAAAACATAGCCTCCTTCCAACTTCATTGGCGGAGGAAACAACAACAACAACAATAATAATAATAATAATGATGATAATAATAATAATCATCCTATCATCATCTCCTACGGCTACTGACGCAAAGGGCCTCGGTTAGATTTCGCCAGTCGTCTCTATCTTGAGGTTTTGATTCAATACTTCTCCACTCATCATCTCCCACTTCACACTCCATAGTCCTCAGCCATGTAGGCCTGGGACTTCCAACTCTTCTAGTGCCTTGTGAAGCCCAGTTAAACTTTTGGTAAACATATCTCTCTTGGGGAGTGCGGAAAATAATAATAATAATAATAATAATAATAATAATAATAATAATAATAATAATAATAATACCACATAAAGCCTGGCAATGTAATAAAAAAGTAGGAAAAATTTAATATAGAGACCACAAAAAAAAAAAAAAAAAAAAAAAAACAAGGAATAACTATTGGTATTGAAATAAAATCCAAACCTATTACTAATCTATTCCATATATGCAACAGCTCTATACAGCTAAGAAGAGGATTACTAGCTTTTTGAAAATGAAAAATAAAATATATGTATTTAAGAATATGGTAATATCACTAAAATAATTTTGTACTTTAACAAGGCGTAGAAATCCACTTAATTATTTTCGAAAACTTAATTACCTTTCTTAAAAGAAATATTCAGCATCTCATTACATAATCGCAAAATAAATTCATATTTCAAATAAAGTTAGTGAATAAGGGGGCCTCGAAAAACATCGTCCAATAAAAACCAATGTCTGTCTGTCTGTCTGTCTGTCTGTCTGTCTGTCTGTCTGTCTGTCTGTCTGTCTGTCTGTCTGTCTGTCTGTCTGTCTGTCTGTCTGTCTGTCTGTCTGTCTGTCTGTCTGTGTCATATTGTGTAGGTTTTTAGATTAATTTATTATCGAACAAACAATAAAAAAATGCCTTATTAATCTTATGTTTCCCGTTATGAAATTAAACACTATATAAAAACCAAACAAAAACAATAAGAAGTTAATATATTGTGTAGCTTACAATATTAATCTGTTATCTAACAAATAATAAAAAAAAAAATTACAGTGTTAATATATTAGTTCCCCTTATGGAATTGAACATATAAGAAAAACAAACAAAAACAATAAGAAGTTAATATATTGTAAACAATAAGCAATTAATATATTGTGTAGCTTACAAGATTAATCAGTTAACTAACAAACAATAAAAAATCTAATACTATTAATTTTATATTATTTTTCCCGTTATGAAATTAGACAATATAATAAAACCAAACTAAAACAGCACAAATAAGAAGTTAACATATTGTGTAGCTTCCAGTATTAATTTGTTATCTAACAAATAAATAGTAATATTGTTAATCTTATATTAGTTTTTACCGTTATGAAATTAAACAAAAGCAAACGCTAATACTCAATACTGCCCATCTAAAGACAAGAGATGAACGGTGATTTCAACGCAGCTGAGAAAGCAATCTTACCAATGCACTGTCTGTCCGGAACCCGTAGATTTCATCGCAAGAGCGAATTTCGTTTAGCAAAATGGATAGAGCTGCCCTATTTAGATCTCTGGCATAGGTAATTTCAGTTTACCAGAATAACATCAATACTGAAATTTCTAATCACTGAATTGGTACTGAATTGAATAAGATTTAGAAAATCACAAGTCAAAAATATACATTTCAAGTTAATCTTTCATTAACTCGACTCAAAAACACACCTTTTAACTTCAGCAACTCAATTCAAAATCACACCTTTCAACTTCAGCAACTCTACTCAAAAACACACCTTCAACTTAAACAATTCAGCTCAAAAACACACATTTTAACTTCCACAACTCAACTACAAAACACACATTTCAACTTCAGCTACTCAACTAAAAAACACACCTTTCAATTTCAGCAGCTCAACTAAAAAAATACACCTTTCAACTTCACCAACTCCAACTCAAAAACACACCTTTCAAATTCAGCAATTCAACTCAAGTAAACACCTTTAAACTTCAGCAACAACTCAAAAACACACATCTAAACTTCAGCAACTTAACTCAAAAATATACCTTTCAACTTCAGCAACTCGAACTCAAAAACAAACCTTTCAACTTCAGTAACTCCAACTCAAAAACACACCTTTTAATTTCAGCAATTCAACTCAAATAAACACCTTTAAACTTCAGCAACTCAACTAAAAAACACACCTTTCGACTTCAGTAACTCAGCTCAAAAACACACCTTTCAACTCCCGCAATTCCAACTCAAAAACACGCCTTTCAACTTCAGCAACTCAACTAAAAAAACACACCTTTAAACTTCAGCAACTCGATTAAAAAACACACCTTTCAACTTCAGCAACTCGATTAAAAAACACACCTTTCAACTTCAGCAACTCCAACTCAAAAACACACCTTTCAACTTCAGCAACTCCAACCCAAAAATACACCTTTCAACTTCAACAACTCAACTAAAAAACACACCTTTCAACTTCAGCAACTCCTCTGTTGCCTTTCCAATATGTAGTCACTAATATTCTATATTATTTTTCTTATCTTTTTTTTTATATTTCAAATATATATTTTCTGCTGAACTATTTCCCTATGATTTTATTCCTCCACACCATACCCCTTACTAATGAATTAAGGAAAAATACTAATCTACCTTCACTTATTTTACACCAATAAACATTCGAATTTCATGCTCACCTCAAAGTCAATAGAAGGAAATCAGAAACTTTCATAAGAGCTTTTGAAAAAGACAAGTTCTACATGTATTGAAAAATGTATAAAAATATCAATTGACATGTTAACTGTCTTACAAAGACTTCCATAATCATGTTCCTAGACCATGAGATACTTAGATTTTCAACATGTTTGTTGATTGGGTATCAAATATTTCTTCCTTCAATTAAAAGTTTTAAAGTTTTTTCTTCTCTCTCTCGCATATTGGCGTTCTCTTCTTCAATAATATCAGTAACAACAACAACAACAACAACAACAACAACAACAACAACAATAATAGGAGAATTGTCATAATTTGTTTTACTTGAAAATCTGTTGGAAAAGTTCTAAAAATAATCTAAAACAGAAGCACTTATTATTATTATTATTATTATTATTATTATTATTATTATTATTATTACTATCCAAGCTACAACCCTAATTGGAAAAGCAAGATGCTATATGCCCAGGGGCTCCAATAGGGAAAAATAGCCCAGTGAGGAAAGGAAATAAGGAAATAAATAACTGAAGAGAACAAATTAACAATAAATCATTCTAAAAAAAAGTAATGTCAAAAGAGACATGTCATATATAAACTATTAACAACATCAAAAACAAATATGTCATATATAAACTATAAAAAGACTCATGTCCGCCTGGTCAACAAAAAAACATTTGCTCCAACTTTGAACTTTTGAAGTTCTACTGATTCAAACGGCATAAAAGTAGGCGTGAAGACGCATCTAAGGAACAACAATAAAATCAAGTAAAACCAAGAGACTATTTAAGAAAACAAGAAGGCAAATTAAATGATCCGTCACACTTGAAGTCAGCCCAGCGATCCAGGGCAGAGGAAAGAGGTAAAAAGTGTAACAGCATCGCGGAAGATATAATTCACGGCATCTTTAATTGGCGATCAAAAGAACATTGCGTGACCTCCGTGTGTTGACCTACCACATACCAAACATGAGACACGTCACAGAAAAGTAATTGCAGATAAACACCTTTCGAAAGATCATAAATTTTAGCATTAGGAATAAAAAACCAGGACAATAAAGAAGTAAAAAAAAAGAAAATAAGGAACTAAAAACAAAGAAAATAAAGAATTAAAAAACAAAGAAAATAAAGAATTAAAAAACAAAGAAAATAAAGAATTAAAAAACAAAGAAAATTAGCAACTAAAAACAAAGAAAACATAAAGCTATAAAAACAAAGGAAATAAAGAACAAGTAAAAGTATAGAACCCCCCAAAAAATAGATTTAAAAATTGATTTGATTTAGTAAGGAATTGGAGCAATATTTGGTTTGCTACATTGATTTATGTTCTGAATACATACAAAGAATCATACTGAAAAAAATACCAATAAAGAAAATAAGGAGCAAGTAAGAGGAAAGAATCGAAAATTAGATTTAAAATGAATTATTTGATTAAGTTATTAATCTCAACAATATTTGATTTTCACCATCACTTTGTCATGCATATATGAAAAGACTTATACAGAGAGAAAAATATCGATATTTGTTTATTATATCTAGGATATAAAGTAATTATAATGATCATTAAAGTAATAATCTTATCTACCAACATTTCTTGAGTTCAAATAACGCCAGGGATCACAGTTTTTGAGTTTAGCATAATGCAAGAAAATAACCCACTTTTCCCCCTTCCAACGTCTGGTATTAAGAGTAGTCCAATCCTGTTCACTACATGATCATCCTCATCATCATCTTCTCCCACGCCTATTGACGCAAAGGACCTCTGTTAGATTTCGCCAGCCGTCTCTATGTTGAGCTCTTAATTCAATACTTCACCATTCATCATCTCCTACTTCATGCTTCATAGTCCTCAGCTATGTAGGCCTGGGACTTCCAACTCATCTGGTTTATTTTTTTTTCTACTTAATAAGAGCATTGTGACAATATGCTACATACAGGAGGTTTTGTTTATAAGTTTAGGAATAATGCCAAGAGAGATGGATATTTAATTGTATTTCTATGATTTCTATCGTTATTAAAAATAAAAAAAACGATATTATTAGTGACTTATCCTATCAGTCCAAAGAATTAATCTTTATGTAAAATAATAATCATTAAAAAAATGTATATATTATGTTGAAGCTAAGATTTTTTAACGCTGAGTTTTAAGCAAAATGTGTAATTAAAGGATTGTGGTAATGATGGTGTTAGGTGCTAACAGAGAGGCGAGGTGAATGCAAGTAAGGTTTATTCAACATGTAACGAGCTTACATGCAAACAGTTGAGAGCAAGAATGTTACAACAATTTGAACAATATGAAACATGCGATGGTAAGCTTAAACAAGTTTTTCTATTATCATTGCGGGAAAGAGCGAGAGCAACATCATTACAGCGTATGAGCGTGCATGAAACACGTGCGGTATAAGAGAAACACAGAAGAAATGGTAAAAGAAATGACAAATAGGAGAGACAGGAAGAGAAGTGTTACCAGTCGAAGGTCAACTTTACCTGATTATAAACAACTAAGAACTAGAGGGGCACCTAGTAGAGCGCAGACCGCCACCGCGACAGCTTATACCTTGACCTTGACCTTGACAGGTATTAATTGGCGTCGATATTCATACACTCGAATATGAACCAAATTTGATGTCTCTGTGACAACAATGTCTAAACTTATGGCTGATTACGTGAATTGGACATTTTGCTTGACCGTGACCTTGCCCTTAAAAATTTAATGATTTTCACCTTTTTTACATAACAGTTAATCCCTGTAAGTTTCATTACTCTACGATTAAAATTATGGCCCAGAAGTTCGCAAACAAATACATACACACACAAACAAGGGCGAAAACATAACCTCCTTCCAACTTCGTTGGAGGACGTAAAAATTAGGATGTGGTTGAAACCGGAAACCTGGTTAGCAATAAGAAAGAGAGAGAGAGAGAGAGAGAGAGAGAGAGAGAGAGAGAGAGAGAGAGAGAGAGAGAGAGAGAGAGAGAGAGAGAGAGCTTTCCCAGATAAAAAAAGTAATAAATGTCTTATCAAAATATGCTTTCCCTGATGGAACCCTTGGGCTTATAGCATCCTGTTTTTTCAACTAGGGTTATAGCTTAGCTAGTAAGAAGACCTTGGGCTTATATCATCCAGCTTTCCCAACTAAGGTTGTAGCTTAGCTAGTAAGAAGACCTCGCGCTTATAGAATCCTGCTTTTCCAACTAGTGGTGTAGCTTAGCTAGTAAGAAGACCTTGGGCTTATAGCATCCTGCTTTTCCAACTAGGGTTGTAACTTAGCTAGTAAGAAGACCTTGGGTTTATAGCATCCTGTCTTTCCAACTAGGGTTGTAGCTTAGCGAGTAATAATTATAATAATAATAATAACATGGAAGGCTGAAGAAAAATCCCAAAAAATTACAACCTTCAACATGAAAATTAAGAGCAAAGATACTATAACAAACATCATAACAAAATAACCATGTATAATATCTCCCACTTGACAAACAGAGGTCAACCAATTACGGCTACAGGTAAACAACATGAAATTTTAAAGTTTTTCAAAGGACTGCCGACTAGATTTCCATTAGCTAAAAGAAAGGAAAAGAAATGATTCAACAGAAAACGCACTGGTATGTATGGCATCCCTTAAGGCATCCCTTTCAACTAAGGTATGGAAGGGATGAACGCAGTTTGTGATTGGAATGTTAAGAGACATTTATTAGAACTATAAAATTTACTATTAAGCCATTAGTGAATAACATTGATTAAAAAAATATTAAAACTATAAAACTTGGTATTAAGCCATTAGTGGATAACATTCACTATTAAAAAAACGTAATTGTAATCGGAAATTCTCCGTAAAAATATACTGTTCTCAGCAGTATTTCAGTAAAATACAGACGACCGTATTTTCTACCCTTCTTTATTATCATCTTTTACCGGTTGGTGACCGTAATATCACTCATCAACGTCAATATATCCGTTTTTAAAACGGTAAATACCTGACAACATTTATTCCAGTTTTTTTACCCTCTTTTCCGGCAAATTTGTAACAGTGTTGATTAAAGAAACATAGGAACTATAAGTTTTCGTATTAAGCCATTAGTGGATAACACTAAGGAAAAAAAAAAAATTAAAAGGAAGAACGGGGATAGGCCTTTCTCGCGTCTAAATATATCTATTTTTTTTTCTCTTAGGATTATGTTCATTTAATCTCTTAAAAGTTAACAATTCTAGCAAACTACAATTCCCTTTGGCTAAGAATGCTTCCGTTAAGGATTTTTACGCTTCCTCTTCGAAGCTATGGCATTTACATACAACTTATCATAATTTTTCTATTTTACTCTTTTTATTATATTATATTCTTATCTTTTTTTTTTAATTTTACTCTTTTATTTATATCATATACTTATACCACTGTACGAGCTGTAAATATATTCAAAGTCAAGGCAAATGTAAACAGTATTAAAGGAGTAAGTGAATTGTTGATCAAACACGCAAAAAAAAAAAAAAAAACTTATTATTAAATTATGAAAGAAGGTTTCACAGAGTTAAGGAAACTTATAATCTTTTCCTTTTTTTCTGTTTTACTCTTTTAACTATATCATCAGCTTAGACAACTATTCGAGCTGTACATTTTTTTTCCCTCCATGTTTAAGCATATGTGAAATTTGAAAAAAAAAAATCTTATTGTGAAATATTTCATAAATTTAAGGCAGAATACAAAACTGTAAAGGCAAAACCAGTATCCTTTAAAAAAGACCAACTAGAGGAAAGGTAAATAAAAATGAAATACTTATTGAGAACAAATGTTTCTAAAATCAAGGCAGCATAAATAAAACTGTAAAGGCAAAACAGAAAACAGTTAGAAAAGACCAACTTTCAGAAGGGTCAATCAATCAATAATAATAATAATTACAATAATATCACCTTAGAATTATGTAACTGAAAATGTAATTGCTAGACAATTTATATAGAGTCAGAGAAAATTGACATTCCTATCTATCTGTCTATCTATCTATTTACGAAATGTAGATTAGTTACTAGTGCTTGGGTTCTAGTCTGGATGCTCAGAGCTGGTCTTAGCAGCAAGTTTAAACCTTGGAACCTTGGAAAAAACCTCAAAGCCGCTATTCTAAAAATAATGATGATAAAATTTTTTAACAAGCTTAATCTTAGTTGTACATTTTGTTCTAAAAAATATTTTTATTGACTTTCAAAATCAAACTACCGTAAAGATTTTTGTACTAATAATAACAATCATTATTTCACATCCAAGATTAGAAATGCTTACCTTATTAAGCATTTTCGTACTATTCATTGAATAGACATGAGTATTTCTTTTCTCTTATTTTTAAAGAATACCTATCAACATAGATAGAAAAATCAAAGGGTGCTTGTGCAGGAAGTGGACTTCGTCCAACCTATGCCATCTGGATGAACATCGTGATACGCAACAGAACAACGTCAGGAAAACTGGTTTTTCATGAAAGACGCCAAAAAATGCGGTTTCTGGGGGTTGGCGGTAGACGCTGCCACTTCAGAATTGATTGAACTCACATGTAGCAAATTAATTGGATAAAATTTGGTCCACAACAATTATAATATACAAAACTCTAGAACAGTTTGCACAAAAATGGTCCCAAACAATTATAATATACAAAATTCACCATATTCTATGAATGAAATCAAAGTGCAGAGAGAGAGAGAGAGAGAGAGAGAGAGAGAGAGAGAGAGAGAGAGAGAGAGAGAGAGAGAGA
The DNA here is from genome assembly GCF_036898095.1 of Palaemon carinicauda. NCBI lineage: Eukaryota > Metazoa > Arthropoda > Malacostraca > Decapoda > Palaemonidae > Palaemon > Palaemon carinicauda. The sequence continues at coordinate 38,841,380 of NC_090737.1, read as the reverse complement.
GAGAGAATATATAACAATGAGCCAATACAGTTCTGGACATCGAGACCAATACCAAAGGTTTAAGGTTCAAAAGTCGCTCAAGAAAGGCAAAGGCAAGGAGCAGTGACAATGGCCGAGACTGACTTAGTATAAATATGATCAGCGCTCAAGCCCCGTCTCCATCTAAGTTAGGACCAGGGAGGGGCAGGCAATGACTCCTGATGACTCAGCGGGTAGACTTTCAGGCTCCCCAAGGCCACACCTCGTTAGTTCACAAGGAAGTGAGGTTGCAGACACTACTAGAAACTATCGATGTTGAGCGGGTCTCGAACCTCAGGCCAGAAGATCACAAAGCAGGGGCGTTTCCAGTAGGCTATCACAACCCTAAGCAAAATAAGAGTTAGATATTTTATTCCATCATAAAATAAAAAGAATTTCCGAGATACACTTTCTCTAAAGGTTGTGGTGGCCTATGTGGTGAACGTCCCTGATTTTTGATTGCCAGACGGGTTCGAGTCCCGCTCAAACTCATTAGTTCCTTTTGTCGTTGCAGTCTCACCATCCTTGTGAGCTAAAGATGTAGGGGTGGGGGGTGGGGTTGGGGGAGCCCATAGGTCTACCAGCTGAGTCATCTGCAGCCATTGCCTGGCCCTCCCTGGTCCTAGCTTGGGTGGAAAGGGGCTATGGCGCTGATCATATGTGTATATGGTCAGTCTCTCGAACATTGCCCTGCTTGAGAAGGCAATGTCACTGTCCCTTGCCTCTGCCATTCATGAGTGGTCTTTAAGCCCTTGAACGTTAATAAAGAAGGCAAAATGCTACATTAAGCTCAACATTAGACAGCCCTTCCATCTAACCCATGAAATGACATCACCACCCACAAGCACCTTCACTTTGATTTGAAACACCTGTAATCATAACATTCAACAAAGATTAATTAGCAGGAGAACGAATTAAAAACCTAATGACGTACCTGTGATACTCGTAATAACGGAAAGGAAAATAAAAATAATGAGGCAATGATCTCATAAACCCTAATTTTAGCAAAGATGTGACAAAATGCCCATCTGGAAAAACACGGTCATTTTCGACGTTTAAGTTGGTGTTCGCGTCTCATATATTAGGTTTTTATGCCACCGGAAACCTGGAATGAGCTTAAATTGGCCACCTAGCTGCGAAAACAAAAGATGAAAAAATGAAAATGTGGAAAAAATCGAGAAGAAGAAACGATAATTATAGAATTACTAGTCAATTAAAATTTGAAAAAAAAAAAAAACTGTAAATGTGGAAAAAAATCGAGAAGAAGAAGAAACAATATTGACAGAATTGCTAGTCAATAAAAATTTGAATTTGAATAAAAAGATGAAAAAAACTGAAAATTTGGCAACAAAATCGAGAGAAGAAGAAACAATAATTACAAAATTACTGGTCAATAAAAATTTGAATTACAAGTCAATGAAAATTTGAATTACTAGCCAATAAAAATTTGAATTTGAAAAAAAGATGATAAAACTGAAAATGTTGAATAAATCGAGAGAAGAGACACTAATTATAGAATTACTAGTCAAAATAATTGGAATTACTAGTCAATGAAAATTTGAATTACTAGCCAATGAAAATTTGAATTACTAGCCAATAAAAATTTGAATTTTAAAAAAAGACGAAAGAACTGAAAATGTAGAATAAAAAGAGAGAAGAAGAGCCAATAATTATAGAATTACTAGTCAATATAATTTGAATTACTAGTCAATGAAAATTTGAATTACTAGCCAATAAAAATTTGAATTTGAAAAAAAAAGATGAAAGAACTGAAAATGTGGAATAAAAAGAGAGAAGAAGAGACAATAATTATAGACTTACTAGTCAATATAATTTGAATTACTAGTCAATAAAAATTTGAATTACTAGTCAATAAAAATTTGAATATGAAAAAAAAGGATAAATAAACTGAAAATGTGGAAATATTGAGAGAAGATGAAACAATAATTATCGAATTACTAGTCAATAAAAATTTGAATTTGAAAAAAGATTAATAAACTGAAAAAGTGGAATAAATCGAGAAGAAGAAACAATAATTATAGAATTGCTAATCAATAAAAATTTCAATTTGAAAAAAAAAAAAGATGAAAAAACTGAAAACGTGGAAAGAAAATCGAGAAGAAGAAACAATTATAGAATTAATAGTTAATAAGAATTTAAATTACTAGTCAATAAAAAAATTGAACATGAAAAATAAGATGAAAAAATGAAAATGTGAAATATATCGAGAAGAAGAAAAATAATTACAAAATTACTTTAATAAAAATCGTACTATTGAGAGAATTTTAAGTGAATGAATCGCAAGGTAAATCAAAGTAAAAAAAAAAATTAATAAAATAAAAAAGTGATCGCATAGTGACGCCAAATTCCATGGATTTACACGTTCTTTATATTTTTTTTTGAAAAATATATAAAATAGAAAGGACCCTTCTATAAAATCGCTTGGTAGCACCAAATTTCTATGAATTCATTTTTTCATTTTTTTTAATATATTTCTATTTTATATTTTTTATATTCATATTTCTTATATTTTCTATATTTTTCGATTTCTATTTTTATATTTTTATGATCATATTCTTAATATC
>NC_090737.1:38831277-38836277 GCF_036898095.1 Palaemon carinicauda | reverse complement strand
TATTTTAAGATTAGTAATAATGTTAAAATAGATGTCATGTATAAACTATAAAGAAAGAAAGAAAGATAGATAGATAGATAGATAGATAGATAGATAGATAGATAGATAGATAATAATCCAATCTAGTATATCTAGATAAGTAGATATATAAAATAATTTATGATTAGTAATTATGTTAATATATAAACTATAATGAAATATAGATAGATAGATAGATAATCCAATCCATCAGTTTTCCTTTCTTTCTCTGTCTTGCACTCTTCCGTCATCTCTCTCCATTTCTCTTCTTCCGTTTATTTCTTTCTCTCTCTTACCTATCTATCCCTCTCTTTCCATTCATTTATCTCTCTCTCTCTCTCTCTCTCTCTCTCTCTCTCTCTCTCTCTCTCTCTCTCTCTCTCTCTCTCTCTCTCCTTATTCCATTCTTTCATTCTATTCATCTCTCTCTTCCCTTCATGTCTTTCTCTCTCTCCCATTCCATTCATTTCTCACACCCTCTTTTCTTCCATTCACCCCTCTCTCTCTCTCCCCGAACATGAATAAACGTCACAAACTTCGACAAAACCAAGAATTCAAAACGAGTGAATACAGTTACATAACCTTAAAAATGAACACGGTTTTTTTTTATGCACTTCCTTTCAACAAATTATTCAGATTATTCAGTTACAACGGGAATGTCACACTCTCCTAATTCGCTCCTGAAGATTATTTACGATCCGCCTCAACGACATACCTCCGCCAACGGAGCGCTTCCTTGTTGTTATTTATTTTGCCAATTAATAGTTTATGGAGTGTAAAAGTCTCATCCGAGAGGTAATGTGACTATCATCATCATCAAGGCAGTAACTACGCGAATCTCGGCCCCCCTTAGCCACCCCCCAAAACACCTTAGCCCCCACCCACCACTGTTGAATCCTGAGTCTGTTATTCAAATTTATTGAGATTTTTTGGTTTTACTTCGATTATTATTATTATTATTATTATTATTATTATTATTATTATTATTATTATTATTATTATTATTATTATTATTATTATTATTACTTGCTAAGCTACAACCCTAGTTAAAAAAGCAGGATGCTAAAAGCCCAAGGGCTCCAACAGGTAAAAATAGCCCAGTTAGTTAAGGAAATAAGAAACAGAACAACATTAAAATAGCTTTTTCACATATAAACTATAAAAACTTAAAACAGAAAAAACAAGAGGAAGAGAAATAAGATAGAAAAGTCTGGCCTTCAACTCGTATATACCGATATAGTTCATCATTTTGATCTGTATAAATTTCTTTCACTTCCTTCTTCAAAACCCCCCTCCTACCCCAAGGCCATTTAGCCCCCACCCCTCTCGAATCCTGAATCTCCTATTTAAATTTCTAAAGATTTTCTTGTTTGGCTTCGATTACTAAACTGATCTTCTACTTATATATACCAATATGACTCATCATTTTGATTTATACAAACTTTTTAACAGCTAAATTCTCAACAATCAAAAGACTACTTTTTAGTATTGGTGGTTATTGTATCTTGAAATTTATAAATTTTAAATACAAATTACATATATTTAATTTTCCATCATCTTATCGTTTTAGTTTGACCACTGAGAGATATAATTGAAATGTACATACTTATAAAACACACAAAAATTGTAAATACAAAATACAAACATTTAATTTTCCATTCATTTTATCTTAAATTTAAAAATTGTAATTAAAAAAAATAGATATTTAATTTTCCAAACTTTTGCAATTTATGTGTCGTATCACTAAAGGAATAAATTGATATGTACATAATTAAAAAAACATTGATTAAGCACATCATCAATTAATTAACGAGAGTAAAATAAAATAAACATAAAAGAAATGCTTAGAACGTGATAAGAATCCCCAGAAAGATGGAAATAATGACAAGGTGAAGCGAAGACTAAAAATGAAGTGTTAAATATTCATGTAAGAAAACTACGACTCGAGTCCTTAAGGAAGCCAAGGACGAGGAAACTGAGGATGAAGAGAATAATGACGGTGGGGAAGATTTTTCAGTTTTCCTTTCTCTCTCTGTCTTGCACTCTTCCGTCATCTCTCTCCATTTCTCTTCTTCCATTTATATCTTTCTCTCTCTTACCTTTTCTTGCTTTCCTACCGCGGATCTATCTCTCTCTTTCCATTCATTCATCTCTCTCTCTCTCTCTCTCTCTCTCTCTCTCTCTCTCTCTCCTTATTCCATTCTTTCATTCCATTCATCTCTCTCTTCCCTTCATGTATTTCTCTCTCTCCCATTCCATTCATTTCTCACACCCTCTTTTCTTCCATTCACCTCTCTCTCTCTCTCTCTCTCTCTCTCTCTCTCTCTCTCTCTCTCTCTCTCTCTCTCTCTCCAAGTCCCCTTTAGTGGTCTAGGGGTCACACTTTTCACAAGTTATCCAGGTTCCTTTCTCTCGCTTCCTTCGCTTTTTCTCCTTCCTCTGTCGCTCCGCGAAACACAAATGGCAATAATGGGAGACCAATTAACTACCTATTTCTCCAACGTCATTAAATGTTTTGCCCGGCGATCTCATATTATTGTTTCGCTCAAGCTCGTCACAGCCAACGTAATTGCCCTCCCGAGAGGCGCGCACATGCACACACATATACATACACACCTACACCTACTGTACATCTACACCTACACATACCTGCTGACATACATGGGCAGAACATGTACATGTCTTTCAAAGCTCCGTTATCAAAAGATTTACACGAACTTTTGCACACATCCGGCTTGCTTGTGTTCACAATCAATTTGTTATAAGAAGCAAAAAGGAAGTATTAGGTTTGAGTTAACTTTAATGAAAACTAATATGGAAGTTATTACAAGTATGAAGGCGACAATAAAAATTCAGGAAGTATAGGTTAGTGTTACCTTTTTATGAAATAAACCAGGAAGAATTAGGTTCGAGTTACCTTTCATGAAAACTTAATATCGAAATTATTAGAAGTATGAAGACAACAATAAAAATTCAGGAAGTATAGGTTTGAGTTATTTTTTATGAAAACTAATATCGAAGTTATTAGCAGTAAAAAAAAAAAAATTATGAGGTTGAGCTTTTATTTGATGGTAAAATTCGCATATTTAGAATTACTAATAATTATTCATATCTATCTAGCTTTCTATATTTCTCTTAAAAGTAGGTTTATTTAAGCGTACCATCATCTTTCCTATCTTCTTATGTGTTCAAGTTATCAGTCAAGTATATATTAAAACTAGATTCTTAGTCTTTAAAATAAAAGTCACAGAAATATGAGAGAACATTCAAATTCTTAGACAACATTCAATCATTAACTAAAAAATCAAATTTATAAAATATCAAAGTTAAAACGCATTTGCAACATCGCAAAAAAACCTCAAACTTTAATTTGCTTATTATTATTATTATTATTATTATTATTATTATTATTATTATTATTATTATCAATTATTATTATCTATTATTATTATTATTATTATTATTATTATTATTATTATTATTAGCTAAGCTACAACTCTATTTGGAAAACAAGATGCCATAAGCCCAAGGGCTCCAACAGGGGAAAAAATAGCCCGGTGAGGAAATGAAATAAGGAAATAAATAAACGATATAAGAAGTAATGAATAATCAAAGTAGAATATTTAAAAAATATTAACATTAAAACAGATATTTTATATATAAACTATAAAAATACTTATGTCAGCCTGTTCTACATAAAAACATTTGCTGCAAGTTTGAACTTTTGAAGTTCTACCGATTTAACTACCCAATTAGGTTTTCTCAAATTTCTTAACCTCGGAAGCGCACAATGATGCCTATAAAGCAAAATTAATTGACACATCGACTTGCATTTATAAATGTTTATGTGTCCGAACACGTTCTAAACGCAATGGTTCAATTTTCATTCAGATATTTGAGGGTACACTCGGGCACACTATTCTGTCCTCCTCTTGTTTTTTCTTTAAACCTTTATATTATAAATATGAAAGATCTAATTCAATGTTGTTATTGTTCATAAAGTATTTTATTTTGATTGTTCATTACTTCTCTTGTTTATTTCTTTCCTTGCTTCCTTTCCTCATTGGGCTATTTTTCCCTGTTGGAACACTTGGGCTTAAAGCATCGTGCTTTTCCAACTAGGGTTGTAGCTTAGCTTGTAACAACAACAACAACAAAAATGATGATGATAATAATAATAATAATAACAATAATAATAATAATAATAATAATAATAATAATAATAATAATAATAATAATAATAATTAAAGTAAACTCAGCATAAGCTTACGATATTGCTATCAATACCAAAGCCGATGAAGTATTTTATTTGCGTTCAGAAGCGTTTTCTACCTAATTTTCACACTTTTGTGGATAAACATAAATAAGAATAGATACTTCATTGAATAAAAGTTGAATAAAATCGGTTGGAAATTTATGATAACATATTCAGCAGGGAAATTTAAAATATAATCTGCAGAGAGAGAGAGAGAGAGAGAGAGAGAGAGAGAGAGAGAGAGAGAGAGAGAGAGAGAGAGAGAGAGAGAGAGAGAGAGAGAGAGAGAGAGAATTCTTTTGTTGTTCGGCACTAACTTTATAGAAATTAAACTATAATCTGCCAGAGAAAATGGAGCAATAAAGCAAAAAAGAACCGAGGAGGAGAGAGAGAGAGAGAGAGAGAGAGAGAGAGAGAGAGAGAGAGAGAGAGAGAGAGAGAGAGAGAGAGAGAGATTCTTTCGCTGTCCGGCATTAACTTATCGAAATAAGAATTCTTGAGAATTAATCGTCTCCTCCCAACCACCAACCTTAACCATTGCATTTAAATACAAAACCGAATGGAAAGACGAAACTACCGGAAGAAGTAATCACAGAAATAACAAAACAACAGCGTCCGAAAAAGAGGTGGTTGGGGAGGGAACGTGGACGGGGAATAATCGTGGAAATGGCAAATTGGAAGAAAAGGAAGGAAATAAGAGAAGAAATGAGAGGAACGTGGGCGAGAG
>NC_090737.1:38813777-38826277 GCF_036898095.1 Palaemon carinicauda | reverse complement strand
AGAACAATATCAAAAGTTTAACGTATACACACACACACACACACACACATATATATATATATATATATATATATATATATATATATATATAGTCATTCAGGAGTGAAAAAAAGACAAAACCACAATTCGATCGGTCCAATTGGCGTTTAAACCATCACCAATCTGTCACTAATCTCTCAATTCACTCATTCACGACATATAAAACTGATTATCTACAGTTCTACATCACCAACTCTTGTCATGTCACTCTGGCGACGTTGGTTATTAATCTTGCGCAGCGTTGCTGAAAAAAAAAATACACAAAAAGGGACATTCCTTTTGAAGACACTCCTATCTATTATAGGAGTTTGAACGTGAGAATATTAATAATTAGTTGGATGTGCTGACAAAAAAAAAATGAGAAATATTTATTTAAAATTCATGATTTCCATCAAGTTATTATTGTGCATATGTATCCTGTTTTAACGTCAATTAAGTAGCTTTGGTTAAATAATAATTAAGATGTCCCCTTACGCCCACTGACACAAAGGGCCTCGGTTAGATTTCGCCAGTCGTCTCTATCATAAAGAAATTGATTCATAAAATTTAATTGTTAAAGCTGATTAAATATCGAGTGTTCTAGATAATACACTCGCATACACACATTAGGCTATATATAACAACAAACACAGCCGTTTCTAGTCCACTGCAGGACTAAGGCCTCAGACATCTCAATTCATGACTAGGGTTGGGTAGTTTTTATCATGTTGGGCAGTGCGGATTGGTGATGGTGGGAGACTTCATTTTGATCGCTCACAGAAAACCAACTTATTACACAACAACAACAAGAAATACCATCGTTACTAGTCCACTGCAGGACAAAGGCCTCAAATATGTCTTTATTCACTTCTGGGGTTAAGCCATTTCATCACTACGCTAGCTATTGCTGATTGGCGATGGTGGGAGACTTTAGTCTGATCGCTCACGGTAAACCTAGTATGGGTGGCCCTGACTTGTACAGCTTTGCTGATCTTAGCGATACACATACTCTTTCACCTCGTTAAGGTATACCCAATATATATATATATATACACATATATATGTGTGTATGTATACTCACAGACGTGTTTGTGAGCACATTTAGGCGTGCGACAAATGGGATGACAATATGAATTCCATTTACGCATTTAACATTTAAGCAAAATAACAAGACGTTCGAGCCATGGAAGCCATTCATTTAGAAAGGGGATGAATATATGGTAAATATTCGAAACAAAGATCAAGTATTCTTCTCTATGTCTTCGCACTGCTACTAAATACTACAAACTCTAAAATCTAATCCGTAATATGAATGCAACTTTTTTCCACATCATTTTCTTTACTTACGTCACATGAATGCCATTTTTCCAGCTAATTTTCTTTTCCTACGCCATTTAAATGCATTTTTTTAAAAGATAATTTTCTTTACTTACGTCATATGAATACAAAAATCAATTTTCTTTACCTACTTCATATGAATAAAAAAAGATCAGATTTTCTTTACCTTCATCATATAGAAGGGAAAAAATTATTACCTTTGTCATATAAAGGAAAATAATAAGATTTTTTTACCTTCGTCATATAAATAAATAAAATCAAATTTTCTTTACCTTCGTCTTATAAATAAAAAAAATTCTTTACGTAATTCATATAAAAAAAATCAGTTATCCTGACCTACGTATTTGAATGCATTTCTTCCAGATAATTTTCTTTACCTACTTCATATAAAAAAATAAGATTTTCTTTACCTACGTTATATGAATACAATTTTCTCCAGCTCATTTTTTTTTACCTCACCCAATTTAAAGGGGCAACGAGGAAGCCATTGAATGAGGCAATGATTAGCGACAGACACTTCACTTTTCTCTACTTTTTTTTCTTATTTTTTTTTATTATTTTTATTTATTTTTTTTACCGCCCGTATTTTTGCCAGCCATTCATTCCGGTTAGCTGTCTTCTCGTATGACTTGAAATCAGCCTCACTTGACAGGTATCTATTATCTTTAGTTTTTTGTCTGCCTTTGAACCTTATTTACTTAGTTTTTGTTTAGCGGGGAACTGTATAACTTTCGGTTAGCGCTAAAGAGCTATGGGCAAGGCAAACTGTTTTCGAATTATGCAAATATTGGCTGAGTGCTCGTACATATGATTTGTGTTTACTGTTGAATAATAATAATCTTGGTATTGTACTTTTCCATATTGTATATATAATCTTTATACAATAGTTGTTCTCGACAGTCAAAGTCTCTCTCTCTCTCTCTCTCTCTCTCTCTCTCTCTCTCTCTCTGTGGTAATTTCTTTAAATACAAAATAGTACATACATGGAACAAACTTCCACAGTAGTAAACAATAATCCGGTAAACGAATTCAAGAATAAGTTAGACAATATCATAAAAACTCTCTAAACGTTGAAACTAAGTCCCTCTACCCAAAAGCAAATGAAGTCTCCGCGGATAGACTAAAAAGTGTTTGAGACATCCAAAATCCTTGTAACTCTCTCTCTCTCTCTCTCTCTCTCTCTCTCTCTCTCTCTCTCTCTCTCTCTCTCTCTCTCTCTCTCTCTCACTGAAACTACAATTTTCGTAATAACCACGCTTACTCTCCACTTATAATGTAACAATTTCACAAAACTTACTCTATAAACCTATCCTTTCATTTTATACCAAACCATGAAAGAAAAAAAAAACTATTACGAATGTAAAAAAAAAAAGAAAAAAAAAACCGATGGTCATTACCTTGTCCCTAATGTTTTTGTCGTAATTAATGTGTTTGTTCCTGTTGCTACGTCATCTCTTCCTTCTCCCTTTCTCTTGTCAAATACAGTATTTGTGGGGATTTCGGAATTGATTGGAAAACCTTAGGCACTTAGAGAGAGAGAGAGAGAGAGAGAGAGAGAGAGAGAGAGAGAGAGAGAGAGAGAGAGAGATTTCTACATGAAGTGAAATCAAAATGCACACTAGTGAACATAGCAATGCGTTCAATAAAACAATGTAATTTCAAATAGATATTATATAAAAAAACTGTAATTTCAAATGGATGATATATGAAAAACTGTAATTTCAAGTAGCTAATATATAAAAAATTGTTATTTCAATTATATAACATATAAAAAAAATTAATTGCAATCATATTTGCTGGGCCACTATGCAAGTAGAAACCATTACGATACAAACAGCTTTTCCCCTTTTTTTACATTCAATACTAGAGGCATTGAAAGCCATAATAAAGACATATGCCCTTCCGCTACTCTCCAGCTGTAAAAAAACAATATCAAAACTAGAGAGGCACTCAGTAGAGCGCAGACCTCCACTGCGGAAGCTTATCTCTCGACCTTGACCTTTAACCTTAACATGAATTAATTGCCGTAGACTTTCCTACACTTGAATATGAACCAAGTTTAAAGTCGCTGTGACATTGATGTCCAAACTTATGATTGATTCCGTGAATTGGACATTTTATGTGACCGTGACCCTGACTTTTGAACTTGACCTTCCAAAATATAATTATTTCCAGCTTTTTACACAACAGTTATTTTCTGCAAGTTTAATTGCTCAACGATTAAAATTGTTGCCAAGAAGTTATTCACTAACAAACACACACACAAACAGGGGGTGCAATATAACTTCCTTCCAACTTTGTTGGCGGAGGTAACTATTTCAGTCCCACCCAAGTTAATTTCTGACACGGAATCGACCTGCATGAGTAGAAGAATATTATCAAATGAATAAATAAAAAGAGAAATCCTTCTCTTGTATATAATCTGTGTTCCATTTTACAAGTCTTGGCGTGAAATTGAATCAGACATCAAATTCCACACGTGAGGGAGTCAAGTCGATTTCTTCGGTGAGGAGCAACTTCAGCCCTGCTTCAGCCTCCCAAACATCGTCCGCCCCTCCACTCGTATCGGTAATTACCAAAAAATAATAACATGCAACTTGGTGTAAGGGTAAGCAGTCAATGCAAGAATAACGACGGAATCGTTAGCAGAACGAGAAACAGCTTTGTCAAGACGCCGGCAAAGTCATTAACCTGCCATTTGCCGAGGTCGGTATTCTGCGAGGGATGGAAAGCTAATAACATGATGTGAAAGAGCTGTGATTGGATATGACGCCTCTCGTGTAGTAAGAGTAGTAGTAGTTGGGTGGGAACGCCATTCATTCCACGAAAAAGAGGAGGGGATTTAGTTTTTAGTGATATGTATTAGGAAGCACTGATTGAGACATGTCAAAAGATTCTTTTTATTGAACGTATGTTCAAATGTGTGTATATATATATATATATATATATATATATATATATATATATATATATATATATATATATATATATATATACACATACACACAACAGCAACACCACCACCACAAACAACAACAACAACAACAACAACAAATGCAGCCATTTCTAGACTATTCCAGGACAAAGGCTTCTGACATGTTCTTATTCATGTCTGGGGTTTGGCTATTTCATCACCAGGCTGGCCACTGCAGATTGGTGATGGTAGGAGACTTCAGTCTGACCACTCACAGCATACCATCGTAGTAAGGTTGGCCCTGACTAGTAGAGCTCTGCTGATCATGGTGATACACAAACCCTTTAACCACATTACGGTATCTCCACTCAGAAAGGATATATATATATATATATATATATATATATATATATATATATGTATATGTATATGTATATATATATGTATATGTATATGTATATGTATATGTATATGTATATATATATATATATATATATATATATATATATATATATATATATATATATGTATGTGAAGCTTAAAGAGTATTTTTCAATTATCAAACCTCCCTGCTTCTTTAACAAAACGGTTGATATTTTCCGAAGGTTCAATTTCCGGTGTAGTCTTACAAAAGGTTCAATAGCATTACCCTGTATTCGCCCCCTGTTCTACCAACGCTTATATTGTAACTCACAACTCAGCATTAACAACTTCGTTAAAATGTACGCCCTGAAAACCAATTTTAAATCTTGTACAAAAATCTTACCATAGAGTGAAAATATTTATTCATTCAATTTGATTCATATCATCATTTTGAGTTAGTTCACCTTAAGGTCCATTTACGAAAATTAGTTATTTTTCTTTTATTACCTCTGCCAGCGAAGTTGGAAGGAGGTCATGTTTTACACCCCGATTGTGTGTTTGTTTGAGTGTGTTTGTTTATGAACAGCTTACTGGCCACAATTTTAATCGTAGAGAAATGAAACCTGCATGGATTAACCTATGTAAAAAGTTGAAAATGATAAAAATTTGGAAGGTCAAGGTTAAAGGTCATGGTCGTCCAAAAGGTCGAGAAATGAGCTGCCACGGCGGAGGTTTGCGCTCTACTGAGTGCCCCTCTAGATTTTCTTTTATTGTACATTTATTTTTCAATGCAATTTTAAGGGATCTGCGCACAGAGAACTTCTTTGATGTCACCAGTAAGCTGGGACCCAATATCTCTGGTGTTCTCAAAGATACTGTTCTGAGATCCTAGATGCTTTTAGTCTTTAGTAGCGACATGATTGTTGGCCTGGAAAATAACATGATGGAAATGTATTTTGAGATCCTCTCCACCCTCATGCGAAATAAGATCTGGATAGGATTAGCAAGTGGTGTGTTCAGTGTGGTATAAAGTTGAACTGCTGCGAAATTACAACTGTTGGAAATATTATTATTATTATTATTATTATTATTATTATTATTATTATTATTACAAACTAAGCTACAACCCTACTTGGAAAAGTAAGATACTATAAGCCCAAGGACTCCAACAGGGAAAAATATCCAAGTGAGGAAATGAAATAAGGATATAAATAGACTACAAGAGTAAGTAATGAACAATCAAAATAAAGTACAATAATAATAATAATAATAATAATAATAATCTATATATACCACAAAATACTTGGTGCTAGCGTTGGTCGATGCAGTCAACATCAAAGTAAAGATATTTTATTTTTATTCTTACCTTTCACATAATAATAATAATAATAATAATAATAATAATAATAATAATAATAATTTACCCTAAAACATCGACTTCAAAAACCGCTAAGCGTCTCTGGCGAACCTTGACTCTAGATAAAAAATACCTATTATATAAAGAAAAGGAAACGTGTAAGATGGAAATCGTTTAACATCGAACACGAAGAATTTTAAATAACAGTCACTTAGGGATTGAACGATTTCCGTTACGTAAATATTTCCCTTTATCTTTTTACATCCATTAGTGGTTTATTTGGGGGGAAAGGGGGGGGGGGGTGGCTATGACAGGGCCCGAATAAGGGACCCCATACTAAGAGAGTTCAGGCGACAATGTCATGGCTCTAATCTTCTTCGGGTGAACACTGTTGTTTTTTTTCTTGTCATTAGGGCAGTCATGTGTGAAAATGGGATTTTTCTCCACGGTGTATTTCCTTCCAGGTAAATATCAACCACAATAGCCTCCTAGCTAGTTCAGTCGTGACGTACTCGCCTAGCATTGCCAGGGCAGCAGATCGATCCGAGCATGGGACTGTGATTTTAAGATATTTATAGGGGAAGCCACTGCTGTATGGGCACCACAGTGGGGTGTTGAGTTTGCCCGGCGGACGTTCTGGTAAGTATCTATTCTGATGATACCAGAACTCTAACCAGACACCTTTACCTTTAATATCAAATTCTACCTTTGGGTATGTATCATCATCATCATTATCTGCTACAGACATTAATGCAAAGGGCCTCGGTTAGATTTCGTCAGTCATCTCTATCTTGAGCATTGAAATCAATACTTCTCCATTTATCTCCTACTTCACGCTTCATAGTCGTCATCCATGTAGGCCTGGGTCTTCTAACTCTTCTAGTACCCTGTGGAGCCCAGTTAAAAGTTTGGTGAACTAATCTCTCTTGGGGAGTGCGAAGAGCATGTCCAAACCATCTCCATCTACTCCTCACCATGATCGCATCCACATATGGCACTCGAGTAATCTCTTTTATAGTTTCATTTCTAATCCTGTCCTGCCATTTAACTCCCAATATTCTTCTGAAGAGTGAAGTAGATGATGAATGGATAAGTATTGATTTAAAAACACAAGATAGAGACGACTGGCCAAATCTAACAGAGGCCCTTTGCGCCAATAGGCGTAGGATGAGTTGATAAATATATGATTTATATATATATATATATATATATATTTATATATATATATATATACATTTATATACATACTGTATATATATATATATATATATATATATATATATATATATATATATATATATACAGTACAACATCACAAAAATGAAGCCAGTTCTAGTCCACTGTAGGACAAAGAGGGTTGGTCTATTTTCATAATCACGATGGCCACTGCGGATTGGTGATGGTGGGAGACTTTAGTCACATCGGTTGTAGCAACCAACCTAGTATGGGTGACCCTGATTAGTACAGTTTTGCTGATCATAGTGATACCCAAACTATTTCATTATAGACATATATATATATATATATATATATATATATATATATATATATATATATATATATAAATTTATATACACTCACATGTATAATGTATTATTTATATGTATATATATATATATATATACATATATATACATATACATATATATATATATATATATATATATATATATATATATATATATATATATATATATATATATATACATACACACACACTCACAATATGTATGTGTGTGAGTGAGTGTGCATATGTATACTGTTTAAAAGTCATCTTCAAAGGGGTAATTATAAAATATCATATAAGTTACTCTAGCAAGGAATTTAATTAACAACACGGTACTACGCATCCCCCCCCCCCCCACCGGCCTACAGGAGACGAGTTAGGAGTATGAACGATTGCTATACCAAGGACGTAGAAATTTAACAACCCATTTCCATAAGTTTTCTTTCATAACGAAGTCTAAAATAGAAGCCAAACGTCCCAAACGGCAATAGCAAGAAGAATACAGGTGGTGAGCGATAATGATCTCTATATCAATGTGACACAAGGGTCAGGAAACATAAATCGCCTCGCAGCAGGAGATGTGTTTGTGGTGCGAACGTGTCTGGGAACTAGAGGGATTATAATAGCTGAGGGAAGTAATGAGCAGATAAAAAAAAATAGAGAAAATTAATGGAAAAGTCAAATCTAAAGAGGTGACTGAAGATAATAGAGATAAAAAATAGATCGAGGAATAAAATGTAAATGCAACAAAAAACGAAAATTAATGGAAAAGTCATATCTTGACTGAGGACAAAACACCGATAAATAATAGATAGAAGAATAAATGTAAAACAAATAAAAAACAAAAAATTTAAAGAAAAGTCATACCTGAAAACTTGGATGATAAAACGGCGATAATTGATAGATCTGGGAATAGGCGTGGAGCAGATAAAAATATAAACGAAATTAATGGAAAATCAAAATCAAAGAGCTCACAGAAGATAACACAGATAAATAATAGATCGGGGAATAGATGAAGATATAAAAAACCAAAATTAATGGAAAACTCATATTTCAAAAGAGCTCATTGAAGATAAAACAGATAAACTAGAGGGTCACTCTGTAGATCGCAGACCTCTGCCGCGGCAGCTTATTTCTCGATTTCTGACCTTTAACATCTATTAATTGGCGAGGAATTTCATACACTCAAATATGATCTACGTTTGAAGTCTCTGTGACAACGATGTCCAAACTTATGGCTGATTACGTGTGGCCGAGTGTACCCTCAAACAAGAGTTGCTGTGGCCTGATTGGTAACGTCTCTGCCTGGTGTTTGCCAGTCGGGGGTTCGAGTCCCTCTCAGATTCGTTAGTGCCATTAGTGTCTGCAACCTTACCATCCTTGTGAGCTAAGGTTGGGGGGTTTGGGGGAGCCTATAGGTTTATCTGCTGAGTCATCAGCAGCCACTGCCTGGCCCTCCCTGGTCCTAGCTTGTGTGTAGAGGAGGCTTGGGCGCTGATCATATAATATATGGTCAGTCTCTAGGGCATTGTCCTGATTGCTAGGACAATGTCACTGTCCCCTGCCTATGCCATTCATGAGCGACCTTTAAACCTTTAAAACTCTAACCTAAGACAGTGCAAGATCATGGTACAGACTATGGCGCTACCAAGACTACAGGACAATGGTTTAATTTCGGAGTGTAGGAAAACCACTTTAAAAAGACTCGGAGTCAAAAAGAGATAGGAATTATCCAGCATATTTAAGGAATTAAACAGCAGAGAAGTATTGGCTGTTTTAATGTGGTAAACATATTGTAGAACGTATTTAAACTACAGTGAGATTCCATTAAAGGATATCAGTTACATACATCCAAAAATAACAACACATTATGACACACTAATCAATCGTGATAGCTAGTAACTATATATCAAGACAACACAAGAATGGCATCTTCGTAGACATGTCATCATCATCATCTGTTCTACCGACGTACCCAGTGTCATCTCAACCAAGAGGTGTAAACCAACGCCATATTTTATACCGATATCGGAAATGGGATACTAATCAAATCACGACAAAATCCGACTACCTTTCCTCTCCATTTTCTTTCTTTTCTTTTCAGTCCTGCGGGATACGACCGCGACTAAGGACTCTAATTATCTCTCGAATTTCATCACCAAAAGGAGTGACTCGATCTTAGGCGACAGTGACAAAGGAAAGAGGAAAGGAAAAAGGAGCCTTTGTCATCGACATAGGCGCCACAAGCATGACCTCGTAATTTACAAGACACGACATCCTATACTCTGTTGATTCCCTTCTATAATACCACGTGAAATAGTATCCGCTGGATGATATTTGAATCATGAGCCTCTTCCATTAAGTGAGAGAGAGAGAGAGAGAGAGAGAGAGAGAGAGAGAGAGAGAGAGAGAGAGAGAGAGAGAGAGAGAGAGAGGGGGGGGTTCACTTAAATGAGATTTTCCACGAATACCGTCTCATGTGGTCTTTATTCTTTATATGTCATTTCTTGAGAATTGTATTCTCTCTCTCTCTCTCTCTTTCCTCCTGATGCCTCCTCCAATAGTTAACTAATGGTCACGAAGAGAGAGAGAGAGAGAGAGAAAGAGAGAGAGAGAGAGAGAGAGAGAGAGAGAGAGAGAGAGGGGGGGGGGTCACTGAAGTGAGCAAGTGAGCTTTACCACAAAAGATCTCTCCAGTAGTCTTTATATGTCATTTCTTGAAAATAGTTTTCATAGAGAGAGAGAGAGAGAGAGAGAGAGAGAGAGAGAGAGAGAGAGAGAGAGAGAGAGAGAGAACCGTCACTATAAGGCCTGTTTAAAACGCTGCTGCCAAAGGCCTCACGATTTTTTTTCCTTTTTTGTAAGTATTCATTGCTACCTCAAATAGTCCCCTATTTCACGAGGTCGTCACGACGTGCAGCATCCACTAGTTCGATTCTGGCTCGTGTCGTTCGATAAGCATCACCTTTATGATGAAGAGATGCTGGTTATCATCTTGACTCTAGCCGCAGAAATCTGGACTTTAAGTAGGGTATCACGGGGTATCATATAAGCCACGGTTAACCGCCACGTCGTAACCTAAGCCCTCAAACACCATCGCCTTGTTGGAGTTATGGACGAATGCGGTGGCGCCTATCTCATTTCTCTCTTTCGTGATCTCCCACTGGAATTTCCACCCCCTCCCCCCCTTTTTATATCTCAAATATACATATTTTTTGACGAGTGACAATCTTGATGAGATGAACGGCGCTGTATTAAACCTCTTAGAAATCTTCCCCAACGTTATCCCTACATTAAGGGGTCAGTTGCCTGATTCGCCGTCTCCACTGCCTTCTATCAAAGTCTTCCTTTTCCACCAAAACTCTTTCCTCTCCATATCATTAAACTTCTCGAAAATATGCAGTTCTAAATCACTGAAGAGTATTTGGGTGCAAGATGGCGAACTCAAGTCTACGAACACCTAAGATAATAAACACGCACACATACTACCGCTCTCGCTTTCCCAAGGTCCTTCGTTAGATCTTGTCATGCCGCTCGCAAGTCGACCCAGCAGTAAATAGGTACCTATATCAACTGTGGAGAACTAAAGGTGCAAGGACAGAGCAGCCTCTCTCTCTCTCTCTCATATATATATATATATATATATATATATATATAAATATACATATATCTATCTATCTATCTATCTATATATATATATATATATATATATATATACATATACAGCAGAACTGAACTTCATCGGAAAAAGGAACAAAATGGTGGGGATACCCAGTACAGTATCTACATCTCTGTAGAGAGAATGCTGAATCAGCAAAAACACAGCTTGCAACGAGGAATTATAGCACTGCTCTAAAGGGAATCAAATCAGCGAATAAAGTGATTTAAGAGTCTAATATTTCTGAAAGGTTGAGTAAGCCTCATGCTTTAGTCTATTGGACAAGCGATAACAGCCCTGCAGAAACGATGTCAAACCTGTTTACAGGGGTAGGATAGTGTATTTAAACAAAAGGGGGGTGGAAGTTGGTGAAATCGGTCATGAGATTCACTGAAGTTTTGTGAAAAATCATCCTCATATTTGAAATTTTATCTAAAAGTTTCTGTTTATCGACATTTAGAAGAAAGTGGGTCAGCAAATCATTGACATAATTAGTATTTAAGTCTTATTTACAATTTCATTAAGGTAACAGATTTGTTTTTGATATCTTCTCGATTATATTTTGAATGTCCAAATACTTTTGTATTGTAAAATTAAAATAGCTTCTTAGATGAATAATAATAACTGTGGACATAAAACCATTGCGTTCTAATATATGCAGGAGAATAGAGATCTTTTTGTATATAGTTTTAAAGATCATTAAGAGAAATAAGAAAAGCTTCAGGTCTCGATGGTTTTTGCCGCCTCCGTCAGAAGAAATGTCAGTGAAAGTCGAGTCTTGTATGTAGGCTACAGCATGTCCTTGTAGATCACGTCAGAAGGAGACCCTTTCCTTTACTTCAAGGCAGCCTGTGGCAATACAGTTCACACACATCATAGGATATTAGGAAGGAAATAATAATAATAATAATAATAATAATAATAATAATAATAATAATAATAATAATGATGATGATAATAATAATAATAATAATAGCTAGAGGGGCACTCAGTAGAGCACAGACCTCCACCACAGCAGCTTATTTCTCGACCTTTGCTCGACCTTAACCTTGAACTTTGACCTTGACATGTATTAATTGGCGTGAATTTTCATACACTCAAATATGAGCCAAGTTTGAAGTCTCTGTGACAATGATGTCCAAACTTATGGATGATTACGTGAATCGGACATTTTGCTTGACCGTGACCTTGACCTTTGACCTTGCTTTCCAAAATTTAATAATTTCCAGCTATTTACACAACAGTTAATCCCTGAAAGTTTCATTACTCTACAAAGTTGTGGCTCAGAAACTCTTCACAATCAAACAAACTAACAAACACACACACACAAGCAGGGGTGAAAATA
>NC_090737.1:38771277-38811277 GCF_036898095.1 Palaemon carinicauda | reverse complement strand
TCATAGAAGGGTCTACATCAAAGACGAAATCTTAATATGAGCATTTCTAAACATCATGGTTATTCCTAAGATGAAACCGTCACCAAAGGCCCCATATTATACCTATCATCCTCTGCAAATTAAACTTATTCTAACCTATTCAAGTCCCATCTCATAAACTCTTGATTACATCCTCTGGAGAAGATAAAAAAAAGGATCAGCAACATTTTAAAGTCAAGAAGACACAGGGTAACAGAGATATAATATCTACTTGGTTTCAATGGCGCCCGTGTAAAAACTGTGAGAGAAAATGTAGTCAACCATATTGCGAATCCGCTATGTAAATTTAGGGAGAGGGAGGTAGATGGAGGGAAAGGGAGGTAGAGGGAGGAAGAAGGGTGAGAGGGGAGGGAGATGGTGGGAAGCAATAGAAGTCAACAGCAAAGCCCATAAAAAAGGGCCGATGCATAAATTGCCCTTACAATGGCAACTGGCAAAGACTCAATAATGAGTCGTTGCGGAAGCAAAGAATCAGATCAGAAAGGCTTCGTTTTACCTCTCTCAGTCATTCGTCTTTTCATTCTTTTTTTTTTTTTCCTTCTCATCATCATCATCATCAAATTCATCATAGGGAACTCTCGACGAAGAATAACTATTCAGAGCTTCATATCATTCATTCTGGAAAGAGTTTGTAATGGTAATAGTGTAGTTTCCACAATGCAAAACGACATTCTTCATTCCACTCTCTCCCTAAACCTGCGTTCAAATGGCAAGGGGAATATTACGGATTAATTTTTTTTTACTCCGTCAACGAAGTTGGAAGGAGGTTATGTTTTACCACCTGTTTGTAAGTTTGCAATGTGTGTGTGTGTTTGTTTGTGAACACCTTCCTGGCCACAATTTTAATCGTAATGAAACTTGCAGTCATTAACTGTTATGTAAAAAGCTGGAAATGATTAAAATTTGGAAGGCCAAGGTCAAAGGTTAAGGTCACGGTCAAGTAAAATGTCCTATTCACGTAGTCAGCCACAAATTTGGACATAACTGTCACACATTCTTCAAACTTGGTTCATATTTGACTGTATGAAAATCCACGTCAATTAGGTCGAGGTTGAGCAACAGGTCAAGAAATAGGCAGACGTGGCTGAGGTCTGCGCTCTACTGAGTGTCCCTCTAATTATATATAGAACCACGATTAACATCATAGGGACAAAGTATAAAAGTGTTTTTTTGTTAAATATTGTATATTAATTGTTCATTACTTCTCTTGTATTTTGTAGTTTATTTATTTCCTTAATTTCCTCACTGGGCTATTTTTCCTTGTTGGAGCCCTTGGGCTTATACTGTAGCATCCTGCTTTACCAACTAAGGTTGAAGCTTAGCTAATAATAACAACAACAACAACAACAACAACAATAATAATAATAATAATGCGGTTTATGTATTTCCTTACTTCCTTTCCTCACTGGGCTATTTTTCATTGTTGGAGTCCTTGGGGTTAAAGCATCCTGCTTTTCCAACTAGGGTTGTTGGTTAGCTAGTAATAATCTCCCTTATATACTAAAGGAAATGTCTGACTATATATATTTATTTCCTGTCACGCTCACGGGGAGAGGGAGTAGCCATACCCTTGTGAGAGGGGATACCCCAAGAGGTACACTCGGAAATCACAATCCCCAAAAATTGCCAAAACTTCCGTGTTGTTGTTGAGGGTGGAGGAGGGAAAAGCTGAATCTGAGTGCGTATACGTGTGTGTGTGTGTATCTATCTAAATATTTAGCCATTAACTAATAATGATAATAATAATCATAATAATAACTAAAGGGGCATTCAATAGTGCCAAGACCTCTGCCACGGCAGTTTATTTCTCAACCTTTTGCTTGACCTCTGACCTTAACATGACGTGGATTTTCATACAATAAAATATGAACAAAGTTTGAAGTATCTGTGACAACGATGTCCAAACTTATGGACGATTACGTGAATTAGACATTTTGCTTGACTTTGACCTTAGACCTTGACCTTTTAAAATTTAATATATTCCAGCTTTTTACATAAGTCAATCCCTGAAAGTTTCATTACTTTACAATTAAAATTGTAGCCAGGAAGTTGTTCACAAACAAACAAACACAAACATAGGCGAAAACTTAACCTCTTTCCACCTTCGTTGGCGGAGGCAACAACACAATGCATATGACTATTGAACATTACTGTAGCGTGTCTCCACATTAACTCTGACTGTCATCATCCTCCACGTCTATAAAATGAATGTATAAATTACAGAGAAACTGCTCGAACCTCTCCGCTTTCGCGAATCGCGATCAGTGAAGGCCAGGAACACAAGTGGGACAATTTCAACTATTAGCGGAATGGTCCGGAATTGTCTCGTGCTGAGGATGGAAATAATCATTTCATATCAAGTCTTTATATTGATTTGGGTTTCCAATTCTAATGCATGTGTGTAGTTTCTGGTACAATGCAGAACTTATCGCATCCTGCTTTTACGACTAGGGCTGTAACTTTGCTGCTAATAATAATAATAATAATAATAATAATAATATATGTAAATTGTTAATGTCCCCTGAGAAAAATAAATAAGTAGTTATATAAATATACACACACCCACACACAAATAGACGTACACACATACATTTATATATATATATATATATATATATATATATATATATATATATATACAGTGTACATCAAGTCTATCAATTACGGAAACAGTGATGTAAACGTGACTAATAATATGAAACGGTAGAACTAACAGTAAAATCATTTCATGAAATACCTCCCCAAAGAAACCGCCCATGGAGGACCCCCACAGTTCACCTAATCACCCACACTCACACCCACGCCCACACCCACAGAAAGGCGAGCCCGCTGCCCCGTGATATGCGGTCGCGTGGAAGAAATCTTAGGAGTGTGGTCGTGGACAAAGGTAAAATTGGAAATGTGGGTGATAGATATACCAGGCACCTGCCCAGATACCATCTCAAGGGGGGGGGGGGGGAGGAGGAGGAGGAGGATAGAGAGGGGGAAAGGACCCCTCCAATTTTTATTGCGGTCGGATTCGTTTCTTCTGAATCCATTGTTATTTCTACGTGTCTCAGGGATGCTTGTTTAAAGGTATAAAGGCCGCTCATGAATGGCGGAGGCAAGGGACAGTGGCATTGCCCTATCAAGCAGGACAATGCACTAGAATGTTGACCGTATGATATAAATATGATCAGCGCCCAAGCCCCATCTCCGCCCAAGCTGGGACTAAGGAGAGCCAGGCAATGGCTGCTGATGACTCAGCAAGTAGACCCGTAGGCTCCCCCAAACCACCATCCTTAGCTCACAAGGATGGTGAGGTTGCAGCTACCAAAGAAACTGACGAGTTTGATCGGGAGTCAAACCCCAGTCTGGTGATCACCCAGCAAGGACGTTACCACAAAGGCCACTACAACCCTTAGGGATGATTCTGCTGGTATTGCATCTCCCTACCCTACCCACAAATAGCTTCCTTCTTTTACTATTGTGTCCGTAATTATTGACTATTTTGCCATTTTCAATTTAATTACTGACTAAACTATTTAAATATTTGGACAATTTTTCTCAATATAAAATAACAAAATGTCATTAGTCTTTAATAACCAACCTGTTTAAATATTTGAACAATTTTTCTCACAATATAAAATAACAAAATGAAATTAGTCTAAAAAAATAAAGTTAAAACATCCAGGAACTGAATAAAACTTTTCTTGCAATAATGTATTAAGAAATCTTTAAAAAGGTCGCGATCTTTTAAAAGATATATTTATCAATAAAGGCCTTCTGGTCCCATTGAATATACAATGATACCCATATCAATTCTTATTTAAGTCTTTCAGGCCTACGAAACTTAATCTTTCCGCCTGCAAAATATTAACATAACTTACTCTGGATTGGTTCTCATTGTTTCGCCCGCACTGCCCCCCACCCCCACCCCATCCCACCCCCAAAAAAAAGATATTAATAAGGCACTGGATAAATACGACGACCTCAAATATTCTTAAATTCATTTCCATCACCAATAAACAACAACGTTTCAAATATCTGTGTGTTCATAATCATGTTTCTGGGTGAAAGAGACTAAAACAATATAGAGCAAGCTGTACATAAATATTGTAAACGAGTACAATATCTATGCACACAACTTTCTCTATATTGCTGTACTTTTCTTTACCCATGAACACGATTATGTACGTACACTGAGACATTTGAAACGTTGTTGTTTATTGGTGATGGAAATAGATATAAGAATGTTTGACGTTGTCGTAATTCTCCAGTTCCTTATTAAAATGAGGTTCCTTTCCACCCGCTCATTGCCGGATAGTTATTAATATTATAGTAAAGGTGCCCATTTAATAATATCGTACAATATTCTAAAAAACTGGCATTACTGAAAGTGATTTTTAATTAAATTTCTCCGATATCCAATTTCTAGTGTCAATCACCATCTTCATATAGTGTATCAAGGTTATCCATTTCCTTTTGGATAATCTATCCAAAAATTTTGATTATATTGGATCTCATCGACGCGATTGAAGCCTGTCCTGTACGTGTTTTTGAATGGTAGAGGGAGTGGACAGTGACATTACCCTATCAAGCAGGATAATGCCCAAGAGACGGACCATATTTACATTTACATATGATAAGCGCCCAAGGCCCCCCTCCACCCAAGCTAGGACCAAGGAGGACCAGGCAACGGCTGCTGATGACTCAGCAGATAGCCCTATAGGCCCCCAAAAAAAATTCCCATCCCTAGCTTATAAGGATGGTGAGGATGCAGCGACCAAAGAAACTAACGAGTTTGAGCGGGACTCGAACCCCAGTCTGACGATCACCTACCAGGGACGTTACCACATCGGCCACCACAAAATAGTTAAATAGACCACGAAATATATGCAAGGTCTCCAACAGGCTATGCCCCTCTAACGACAAAAATGTTCCAAAGGGCTAGGTTAACGTGGCATTTATGGCTCCTGGACTTTCCAGGGCAAATGGTATGGCAAGCTGGTTGTTTTTGCTCTAAAAGGTTTACATCTTCCTCCTTTTCAGTTAAACAATCTACCTAGATCGGCCTACTTTAAATACATTTACTACAAAGTACCATTAATAAGCTGAGAATATAATAAATCTTTATTTTTTAAAATAGCACTGTAATCTGCTGTTCTTCTTCAGGTCCTAAAACGTTTACTTTAACCACATATTTTCCCTTCATCAAATTCTCGCCCGATAAGCTGATATTAATTTTCCAATAACTATTAAACTAGAACTGAGTGAATCCTGGTTGCCTTACAATTACGATGTATATTTTCAAGTTCCACTACAGTTATTCGTATGAACGAGGGAGTAAGCATCTAAAAGTTCCCTGCACGATATGTCTATGAAAACTACGTAGAAAAAAAAAATATCTCAAACCATGCTAGGATAACTCACCTTTATACCAAATGAGCAATTGGTTAATAGCTACTTGGAGTTACTACATCATGTTGCAATCTTACCTGAAAAAAAACAACAATACAGAGTTAGTACTATGTTTCTGTATTATCAATCGATAATATCATCTATTCTCCAACTTGGAAGAATAATGAGATTAACAGGGAATAACTTATGACATCACCTTGCTACACCAAGGTAGGCCCTTCTGAAATTATGAAAATTCTAAGAAACTTGAATTAGGAAGATTAAAATCATAATAAAATAATATCAAAGTATAAAGATATGCTTTAGCCTTTTGTCAGGAGACCACATACTTATCGAAATATATGAATGTCCCGAAAAAGTGCTGACCGTAAATATATGTCTCGGAAAAAAAAGAAAAAAAAAAAAGGTTTAACAGATGGATAAAACCCGGAATTTGAAATATGGAGATGAATACACACACAAACAAACCACTCCAACACCTTCTAAAAACATAATAGACACCTCACACGTCTCGAACTGTCGACCTAACCGCGCCAGAACTCCTCGCTGCTGGGAGGAAGGAAGATGGTGACTGGTACAACACATGAACATAGGCTACCGGGGTCTAAGCGATGTCAGGCAGGGCAGTCGGTCGGGACTACGGTCTTCCCCAAAGCCAAAGCAAAGTCCTTCAAAAGAAGGCAACCGTGCTTACCCCATACAAAATGGGGGAAAAAAAAACACGTTAATAGAAGAAGTAGTCTTGTAATATATACTGTTTACTTTTGTTGACTTGACAATGATTTATTGTTTTAAAAATTGTTAGCTAACTTTTCTTATAAGTAGCGACTGTCACATCCATCACAGTTGAAGTAACTGGAAGAGTCATGGTGAGACAGAACGTTGATTAGCCATCATTTTATGAAGTCTTATTTACAAAAGCATTTTGAAGATTACACACGTATTGCCGTCTCTTTAGCAATAATAGTAAATTACCAAGTTCCTTGACCATAACATCAATATTTTGCAAGTCGGATAATGCAGTAGACTACTTTGAACTTCAAAAGTTCAAACTTGCAACAAATGTTTTTATATTGAACAAGCTAACATAAGTCTTTTTATAGTTTATATATGAAATATATGTTTTAATGTGGCTAATGTTTTTAAAATCTTTTATTTTAATTGCTCATATTTCTTATATCGTTAACTTATTTCTTTATTTCCTTTCCTCACGGGGCTATTTTTCTCTGATGGAGCCCTTGGGCTTATAGCATCTTGCTTTTCCAACTAGGGTTGTAGCTTATCTAATAATAATAATAATAATAATAATAATAATAATAATAATAATAATGGTACAATAAATGGACAGTCAAAAGTTAAGGAACAGAAACAAAAAAATTCTAATTTAGAAATATTTCATATGTAAACAACAACAAAAGCAGCCGTTTAAAGTCCACTGCAGGGCGAAGGCCTCAGACATATCCTTGTTCATGTCTGGGAATTAGCCAGTTTTTATCAACACGCAGGTCAGGTTGGATTGGTGGTGGTGGGAGTTTTTGTCTGATCGCTCACAGCAAACCAACCTAGTATTGGTGGCCCTGATTAGAACAGCTATGCTGATCATGTCGATACATGAACCCTTTCCCCAGTTTAAGGTATTCCAACACATTGATTAGTAGAGGGGCACTCAGTAGAGCGCAGACCTCTACCGCGGAAGCTTATTTCTGGACCTTTGCATGACCGTGATATTGACCTTCCTTTAACCTTGACCTTCAAAAATTTAATCATTTCCAGCTTTTTACATAGCAGTTAATCCATGCAAGTTTCATTACTCTACGATTAAAATTGTGGCCAGGAAGCTGTTCACTAACAAAAACAGACACATAAACAGGGGTTGAAACATAACCTTCCAATTTTGTTAGCAGAGGTAAAAAGGCGTATCAAATACTACCATGGATATTTAAACATTAGTGCCTACCGGCCGGCGTCAACTTCAAGACAGATCTCCCGGTCCTCATACCGAACAAAGCCTCGATTACTTGATGATTAAAAGCAGCCGATCGAAACGAAGAAGCTGCTCCTTTAACTCCACCAAATTACACTGTGGAGAGAGAGAGAGAGAGAGAGAGAGAGAGAGAGAGAGAGAGAGAGAGAGAGAGACTTACAAAGATTTCGGATTTCTCAAAGACTTTTTAGTCGATCCGCGGAGACTCCATTTGCTCTTTGGTAGAGCGATTTAGTTTGAGCATTTAGAGAGTTCTTATGATCTTGTCTAACTTATTCTAGAATTCGTTTACCATGTTACTGTTTACTACATCCAATGAAGTCTATTCCAAGTATTTGCTATTTTCTATATAAAGAAATTGCCACATTGAGTAGTGCTGTATCTTTTCAATTCCAGTTTGTAACAGAGAGAGAGAGAGAGAGAGAGAGAGAGAGAGAGAGAGAGAGAGAGAGAGAGAGAGAGAGAGAGAGAGAGAGGCAGCAGCTTTGGACCGTTACTTGATTTATTCTCAATTTCGCGTAATGAGCCCCTTTAACATGTCATTATCTCTCGCCTAGACGTTCGTCAAAACGTCAGCCTCGCTTGAAATGGCGTTTACTCTTCAGCGATGAACTTCCAGATATTTAGAGCGTTAATGACCTTGTGACGCATCAGTGGCATCGCTACAGGGTAAGAGCTTCTTTGCTATTATAGAATTGCATTCTTCTTCGATTACATAATCATTAAACATTATAGGAATTTTAAAATTTCCACTTAGCTAGATGTACGCCGTAGAATGTACCGATTGGATTTAAGTATGTACATTCAATCGACTGGGTGTTACAGACTAATATACATACAAACAAAGCCACTCAAACACCTTTTAAAAACATAACAGACACCTAACACGTCTCGAACTGAAGACATAACCACGACAGGACTCCTCGCTGCTGGAAAGAAGAACATAAGCTACGAGGTCTAAGCGATGTCAGACAGGGCAGCCGATTGGGATTACGGTCTACCCCCAAAGCGAAGTCCTTCAAAAAGAAGGCAACTGTGCTTACCCCATACAAATGGGAAAAAGCACGTTAAATAGAAGATTCATATATAGTATAATATACAGAATTAATCCTAGATAATGATTATTTCCATAATTCCAAGGAAAATAGATTCCATGAGCAAATAAAAAAAAAATCAATTAACCACTTAACGTGAAAAGGTCTAGTTATATATACAGTGTCCCAAAATAATGTATACACTCTTTGGATTGTTACAACTTGTTCAATTTATTGACATTAACGTGGAAAACAGATTCACAGGAGAGCAACAGTGCACATTTGAAGATTCTGAGAGTTTTTCACTGCGAACTCTCAGAATCTTCAAATGTGCATTGTTTCTCTCCTGTGAATCTGTTGTCCATGTTAATGTCAATAAATTGAACAAGTTGTAACAATCCAAAGAGTGTATACATTATTTTGGGACACCCTTTGTATATATATATATATATATATATATATATATATATATATATATATATATATATATATATATATATATATACACACACAAACACATCAGTTTTTCCCAAATCAGGGTGGGCTAAAATCTAATACATTATTCTTCTATGGCTAAAACCAGACACAACAAAAGGCTTATTTTCTTATGTAATCTCCTGGAGGATGTGTGGCGAGTAACATAAAAGCATTTGCCATACCTTTCCCCCTCCTTTCAGAATCATTTATCTATTCTTAGTCTTGTATTCAAAGCTCATACATACACTGCTGTATCGAATGCTGGACTAAGGTCCATATTCTCTATAACATATATGATTTATCATATTTACTCCAAGTTACTCTCGAATTCTAAGCCTGGTTTGAAAACAACAGCATAATAGGCAGACGGGAACAAACACAGGGATGAAGGCTCCGCAAAACACCTGAACGACGAGACGATATCTTACAGAACATAACGGCGGAAGGTCTTGCCAAAGCGTTTCCAACCGCGATAAATGCAGGGCCGTAGTTTACGGCAGAGGGGATTTCAAAACGCCTCCCCCAAAACTATAACCGTAACTACCAGAAAGCCTATCTAAACCCTTTTTCAATCCTATGTAAAGAGAATCCTTGGAAATCCCAAAACACGCCTCTGAGGCTGCCGTTTCTCAGGCGTTTTTTTATAAACTATAGCAGACCACTTGACAAGGGATGCCTCGGGTATTAAGGCATTAATCCATTTACAAAGTAAAGCTCCCACGGGAATATATATATCGGAAGATGTAGAACTGTTCAGGTTAGGAGCAATCTGAGTTAAAGGTAAAGGTGTCTGGTTTCAGTTCCAGTTTCATTAGAATAGATGCTCACTACAACGTCAGCCGATCAAGCCCAACGCCCCACTCAGGGCCCACTGTGGTGCCCAATCATACCAATGGCCTCCCCAGTAAACACCTTTAATTCACGGTCCCCGGCTGGGATCGATCTGCTGCCATGCGAATGCTAGGCGAACACGTTCCCCCTGCAGCCTAATACCCAGGAGGCCGACTATGAGGAATACTGCTTTCAATATAAAAAAAAAAAACCTATGTAGTACAACTCAAAATGAATCTTTTAAGATCCTTCCCTGTCAAAAACATATTTTGACTACTATAAGCATTTGTGAAAAATATCTGGACACAAACCGTGCATTCCCACCTAGGTACAGTCAGATACAGGAATTCCTGGCACACCACACATTGAGGAAAGGCCCACTGACACACCCTTACTTCACGGCGAGTAACCAAACAGATACTGCAGAGAAATATAGCAGAGGTGGTGATGGGGTTACACATAGGAACTCGCCGTGCAGTAGTGTGTGCCAGGGTGCACTTCCTCAGAGAAAGAAGTATACCAGGAATTTCTGTGACCATCTGTACATAAAAATCTATAAAAGAAAATGATAGCTTATACATGGTTGAGACTATGAAGAGTGAAGTAGGAGATGATGAAAGGATAAGTGTTGATTTAGAAGCTCAAGATAAAAACGACTGTCGAAATCTAACCGAGGCCCTTTGCGTCAATAGGCGTAAGATGATGATAATGATGATGGCATTTCGGTTTAATAAGGTATAGTGCTGAAGTCACCATTCCTGTAAAAATCGATCGCCATAACTTGACTACAAATTCATGTACAGCTAGAAATCCTCTGATAAATTTTCTTCGGGTAAAGTACAATATTATCATTATTTGTGTACGTGACCCTTCAAATATGACTGCTGATTATTTAGATATATATGCACACAAACGCGCACACAGTTTCTACCCTTCTCACCCCCTCCCCCTTCCCTAACTACCACACGGTGGATTGGGGGATTTGTGGGAGATTGCGCATTCCGAGCGGTTACCGCTCAGTGTAATAAGAAATATATATATATATATATATATATATATATATATATATATATATACATATAGATATATATATATATTTATATATATACATATACATATATATATATATATATATATATATATATATATATATATATATGTATATATATACATATATACATATCTATCTATATATATATATATATATATATATATATATATATCTATATATATATATCTATATATATATATATATATATATATATATATATATATATATATATATATATGTGTGTGTGTGTGTGTGTGTGTGTGTGTGTGTGTGTGTATAAAGAGAGAGAGAGAGAGAGAGAGAGAGAGAGAGAGAGAGAGAGAGAGAGAGAGAGAGATAGAGATACTTGTCCATTATTTTATATCAGAGATTATTTTTACCAGCTAGGCTACATGACCAGTTGGAAGAGCAGGATGTTATTAGCTCAACGGCTTCAGTATGTAAAAATGGCCCAGTGAGGAAAGGAAATAGGGAAATAAATAAACTTTATGAGAATTAATGAATAAAGAACATAAAATATCTTAAGATCAGTAACCAAGTTGAAATAGATCTGTCATATGTAAACTATGAGGAGAGACATATCAGTCTGTTCAACATAAAAACATTCGCTGCAAGTTTCAACTTCTCTACTTCAGTAGTAGTAGTAGTAATGACATTATTACATATACATAATCTTAATTGGCACAGCCAATTAGAATATCTATTACACATACCTAGCAATTAATTGCTTTATTTCACATGCATTCACAGAATCATAATCGTTATTGCAGATAATTATAAATAGCTTTATCTGAATAACTAACATTGCGAGATTCTAAACAAGCAAAGCAAGCCAAGTAAATATCTTTCTTAAAAAAAAGTGTAACATTATAGCAATCCATTTTTTCGTATGCATACCTGGCAGGGCTTTATCCTTCCCTTGCATGAACGAAGATCTCCCCACCCCACAATCCTCAAACAGGCTGAGCTTAAAGAGCTATACCTCTACCTGTCCCCTACATCGGATCCTAAAAATTACTTTCCTTTAAAAATTATAAAAAAAATTTCGATGCATTTTTCGTATGCATACCTGGCAGGCCTTTTTCCTGTCCTTGCATGAACTAAGATCTCCCCACCCCCCAAACAGGGTGAGCTCAAAGAGGTCATACCTCTACCTGTCCCTACTACAGATCCTAAAAATGGCTCCTTTAAAAAATATAACATTTTGCAAATCTATTTTTCGTGGTGCATACCTGGCTGGCCTTTTTCCTACCTTTGCATGAACTCAGACCCCCCATCCACCAATCCCCAAACAGGCTGAGCTCAAAGAGCCCACACTATACCCCTAGTGTGCCCTATTCCTCCCTGCCCACGTCATCTCTATGGCCCCCCTTCGTCGTCCAATGGATGGCTGCCAATATCCGTACGCGAAACGGAAGGCGATAACAATATTAGAGACTTAAGCGGATTCTGGTTCAATAATCGTAAACCACGGCTGATAACGCAGCTCTACGACAAGCACCCGGGACACAACGTATTCGGATACGGCCGTTCGATTATCCGGATCGAGCGAAATTGCCTCGCGCTGATGCAGTTGATTGGTGGAAAAGGCTGGCTTTCCAATACACGTTTAATGGCCTTCGATACGCTTATATTGGGAAATTTAAATTATACCATTTTAAAGCGTTCCGACTCAATTACCCCAATTAAAATTACCAATTAAAGCAAATTCATACCAATTTGATTCGCCTGTGCACATATACTCATTAGGCACCCATTTTATTGACACATACAGTATATATGTGTATGTATATATATGTAAATATACACTGTATATGTATATGTATATATATACTGTATATGCGTATATACATATATATATGTATATATATACATATACATTATACTGTATATATATATATATATATATATATATATATATATATATATATATATATATACATATATATATATATAATACATATATATATAAACATATATAATTCATATACAAGTAGCCTACGTATTTCGTAAATGTAGACTTACATATGTGTATTTACGTATGTATGTAAATTTTTATGCGTTTATAGAATATATACTCACACACACATACACACACACACATATATATATATATATATATATATATACATATATATATATATATATATATATATATATACATGTGAACATTTCAACGCAAAGAAAAGTAATAATAACTACGAACAACATTACGTATTCATTTCCATTCCAAACGCTACCTAATAGAATTGACCGCTTCGACTCGAACATTCATAACTCGAGTGTCAGAGCCAACGCTCTAAGACTAGGCATTTTTAACTCGTCCACCAAGATACACACGGCACGTAGCAGCAGCAACAGCAACAGCAGCAGCAGCAGTACACGGCGACAACAGCCGAGACGTATAAATCACAATCAATAAATGATATAATCAGGACCCTCTGGAATCGGATCATTCCACTTACGAGTTTCGGCGGCCGGAAATTGGTAATCACCTGGTGTGGTACCTCTCCCAAGACAATTCTCAGAAAAGTACGGAGACCAATTCACGAGCCCTTTTGCCTCTCTTGTTTAGTGCATTCTCCCACCACAAACAAATAGACGAGCATACGCACAAACAACTGATGGTTACAATGTACTGGAACTTCTGGAAGACTTCTTCCAGCTATGGAGTTACGAGCAACTGTCATTATATTATTTCATTTCAGAAATGTTAGTTCCGCTAGACTTCTTGAGGTTTTCTACTGTTGTGTCTTGAGAGAATTCAATAAAAGTAAAGAAAAGAATAAGACAGCATCTGTAACAAAAATACAATACAAAATTTTATTACAAGAACGTAATATTGACTATATAAACACACAGGCGCCTCCCCTCTTTAATAAAGAGCAAGTTTCTAGCTATATATATATATACCTCTGCCTGACTAGAAACAAACACACACATTATATATATATATATATATATATATATATATATATATATATATGTGTGTGTGTGTGTGTGTGTATATATATGTGGGTATATATATATGTATATGTATATATATATACATATATATATACATATACATAAACATGTATATATATGGGTGTTTTTCAGCCAGGCTGAGATCTTCCGTCTCTCGAGTATGGGGAGAGGAAGTAGTCATAACCTGGTGAGGGGGGGGGGTACGTGTGTGTGTATATCTATCCAAATATTTAGCAGTCATTTTTTTGACGAATTCCGTACACTAATAATAATAATAATAATAATAACAATAATAATACTGAATATGATGTTAAAATTTATCTAAATTCAAGATAAAAATCGATTCAGGCACAGACTTTTAGGAATGAATAAAGAATAAATTTACTAAAAGACAAAAATCAAAAAAAAAAAGAGAGAGAGAGAGAGAGAGAGAGAGAGAGAGAGAGAGAGAGAGAGAGAGAGAGAGAGAGAGAGAGAGAGAGAGAAATAAGAGCCTTATTTCACGAAATTCTATGAAATAATAAAGAATACATACACAAAAAGACAAAATGAGAGAGAGAGAGAGAGAGAGAGAGAGAGAGAGAGAGAGAGAGAGAGAGAGAGAGAGAGAGAGAGAGAGAGAGAGAGAGAGTATTAAATAATGCATAATTTGATCAAGGGGTCATGTCAAAAAGTGAAGTGCAAAAACTAATAGCGGTTCTTTCCACTAATTTAGTATGACAGCTCCGACCAAAAGCTTTCAACGCAAAATAGAAAGAAAGAGAAGAAGAAGGAAGTTACAAAGAACAAGATGGTAGAAAAAAACACAAGATGGCGAGAAAGAAAAAGGTGACATAGTAGCGTCTACTTCCTTCTGTTAAGGTAATTTAATTTTACTACACATCTTAATCGTCAGGAAGTTAAAAAGCAAGATGGTGGAAAAACAACAAGATGGCATAAAAAAAACAAGATCGCGAGAGAGAAAAAGGTGACATAGTAGTGTCTACTTTCTTTGGTTAAGCTAATTCAATCTTACTACACATCGTAATCGTCGAAAAAAAACAAGATGGCGAAAAAAAAAACAAAATGGCGAAAAAAAACAAGATGGCAAGAAAGAAAAAGGTGACATAGTAGTGTCTAGTTCCTTCTGTTAAGCTAATTTAATCTTACTACACATCATAATCGTCGCAAAGTAAAAAAAACAAGATGGCGGAAAAAACAAAAATGGTGGAAAAAAACAAGATGGCGAGGAAGAAATAGGTGATAAACTATCGTCTACTTATGTTGAGCTAATTTAATCTTGCTACTCATCGTAATCGTCGGAAAGTTAAATAAAACAAGATGGCGGAAAAAAACAAAATGGCAGAAAAAAAACAAGATGCGAGAAAGAAATAGGTGACATAAAGCGTCTAGATCCTTATGTTAAGTCAATTTAAATCTTACTACACATCATAATCGTCTGAAAGATAAAAAACAAGATGGCGGAAAAAACAAGATGGCGAGGAAAAAAAAAGTGACATAGTAGCGTCTACTTCCTTCTGTTAAACTAATTTGAATCTTACCTCGTAATCGTCGGTTGCAATAACCATAACAAGGTGCACAAAAATTACTTTTATATGCCATAATTGTGAGGCATTACGCATCCCAGTGTTTTTGCGAGTAATGAATTAAACCGTAATTCTATGTAAATTGTCTTCATTATTAAATTGTCGCTATATCATTCTGCTAAAAATGAATGAAGTTTTTCTAGAAAGATTTTCGAACTAAGAGTCGGGTACCATGACTATTTACTTCTCTCTCTCTCTCTCTCTCTCTCTCTCTCTCTCTCTCTCTCTCTCTCTCTCTCTCTCTGACTTAAACCAAATGAAATCTTCAGGAAAGATGTTCATTTATATGAGGGAACCCTTGTTTCAATTGAAAACCTACATTTACTCTCTCTCTCTCTCTCTCTCTCTCTCTCTCTCTCTCTCTCTCTCTCTCTCTCTCTCTCTCTCTCTCTCTCCCTCTCTCTCATTAACATGTATTCAAGAGAGAAGTGCAGGCATAAGAAGGAACCCTTGTCGCTATTGTGGCCACGAAAAATCCAAACTGCAGAAACAGATGATAAGAACAAGTCAAAAGTAGATAATTGAAACAGAGGTGACAAAGAAAGGTTGGTATTCACCTTGTCAAAACGATGAGCCAGTTTAATATACTGGAAAAGGTAGACGATAAATTGATGAAGAAAAGGAGTTGTCAATCACAGTAGTAAGAAAACTTGTCTAAAATGTACTCTTCTAACACAATGCAAAGATATTAGAAGGAGAGGCCATAAGTGTAGTAATTACTCTATGTACAGTAACTTCAAAGTTCAAACTTGCTGCAAATGTTTTTATCTTAAACGGGATGACATAAGTCTTTTTACAGCTTATATATGAAATATTTGTTTTGATGTTGTTACTGTTTTGAAAATATTTTATTTTGATTGTTCATCATTTCTCAATCGTTTTATTATTTCCTTTCCTCAGTGCAAGTTTTCCCTTTTGGAGCCCTGGGGCTTATAGCTAATGTTGTAGCTTAGCTAATAACAATAACAATAACAATAACAATAACAATAACAATAACAATAACAATAACAATAACAATAACAATAATAATAATAATAATAATAATAATAATAATAATAATAATAATAATAATAATAATAATAATAATAATAATAATAATAATTATTATTATTATTATTATTATTATTATTATTATTATTATTATTATTATTATTATTATTATTATTATTATTATTATTATTATTATTATTATTATTATTATTATTAAGAAGAAGAAGAAGAAGAAGAAGAAGAAGAAGAAGAAGAAGAAGAAGAAGAAGAAGAAGAAGAAGAAGAAGAAGAAGAAGAAGAATACGACTAAATTACTAGCGACAAATTTTTTTTTTTTTTGTGTAAAATGTAAATCAAGAAAAGGAAATTATCTGGTAAATCTCTTTTCTGAAATCAGCATTGAGAAAAAATTGCAGCTGAAATTAACGACAAGTTTTCCTTTCCTCAATATTCTTAGTAACGACTTTTTTAAAAAATGCCACATTCAGAAAGAAGACAAATCTGTCAGTACCCGTATAAATAGAACGAGAAAATGTTTTTTTTTATTCCTTTCAAGCCAATTTTAAAAGCTTATTAGAACTTTGGTATATGCTAAAGTCAAACATTTCCGTTTACATTCATATGCGCAATTATACACGTGCTTGCGAGCACACGCAAGTAGATAAATGAAAACAAACACATATACGCCTATATATATATAAATAAATAAATAAATATATATATATATATATATATATATATATATTTAAATATATATATATATATATAAATATATATATATATATATATATATACATATATATATATATATATATACATATATATATATATATACACACATAAAAATAAAACATTGAAATCGATAATAGAAAATAAACATGAAAATAGCCCTTGGCATATATATATATATATATATATATATATATATATATATATATATATATATATATATATATATATATATATATATATTTATATATATATTATATATATATATATATATATATATATATATATTACACACAGCTAAGAAATGAAACCTTGAAATCTATCAGGAATAGACAAAAAACAGGAAAACAGCGCTTGGATTATAGCGCGCGAAAACTCATAATCTCACTGATGGGAGATTTGACTGTAAATGTCAAAAGTTATGATTTACTCCCCAAAACGTCCGAGGTTATAAAAGATAATGATGGAACAAAATATATGATTGATACTTTTTCTATGGTGAAAGAAAGAGTAAAAATAAAGACTTTTGCGTCCCCATGAATCTCAATATTTCCAGCTATTTAAAATTTGCATGTCTAAGACTCTCGGTAAATTTTCCAATGGCAAAGACATAAATGATAGATAATTTCTTTATGGTGAAGTAAAAAGTAAACGAAAGGATTATTAGCGACCTTATTAACCTCTCTCTTTCCAACTATTTAAAATTTGCATTTCTGAAACTATCTATAAATTCGCCAAAGGCAAAAAAAAAATAAATGATGGATACTTTTTCTTTGGTGAAGGAAAGAAAGAGTTAGCGAATGGATTTTAGCGACTCTGTTACCCTCTTTCTTTTCACCTATTTAAAATTTGCATTTCCGACACTCCGGTAAATTCGCCAATGGCAAAGAAATAAAAATCCAGACCGGGCCTCTTCGGCCTCTTGAGTGAAATCTAAAAGTGAGAAAATGAGGAGGCATAAATTGCACGAGGAAAAATAAATGTCACTCGGTAACCGCATCAATGATACTTAAAGACAGAAACGTAAAAAGGAAGGTCGTATTTTAGCGTTGAAAGTTATATGCTGCCTCAAGTTTTGCTTTGACCGACCGGGGCGAAGTTATTGACAGACATGTGCGAGGCGCCAGTTAGGTGATAACTGAGAGGCTAGGTGAATGTAACTAGACTTTACTGAACAATCAATAAGTGTATATACAGCGACCTTCGAGGAAGAACGTCACAAAAATTCAACCATGATGAAGCTTGAGCTGGCATGATAACATAGGTTACTTTATTAAAAGTGCAGGGAAAAGCAAGTGATAAGATAAAAAATCAAAACCGTTAGTGTACGGGTGTATATGACACACGTGCGGTACAAACACAGGATGGAATGCTGCCAAATCTTGCTTCGCTTGTAGAGATCCTGAGCTATTTAGTATTGGGTATCAATTGGTGCATAATCGTATGCTATTCATGAAATTTGCAAACACAAATATCTAGTAAAAATATATATGCCAATATACGGAGTGATTCAAGTGGGTCACTTAATGAGTCCAGAGTTAGGCAATATTTGTCATGCATTCCTTCTAAGTGAGCAAAGAAAGTTCAGCACAAGGGAGATAGATCATGTACATTATATTGAGGATAAAGTTGACGGATAAAAAGAAAACTTTCAGTTTTAGATTTTTTTTATCTAAAATAATATTCTCACGTCGCTGATCTCATTTTCTTCGCACATCCTTGAGTCCACCGAAAAAATAATCGTACTCTTTTAATATTATACTAATGTGAGTATGTGTGCATTCGTCAGCTGACGTATGGCAAGGTTTTTATAAAACATCTATTCTACTGAAGTGAGCATAACAAAAAAACCATGTATATACCCTGTTGGTAACGTACTTGCCTGGTGATCGACTGACTGGTGTTCGAGCCCCACTCAAACTCGTTAGTTCCTACGGTCGCCGCAACCTCAAAATACTTGTGAGCTAAGGATGCGGGTTGTGGGAACCTGTAGGTCTATCTGCTGAGTCATCAGCAGCCATTACCTGACCCTTCTTGGTCATAGCGTAGATGGAAAGGGGGCTTGGATGCTGATCATATGTATATATGGTCAATCTAAAGGGTATTGTCATGCTTGATGGGGGAATGTCACTGTCCCTTGTCTCTGCCATTCATGAGCAGCCTTTAAACTTTTTATAACCTCAGCGCTCTCCACCATGAGATCTGCCACTCCAGTTTTTAACTATAATAGAAGAACACCTTGACACGTCTAAGAACCTTGGCTTTTAAAAATCCACGGTTATACATCGTTGTACATTGAAAAAAAAAGGGGGGAGCTTTCGTATTTTTTTCAAGTGCCTCTTTAGCTGAAAAGACACTTTGTAAATAGTGCAAAAGCTCCTGCTTTTTTTTTTTTTTTTTTAGAAACACAATGATATATAAATATGAATTTTTAATACCCAAAATTCAAGTTTTCATCATAAAAAAAACATAATCGTCTACTAATGAAAATCGTCTTAGTGCATCTTGGATCTATTTCATTGATGTCTACATCCTCGACGTCACCTGTCAAAACATTCATATATATCAAGCTCCACAAGACATACTCAACAACAAAATCCACTGGTTTTTAACAGTTTTTTTCCTACATTCCTCTCCTCCCAATATTTCTTCCCATTCTATTTTGACATCATGACGAATCGCCAGCCATTTTTCCGTGCCTGATCATTCCTATCCATCAGATAAAATAGCCGAAATATGTCATGCGGACCGCGATGCGAAATTAACACCGCCGCGCATAAAACATGAGTAACAGCGTCGTATAAACGGCAATACCGAGCATGATGCCATTAAGACCAGTATAACAGTTAAGTGAATGATAACTATTATAGGAAGAGGAATCGAATTATCCGATGCGGGAGGGCGGGGGGAGGGTGGACTCGGATGGCCTAACGATTAGCGGAATGGAGGCCAGTCCGGATAAACTGCCGGTTCGATGGATAGGTAAATCCGGATAAGCTATTGTTCCTCAGCCGTTACTTCCAATTACCCAATTACGCGGGATCACCGCTCACGGATTTAGAGAGGAGGAGGCTGTGATGGGAGGGGGGTGGAAAGAGTACACAAGGAGGGGGGGGGGGTTACAGTGGTAGATATGGGGGAGGCGTATAAGGGCAATGATGATTATTTTGGAAAGGCAGACTCGCCCTGCAATGGGAAAAGAAATTAATGATATCTGATACTTTAAACCTTGCTAAATACGAAACTACAAAATCTAAATATAGCGACGTCGGAGATAAGTAAAAATATAGATCAAATAAAAAATAACTAATTACATTGTTAAAAACGTTATTTTTGCTACAATGAAAGTAAAAGAAGATATACAGTAACTGCGAGATTTTTAACTGACACTAATAACCATGTATATTTAAGTGGTCAGATTGTATCTGTATAGTCTTGGCGATTAATTTCTTTCGATCTTCTTCATAACTTCATCGCATGATAGATGATTGGAACTAATGAAGCTCGGCTGCCTTCTATCACGATACAATTGTACAATCATGATCTGCCTCCAGAGAGAGTTGTCCTGTAGGCATTTAAAGAGCGTATTAGATATAATCATAAGAGAGAGAGAGAGAGAGAGAGAGAGAGAGAGAGAGAGAGAGAGAGAGAGAGACTTTCTATATACATGTGAAATTTAAGAGCAAATCTAAGACCATTAACGTTAAAGTTTAAAGGTCGCTCTTGAACTGCAAGGGTAGGGGGGAGTGACAATGCCCTAGAGATTGACTACATATACATATAATCAACGCGCAAGTCCCTTCTCCACCCAAGCTAGGATCATGAAGGGCCAGGCAATGGCTGCTAACTCTTCAGGTAGACCCCTAGGCTCCCGAAAACCCATGTCCTTAGCTCACAAGGATATTGCAGGCACTACAAGAAACTATCAGATTGAGCCGGTCTCGAACCCCAGTCCAGCAGATCTCCAGGCTGAGGTTGTAGACACTAAAAGAAATTATCAGCTTGAGTGGTTCTCGAACCCCAATCAAGCAGATCGCCAAGCTGAGGTTACAAACGCTATTAGAAAGCTGAGGTTACAAACACTATAAGAAACTATCAGCTTGAGTGGTTCTCGAACCCCAGTCAAGCAGATCGCAAGGCTGAGGTTGCAGACATTACTGTAAAAGAAAATATCAGCTCGAGTGGGTCTCAGACCCCAGTCCAACAGACCGCTAGAGAGGGACGTTTCCAATAGGCTACCATGAAATTATATGAAACAGAGTTTATTGATAATTGACATAAAAGATGAACTGGTCTCGTTAACCCAATCGTAAGGAGAGAATTTCACTTCCATAACTAGCAGACTCTATGATATCTAAGACGGGTTGAAAACAAATCGTCCCACAAACAGGTTGAAATGAACAATGCTATCAAATCATTCGACCACTAGATTTGTGTCAGGCATTAAGATTATAATTTTCCATATTTATATAAAAAAATGATCACATAGGGATTTCTTAGCATGTGCTGAGTTCGCTCGAAACTTCAAAACTTTCTACAGCAGTACATATAAAAATCATAAAAAAAAAGACAGCCTGAAACATGATTTTCCAGGAATTCAATTCTAAGAAAGGAACTTTCTCTTTCAGAGAATCTAATTTCGAGTAAAATAAATTATATCAGTTGTATTTTTTCATTACTCAAAGCTGAATTATGAAAGGTAGGGGGCTGATTTTATCATTACAAATCTTAAGAAACAATTTTTAGATACTTTTAGATAGAACAATTCTTCGTTTCGCCATTGTATAAAAAACTGAAGCTGCCCAAATTGAACAAAGTTTTCAACACATCAACACTAACTGCTGTGACTTGAGCACCTACTGTGGACCAACTTAGAGGCATATAAGTATCTGATTATATGTTTTATCAGATCCAATAAAAATGTTCCAGTACTGTTGTGACTTTGAACTATTACTGAAAAAATGAATAGCCGTTTTCTATAATTATCAAAAATTACTGAAGTCCCATATGTGGATGAGATCATGGTAAGTGGTAGATGGAGATGGTTTGGGTATGCTCTTTGCATTCCCCAAGAGAGATTAGTTCACCAACACTTCAACTAGGTTCCACAAGGCACTAGAAGAGTTGGAAGACCAAGGCCTACATGGCTGAGGACTATGAAGCGTGGAGTAGGAGATGATGAACGGAGAAGTATTGATTTAAAAGCTCTAGATAGAGACGACTATCGAAATCTAACCAAGGCCCTTTGCGTCAAT
Organism: Palaemon carinicauda; assembly: GCF_036898095.1. NCBI lineage: Eukaryota > Metazoa > Arthropoda > Malacostraca > Decapoda > Palaemonidae > Palaemon > Palaemon carinicauda. Next base: position 38,788,934 of record NC_090737.1, on the reverse strand, counting down.
AGGCGTAGATGATGATGATGATGATGATGATGACTATTGAAAAATTCAACCAAACTAATATGTATAAAGTCCGGCTTCATCTTAAACGGAACTACCGGTCGATACACAAGACCACAAAATGCGCTGCTTAGCGTTGCTACATATCCAATTACCTGAGCGTTATTAATTACAGGTATGGGTTATTCACCGTCCTATACCAATTAGAATGATCGATGAGTTATTATGTTATTGTGACAGTAATTGTGCAGTCGAAGCCATCCGTCCAGCGGGGATGATGTTTTTGTGGTAATCAGGGCCTGTCAGCCGACCGCCGGCGGACAGGATAAGAGAGTCCGAAAAACTCACTCCTGCGGCCACGCCTAATCACCTGCTGGATCACGGACACCTTTCCTATGGGTGACTGACTGGCATGGCGTCTCGGACGTCTTAGGGTTTCGGCGTGCGAAATAACAGGCCGCCTTCTTTGCTTTAATAACTTGAGTCTTCTGGTTAACGCAAGAGAATTTTATTGGTAATTATTCAACCAGCTGTCTTGTTTTTCCATAAAAATTAAATGTAATTTTGATAATAATAATAATAATAATAATAATAATAATAATAATAATGATAATAATAATAATAATAATTTCATTAATTTTGATAAAAATAATTTTATTAATTTTGATAATAATAATTTACATAATTTTTATAACTTTTGTAATTTTAATAAGTTATTAAAAAGGTTTCAGGATAGATGGAAATCTTAAATCAACTACAAATACAACTCATAATATCTTCACACATAATATGTGAAGCCTAGTGTACGCAACCTTTCAAAATGATGGCTGAATATTCAGACTCAACCTTTCCCACCCTCTCCCGCCTTGCTAACTACAACATGGCAGTTGTGGTTTCTTATGTACCTCTCGGAGTACCCCTTTTCACCATAGTAAGACTACTCCCTTTTCTCTCCTACCCGAGGGACGGGGAGAGACCGAGTAGTTATAAATCTGGGCTGAGCGTAACCAGAAAGATATATATACATACATACATATATATATATATATATATATATATATATATATATATATATATATATATATATATATATATATATATTTAGCCAGACTTGTTTTTAACCATAGAGGGGGAACTGAATGGGTTTTTGTAAATCGTTTTAATATGAACTCAACACGGTCATAGAAAGCAACATCTCATCTGATTATATATATTCTACTTGCTACAGAGAGCTTGCTTACATAAGGAGGTTTAGAAACCCTATCATCCAGCAATTAATGTGATTTGAACAAGAGTGCTAGAAAGAAAGGCAGATAATTGGATGGCGAGATAAAGTGAAGGATGATACGGAGAGATGAGGTTTGGTGGAAGAGTATGCCTTTGATCGAAGGCATTAGAGAGGTCGCATCAGGCAACCGACCCCTTAATGTAGAGATAACAGTAGAGAAGAATAAGAAGATAGACAGAAAGGCGTCCTGTCGGAATGTGAAAAGCTCGGAGAGTAGTTACTGCTGACAGAGACTGGATTGTAAACAGCTGTTATCATTATTATTACTAGCTAAGCTACAACCTTTGTTGGAAAAGCAGGATGCTATAAGCTTAAGGGCTTCAACAGGGAAAAAGAGCTCAGTGAGGAAAGGAAATAAATAAACTACAAGAGAAATAACGAACGATTAAAATAACATATTTTAAGAAGAGCGACAACATTAAAATAAATCTTTCACTTATAAAGTATAAAAACTTAAAGAATGGGAAGCGAAACAAAATAGAATAGTGTGCCCTCAAGCAAGAGGCTATGGCACTGCTCAAGAATAAAGAACACTGGTTTGATTTTGAGTTGCGAAGAATTGTTTGGTAAGCTCAGTGTTGTCAGGTGTATGAAGAGAGGAGAATACGTTAAGAATACGGCCAGACTATTCAGCGTATGTGTAGGCAAAGAAAAATGAGCCGTAACTATAAAGGAAGATCTAATATAGTACTGTCTGGCCAGTTAATGGACCCAGAAACTTTCTAGCGGTAGTCTCGCAAAAAAAAAAAAAAAAAAAAAAAAAAAAAAAAAAAAAAAAAAAAAAAAAATAGTCCAATATTGACAGCAAACCATACAAAACAAAAGCATAATTCTATAACTTAATACTATCCAAAAAGGACTTGTCATTCATCACAAAACTAGTACAGTAGTAACGTATTCGCCTGGTACACGCATGGCAGCAGATCGATCCCAGCCAGGGACCGTGAGTTTGAGCTGTTTACTGGGGAGGCCACTGCTTTGGCTGGGCATCACAGTGAGGGATTGGGCTTGCCTGGCTGACGTTCTAGCCAGTTTCTATTCTGATGAAATTGGAACTGAAGCCATACACCTTTACCTTTATTGTAGCGCATTTTACTTCTATTCAGCGAAACACAAACCCAAAACACTCCTCCTCTTTCTAATAAAAACCTCACAGAGCGCAATAATCTAAGAGCGCCCATCTTATCTTTACAGAAGGATCGACGGAAGGTAATAACCGACATGAAATAACAACCATAATCCTAAACAGATTGAGTGTGAGAAAATATACGAGCTTTGATGGTTTTTTTTTTTTTTTTTCTTTTTGTGGTGGGAGTGAGAAGTGTGCATTTACTTTTCCGCTTTGATATTTGCAGTGATATACAACAATAAAAACCATTTATATCTGTTATGGTGGATCCTTAAGGTAACCTAATTTTTGCATTATCTATGAAATATTCTCTTTCATGTTAGCAACAGTTTTTTTTTTTTATTTATAAAATATATCACAAAAGACATTCGTAACTCTCCTTCTCCCGGAAACGGTTTACGATCATCCGCTTTCTTACAAGGGATATCCTCCAATTTCGCGAGCTGTAAGTGCCTGGCAATAGGCCTCATTTCCATTAATGTAATAATACTGGTAATACAGGTGATCACGCAAACTCTGCGTGCAGAACTTCGCGTGCTGGCCGAGAATTTTACGGGGAAAACGATAACGAAATTATTACATAATTCGACCGTAAACAAACAATAAACCTCCGCCGACGCTCTGCAGGGTAATCTTCTGTCGGTTTAATCGTTACAATTATGCAAAATTACCTTCAATAATTACGACAGACCTGCATAAAATGACCCATACAACCACAGTCCCTTTTCCCATTGGGTGGTGGTAGATAGATGTCGACTTATTATTCTAACCCGTTTTGACTTTTCTCTCAATGCCATGGCCTCTGTATCATGTTAACGTCCTTTACTGGTGAATGCCAGACTGAGGTTCGAATCCCGCTCAAACTTGTTAGTTCCTTGGTCGCTGCAATCTAACCATCCTTTTGAGCTAAGTGGAGGGGTTGGGGGTTGGGGGAGCACATAGGTTTATCTGTTGAGTCATCGGCAGCCATTGCCTGGCTCTCCTTGGTCCTAGCTTGGGCGGAAAGTGGGTTTGGGCGCTGATCATGTGGATATATGGTCAGTCTCTAGGGCATTGTCCTGCTTGATAGGACAATGTCACTATCCCTTGCCTCTGCCATTCATGAGCTGCCTTTAAACGTTTAAACATGTACCGCACGCGTTCCATACAAACTCATACAATGTAATGCTATTGCTTCTTTTTTATATCTCTCGCTCTCTCCGCACCGATAATAGAATAACCTGCTTAAGCTTGCCATCGCATGTGTTAGATTGGTTGAATTTCGAGACATTCTTGTTCTCAACAGCTGGTAAATAGACTCATTACTTGTTGAATAAACTTTACTTGCATTCATCTAGCTTCTCTATTAAAACCTAATAGCTACGTTGCCACACACAACAGAGTAGTCTAGTCTATTATTGAAACATTCTCCTCTTTCCTCATACACCTGACAACACATACATAACTGAAATATTATTCTCCACTCAAGGGGTTAACTACTGCACTGCAATTGATCAGTGGTTAATTTACTCCTGTTAAGGGTAGAAGAGACTCTTCAGCTATGCAATAATATTAATTTCAATAATTTCAATAACAACAGCTCTTCTAGGAGGATACTAAAATTTCAAATCATTGTTCTAGAGAACAATGGGTAGTGCCATTGCCTCTGTACCACGGTCTTCCACTACCTTGGGTTAGAGTTCTCTTGCTTGAGGGTACACGCAAGTACACTATTCTCTCTGTTTCCTTATTTGCTTTCCTCACCAGGCTATTTTCCTTGTTGGAGCCCTAGGGCTCATAGCATCATGCTTTTCCATCAAGGTTTGTAGCTTTCCTAGTAATAAAAATAACCGCTTCCCTTGGCTTTCTACAAGTAGGGTTTGTCGTTCTTCTAAGCTCATTTGCATCACTTACATTACTTCCCTTTCGTTTATTATTTCTCTCATGCTATAGTCGTTAGTCTCTTATTTCTACTAGTTCCTTATTGTCTCCGCCAACGAAATGGAAGGAGGTTTTGTTTTCATCCCTGTTTGTGAGTTTGTTTGAGTGTGTGTGTGTTTGTGAACAACTTCCTGGCCACAATTTTAATAAAATTTGCACGGATTCACTCTTATATAAAAAGCTGGAAATTATTGAATTTTGGAAGGTCAAAGTCACGGTTAAGGAACATGTCCAATTCACATAATCACCCATATGTTAGTCACAGAGACTTCAAACTTGGCTCATATTTGAGTGTATGAAAATCCACGGTAATTAATACATGTCAAGGTGAAAGGTCAAAGTCAAGGGCAAGCAAAAGGTCGAGAAATGGGCTGCCACTGCGGAGGTGTGCACTCTCCTGAGTGACCCTTTAGTTTCTTCTAGTTCCTTAATCTGTATCGAATCCTTTTTTCATCTGCAGTTTGGATTATCCGCACTCCTTACTAATTTACCATTTCTCAATTCGAATCCAGTAGTTACAAGATTCACAATAACCTACAGTAGGTGGGTTCGAATCTTTTCCTTCTTATCTTAATTCAAGAACTGTAGTGCTATCCATATTTAAAGGGTAGGGTACTTTTTGGCGCCAAACTTTTGGCGCAGACTATTTAGCGCTGACCTGTTTTGGTGCTGAGTTGTTTTATAGATTTATTAGAAAAACAATAAAATGGATAAAAACACGACATTTATTTAAAACAAAATATAAATAAAATGAATATAAAACCACGTAAGTAAAATGGCTAAAACATGACATGTATTTAAAAGAACAACTGATAAAATGAATATAGATCTTTAATGTATATCCTAATTGTAGGCCAGGCCTCGTAAATATTCAAGTAGTGCCCGCGAGTCAAAATGTATTACGATGTCTAGAATATGCTCATCGATTTTAATGTATTTCAAAAGTTTTTCATTAGAAGCTTTCCCAGCAATCAATTGCTCATAATAATTAGTTATCTTTATGACTATTAAAAAATAAAAGGGAGCAGGTGAAACTCAATAATTTTGTGATCTATTTTTACCAGGTATTATCTGTCTGAAAAGGAGTTATTTTTAATATTATACCGTCAATGATATGTAGAATATTGAAGGCCTTAATTAATACATAAATAAGCACACACACACACACACACACACACATATATATATATATATATATATATATATATATATATATACAAAGATACATACTTACATACAAACATAGATTGTTAGATATGAGAGCATAATCAATCATTTTAAATACTCTTATGTCAAGAGTATTTACTTCTCTTAGTTTCTTCGTTTCAGTCCTCACAATGAAGTCTACATTCAACAGTCAAGACACAACAGAAAAAAAAAAAATCATGAATTTAGTTTTTCCAGCATTTGTTAAATAAGCACCCTAACTGGGAACACAGTTCTACGCTTCCTTGGTTTATTCTATGAAGTATTTCTTTGTTATCCATGAAGCATTGGTATACGATAGACCATAGCTGACCGGTATGCTATAAAGAAAATTATGAAATACGTCATATTAAACACTTATCTTTTAAAACATTGATTTTAAAAGTTATTCCACGTAGTTTTCTGTGAAAACAGCTGACAGGGACGACATTCAAATATTATCTGATGATGGCTTCTACTCGATCTTTTTTTTTAACTTTTCAACATAATAATAATAATAATAATAATAATAATAATAATAATAATAATAATAATAATAATAATAATAATAATAATAATAATGACAACGATGTTCAAACTTTTGGCCGATTACGTGAATTGGACATTTTGCTTGACCGTGACATCTACCTTCCAAAATTTAGTCATTATAGCTTTCAACATAACAGTTAATCCCTGCAAGTTTCATTACTCTACGATTAAGATTGTGCCCATGAATCTGTTCACAAACAAACACGCCAACAGGTGGTAAAACATAACCTCCTTCCAACCCCGTTGACGAAAGTAATAATAATAATAATAATAATAATAACAATAATAATAATGATAATAATAATAATGATAATGATACCAATGTCATTAAAATTGCTTTGATTGATCACATTTGCAGATCATTCATAATTCTAACCAAAAACAAATAAATTTAGATGCATTCAAGTCTGTGGACTTGCCTGAAAAAATACAAATGTAGACGCAGTATTGTTAGAAATTATGGAACTGCAATATTCTGTGACGAAAAAGTGGTAATGTGAAACCAATTTAATACGCGATCTGATGTGTCAACAAAATAATTCAATAAATCAATACAGGTAGTGCATATTGGTAGTCTTCCAATGCCAAACAAGTGACTTGCGTGTCTACAGTAAAACATTACAAATACTCATTTGTGACACATTGAGGTGGAATATTTATGTGGACAATGTGGCCCAAACATTATTAGTTAGATTTAAATTTTTTTCTAAACATTTGTTTGTTTACTAGCAATAGCTGCTATTTAAGCATCAAGAATGCTTAATGCAATTCTAAAATATGAGAGGTGTCAGTTTTTTATTTTGCCTTTGCATACACAAAAATATCTTTTTCGAATAATAATAATAGTAGTAGTAGTAGTAGTAGTAGTAGTAGTAGTAGTTACGCTACAACCCTAGTTGTAAAAATAAGATGCTATAAACCCAAGGGTTCTAAAAAGGGAAAATATCCCAATGAGGAAAAGGAACCAGGGAAACAGAGAGAATAGTATGCCTCAAAGTATACCCTCAAGCAAAATTATTTTCATATGACCTATACTGTCCTATAGCAACGAACAACTCATATCATCTCCGTCCATCAATGTTTCTGGTCTTATATATTAATTTAAAATTTGAATCCACAAATGTACAGGAAGCTGTTTCACGACTTTGGTCCTTTGATCCACGTAAAACTCGTTACTGGGAGGAAGGACGCTGGTGACTGGTACAACACACGAACATGAGCTACCGGGGTCTACGCGATGTCAGGCCGGGCAGCCGATAGGGAGTGCGGTCTACCCCAAAACTCAAAACAAAGTCCTTCAAAAAGAAGGCAACCGTGCTTACCCCCATAATGAAAAAAAAAAAAAAAAAACCGTTAATAGAAGAAGAAACAATATGCCAGAACAGAAATCAAGAGATCCTTCAGACGTGGAAATAATAACCACTGGAACAAAATTAGAAGGACGATTATCTTGAATGAATGGTTAGGCATTCCAATAGAAGATGTACAATAATAAGAGATTCTTTTGAGAATTTTTCGCCATTTTTAACAGAGAAAACTACTTTTTCAAACAGTTCCATTTATACAAGAGGAAATGTAAGCTAAAGAGAAAGGAATAATCTCCCCTAAATAATAAAGAGCAAGTGTCTGGCTAAACACACACACACATATATATATACATATATATATATATATATATATATATACATATATAAATTTATATGTGTATATATATATAAATATATATATATATATATATATAATTATATATATATATATATATATATATATATATATATATATATATATATATATATATATATGTATAATCTTTCCAGTCATGCTAAGCTATCCGTCCCTCGCGTAGGGGAAAAAAGTAGTCATACCCTCATGAGAGGGATGGGAGTTGCTTTTGTGTGCATATCTATCTAGATATTTATCCGTCACTTTTGACGGGTCGCGTACACTAGCAAAATAGATAAATAATACTGTAAGAGACTGGGTTAACCAGAACAAGGAGAGAGAGAGAGAGAGAGAGAGAGAGAGAGAGAGAGAGAGAGAGAGAGAGAGAGACCACAGAATAATACCCATTCAATCATTAGCAACTTAATCCGGTAAAACCATTTTAGCTCTTGCGCGCCCCCGAACTCTCATTTGCCTCATGTGTGACGCTGTAATTATCGGTCAACCATATTCATTATAGCCGCCACATGATCTTCATTATATACCCATCAGAAGGCGCTTCAAGCACTATCACCAGCCCCACCTACCGGGGGAAATTAAGAGGACTCAAACACGAGGACACAAACAAGAGGACACAAACAAGAGGACGATAATAAGAGGAAATAAGATGAAACAAATAAGAGGACACAAACAAGAGGAAATAAACAAAAGGTCACTAACACGAGGACACAAACAAGAGGATAATCATGATGACAAGCAAGGGCACACAAAGAGAAGAAACAAATAAGAGGACACAAACAAGAAACAAACAAGAGGACACAAACATGAAGAAAAAAACAAGAAGAAAAAAAAAAGGACAAGCAAAAGGATACAAATAAGAAGAAACAAACAAGAGGAAACAAACATGACACAAGAGGAAACAAACAAGAAAAACGGGATACAAACAGGAGGACACAATTAACACGAAACAAACAAGAGGAAAAACAAGAGGAAACAAAGAATAGGACGCAAACAAGAAGACACATAGAGGAGGAAACAAACATGAGGACACAGACAAGAACCGAACAAGAGGAAGCAAACAAGGGGAAATCAAAAAGACAAAATAAACAAGACGACACAAACTAGAGGAAACAAACATGAAGAAAGAAATAAGAAGTAACAAACCAAAAGAAAACCAACAAATAATTTAAGAAAAAAATCGAGTATCTATATTTTTTGATATTTTCGAGTAGGGAAAGATCACACTATCAATATCTACAACAGAGCAATAGGAGCAGCAACAATATCACTAATTCTACCTGTTCCGCACAACAGGAAGTACTGCAATACAGCCAGCCGACTCTTTCTTTGCATATGGCGATTCCCACAACAATAATAATTAACTTTTTAAGCGCAGCCAAGTACTTGAACACGATCTCTCTCTCTCTCTCTCTCTCTCTCTCTCTCTCTCTGCATATGGCGATTCCTAGCCCCTCTCCCCCCACCAAGGAGAGGACCCCAACCTTGCATGACTGGTACAGCCAATCTTGTTACTAGTCATTTGCATATGGAAGCCCCCACACTTGGTCAGAGCTGGGTGGGCGGGTGGGAATGGGTGGGTGGGTTGGTGGGTGATATTTTGGCGGGCGAGGAGGGGCTTGCGGTCGGTGTGGGTGGCTGGTAAGTGTTGCGTGGGTGAGAGTGGGTGGTTTCGGCGAGTTAGAAATGTGCTTAATGAAGTCCGGGATTGTATGAATGGGTGAATGCTTCAATAAATCAATTGTAGCGTCTTGGGGTAGAGTTCTCTTGTTTGAGGGTACACTCAGGCACACTAATCTATCTTATTTCTCTTCCTTTTTTTTTAAGTTTTAACAGTGTATATATGAAATATCTATTTAAATGCTGTTATTGTTTTTGAAATACTTTATCTAAATTGTTAATTACTGCTCTTCCCTGTTGGAGCCCTTGGGCTTGTAGCATCGTGCTTTTCCAACTAGGGTTGTAGCTTAGCTAGCAAAATAGCGAGAGAGAGAGAGAGAGAGAGAGAGAGAGAGAGAGAGAGAGAGAGAGAGAGAGAGAGAGAGAGAGAGAGAGCAGGCTTTTTAATGCAGTTTTTATCAAGTTTCCAATTACTATGAATGGTGACAGTGAACGCATATTGCTAATTAAATAACTTATTAGAACCTAAGTATTTCTAATAACTTCATTAAAAAAAGATATATTAGCAATCAACTTAGACAGCCTCTCAGTGCGAATCCAATAAAAATAAATGTTCTAAAAATGTAAGCACTTACCTAATGGAAAGGGCCACAGCAAGTCCAATAAACAATCTAATAATACTAAATATTTCCAAGGACTTTGCCAGTATTCCCTGTCACATCTCCAAATGTAAAAATGCAAGATCTAGCGGCCGTTGTTCCCACACACGTGGCTGATGTCAAAAATGATTGAATGGGATCAGTTGCACGTGCTAAGTCGAACATTTTGCACGTGCTAAGTCGAAAATCAACCATGAGCCAGCCACTTGACGCTTATTCATTGAACCAATAAGGAGGAAGAAGAAGAAGAAGAAGAAGAAAAAGAAGAAGAAGAAGAAGACGATGGAGAGGAAGAGGAGGAGCTTCAAGAAGAATAGATAGGAAGGAGGAGAAACGAAAATACCAAGTTCTAAAAGAAATAGTAAGAGACTCAAAGCAAAGTGAGAGAGAGAGAGAGAGAGAGAGAGAGAGAGAGAGAGAGAGAGAGAGAGAGAGAGAGAGAGAGATTGGTTCATAAAACCAAATATCGAATTTTATAGTCTAATAATAATAATAATAATAATAATAATAATAATAATAATAACGTTTAATGCAAAGAAGCTTTTAATACACTAAATTCTATTCTAGTACAATTTGGTCTGAACAAAATGCTTCAGTATGGTATATGGTGAAATTCAACATTATTCATCAAAGCAGCCTTAAACATTTTAGTAACAAAAATCAGTATAAAATTGAAAGTTAATCACCTCTGCGAACGAAATTGGGAGGAGGTTATGTTTTCGGCCCTGTTTGTTTGTTTGTGAACAACTTCCTTACCACAATTTTACTCATATAGTAGTGAAACTTTCATGGATTAATTGCTATGTTCAGACGTTGAGGTGATTCAATTTTGAAAGTCCTAGGTCAAATGTCAAGGTCTAGCAAAAGTTCAACGAATTAACCCTGCCTTTAACCCCTAGTTCGCACATGGTTGTCACACAGACTTGAGATACGCCTACTGTCTAAATTGATTCTATGAAAGGCAAGCTGGTTTCGAGAAATAAGCTGCCGTGACGGAAGTCTGCACTCTCATGAGTGCTTTTCTAGTTTAAATCATGTAATTGATCTACCTTTGGATATATAGCCCTAACTATAAAAACTTCACCTTTGATCAAACATTGAACTTTACTAACGAGTCTTGAGAAGTTAGTTGCCCTTGAGTTATTAATTTAAAAAATTATATATTATCCTTGTTCTTTGAGGCTCAATTCATTGGCAGTTCTTTCTTCAGACAGACTCTACAATGTTTATAAAGCTTGAAAAAAGGCAAAAATTACTGGCTACAACACCATATGCATTCAATGTTAATATTGTATTTTGCACATTTTCAAGACCATTTATTTTACAAATGTTCTTCAAACGTTTGCTTCGTCGTTGGAAAGAAAATATTTTTTGATTACATCAAATCTTGACATTCTTAAACATTTAACACTAGTGAATTTCTCTTAAACTAATTAAGCCAGAGATCTAATTGCTTCATTTATACAAGAATTTCTCTTCAACTAACTATGCACATACAAGAAAGGAATTTCTCTTCAACTAACTATGCACATACAAGCAAGGAATTCCCTTCAACTAACTATGCACATACAAGCAAGGAATTTCTTTTCAACTAACTATGCACTTACACGCAATGAACTTCTCTTCAACTAAATAAGCACATTCAAGCAATGAATTTCTCTTCAACTAACTATGCACATACAAGCAATGAATTTCTCTTCATCTAACTATGCACATACAAGCAATGAATTTCTCTTCAACTAACTATGCACATATAAGCAATGAACTTCTCTTCAACTAAATAAGCACATTCAAGCAATGAATTTCTCTTCAACTAACTATGCACATACAAGCAATGAATTTCTCTTCAACTAACTATGCATACATAAGCAATGAACTTCTCTTCAACTAATTATGCACTTACACGCAATGAACTTCTCTTCAACTAAATAAGCACATTCAAGCAATGAATTTCTCTTCATCTAACTATGCACATACAAGCAATGAATTTCTCTTCAACTAACTATGCACATATAAGCAATGAACTTCTCTTCAACTAAATAAGCACATTCAAGCAATGAATTTCTCTTCAACTAACTATGCACATACAAGCAATGAATTTCTCTTCAACTAACTATGCATACATAAGCAATGAACTTCTCTTCAACTAATTATGCACTTACACGCAATGAACTTCTCTTCAACTAAATAAGCACATTCAAGCAATGAATTTCTCTTCAACTAACTATGCACATACAAGCAATGAATTTCTCTTCAACTAACTATGCACATACAAGCAAGGAATTTCTTTTCAACTAACTATGCACTTACACGCAATGAACTTCTCTTCAACTAAATAAGCACATTCAAGCAATGAATTTCTCTTCAACTAACTATGCACATATAAGCAATGAACTTCTCTTCAACTAAATAAGCACATTCAAGCAATGAATTTCTCTTCAACTAACTATGCACATACAAGCAATGAATTTCTCTTCAACTAACTATGCACATACAAGCAATGAATTTCTCTTCAACTAACTATGCATACATAAGCAATGAACTTCTCTTCAACTAATTATGCACTTACACGCAATGAATTTCTCTTCAACTAAATAAGCATATTCAAGCAATGAATTTCTCTTCAACTAACTATGCACATACAAGCAATGAATTTCTCTTCAACTAACTATGCATACATAAGCAATGAACTTCTCTTCAACTAATTATGCACTTACACGCAATGAACTTCTCTTCAACTAAATAAGCACATTCAAGCAATGAATTTCTCTTCAACTAACTATGCCCATACAAGCAAGGAATTTCTCTTCAACTAACTATGTACATACAAGTAATGGATTTCGCTTCAACTAACGTTATGCACTCACACGCAATGAATTTCCCTTCAACTAACTATGCACATACAAGCAAGGAATTTCTCTTCAACTAACTTTGCATATACAAGGAATCAATTTCTCTTTAAGTAACTAAGCACATACAAGCAAGAAATTTCTCTTCAATTAAATACGCTCATACAAGCAATGAATTTCTCTTCAACTAAATGTGCATATTCAAGCAATGAATTTCTCTTCACCTAACTAAGCACATACAAGCAAGGAATTTCTCTTCAACTAACTACGTACATACAAGCACTGGATTTCTCTTCAACTAATTATGCACTTACACAATGAATTTTTCTTCAACTAACTATACACATATAAGCAAGGAATTTCTCTTCAACTAACTATGTACATACAAGCACTGGATTTCTCTTCAACTAATTATGCTCTTACACAATGAATTTCGCTTCAACTAACTATGCACATACAAGGAATCAATTTCTCTTCAAGTAACTAAGCATATACATGCAAGCAATTTCTCTTCAACTAAATATGCACATACAAGCAAGGAATTTCTCTTCAACTAACTATGCATACACGCAATAAATTTCTCTTCAACTAACTAAGCTCTTGCAAGCAATGAATTTCTCTCCAACTAATTATGCATATAAAAGCAATGAATTTCTCTTCAACTAACTATGTATATACAAGCAAGGAATTTCTCTTCAACTAACTACGCATATACAAGCAAGGAATTTCTCTTCAACTAACTACGCATATACAAGCAAGGAATTTCTCTTCAACTAACTACGCATATACAAGCAAGGAATTTCTCTTCAACTAACTACGCATATACAAGCAAGGAATTTCTCTTCAACTAACTACGCATATACAAGCAAGGAATTTCTCTTCAACTAACTACGCATATACAAGCAAGGAATTTCTCTTCAACTAACTATGCATATACAAGCAATAAATTTCTCTTCAACTAAATATGCACATACAAGCAATGAATTTCTCTTCACCCAACTTTGCAGTTCTAACTTTCAAGAAAAATACTCCCATAGAACTGCAGCCCCACCAGAGGTCGCCCGTCGACCACGCGAACATCTTAAAACTTTCAAATTACGAGACAGCCCATTTTACCGCCTTGCAACCAAACACTTAAAAAGAAAAAAATAAGGGAGTCAATATTGTTATCTTGAAAGGCGATATAAGTAGCGGTTTGAAAGCAATAGACCAAGAAACCTCACATCCCGCCCCTTCGCTCCGTAACCTAGCAACATTGCTGCACCCTACTGTAGGCCCTGAGGGACACCTCCTCCTCCTCCCCTACTCCCCCCACCGGAGACCGCACTAATTATTGCTTAAACAGAGAAATAACCACACTGCAATTGCAAATCACCAGTTTGCATGGCCGTCAAGAGATCCGCCATTCTGAAACCGCTTCATGGCGTCTTGCCTTTACGATTTTCTTCTCCCCCAAACTTCGGCCGCAAAGTTTACCACACACAACCGACTGACACTTTTTAAATAGGGAGATATGCAGTCCTTATACCATCACCTTCTCCCCTTACCCCCTCTCCCCCTCCCTTCCCTTTCCCCTACCGAATCTCACCCACCACCAAGCAGCAGCAGCAGCTTGCTGGGAAAAAAAAAAAAAAAAAAAACCATTGCCCGTAGCTTGGCCGCATGGACGAGAAAGTAAGTACTCGGAGAGTTAATTGGTGTTTTCTTTAACGCTTAGAGGGACCCTCCTTTCGTTTAACGACTTCTAAAATGCTTTGCGAACTTGGCTCCGGAATTCTAACTTCTAACTCAGCATCAAATTTTGGAATTGTCATAGGAACCGATAAAGAAGTTTTGAGTCATTGCATAATGGTGAGGCGATGGTGAGGGAGGGGGTAGAGGGTGGTCATTGTGAGGGGGAGGGGGGACCAGGGGAACCAGGCGGACCAGGGGATGGTTACAGTGGCAAGAAAAAGTGTATGGATGGGCCATTAATACGCAATAACTGAGGCCATGCTCAATTTGCAAGCGTTGTTCAAGGATCTTCGACGAGAGTGCATTATTGGAAGAACCACTGGGCAGTTCTTACCTCCCTATCTCTCTCAGAGAGAGATAGAGACTCTCTCAGAGAGAGAGAGAGAGAGAGAGAGAGAGAGAGAGAGAGAGAGAAAGAGAGAGAGAGAGAGAGAGGGGGGGGGTAAATCATTCGAGTCCCAACATCATAGACCATCATCGTCAGGATTGGGGACCCAATCGTTGCTAAAACAATAAAAAATATATAGAGAGATTATTGACAGGATAAATGAATTCGAATCCATCAAAAACCATCAACGTTAGAATAGGGGGACCCTATCCTTGCTAAAAGAGAAAATATATAAGGAAATATTGGTGACTTGGAGGACGCTATTACCCGCAGAGAGACTTAATCAATCTTCATAAGAGCGATTTCAAATGCAAACGCAAGTTACATAACAGGAACATTTTTAAGATATAAAAAAGTTGGGAAATAATGGTCGACATTCTTCTGGATTTGGTTTCTAGTCCAATTAGAACACGGGACAATCTGCTTGTATCTATCTCTTGGCATCGTCGATTAAATTACCTTATCTTCCTCTTATCAAAATCGCCATCACGGTCATAGCATTGGAAAGGAGCACACCTTCTCGAGGCATCCAACGTACATTTTACAGATAAAAAAGAAATAGCATAGCATGTCTATGAACAGTGGTAGCCTGTTTGCCTAGCATTCGCAGCAGATCGCTCCCCACCCGGGACAGTGAGTTTAAGCTGTTTGCTGGGGAGGACACTGCTGTGTTTGGGCACCACAGTGGGTGGTTAGGCTTGCCCGGCTGTCGTTCTAGTGAGTGGCTATTCTGATGAAACTAGAAATAAAACCACACACCTTTAACCTTTAAATATTGGAAAAAATTTTCAGTTTCTCTTATTCTTCTATGGGCACCCTGTGTTAATTTCATTGGTGAGAGAGCAGAAATACAAGGACTTCTCCCTAGCTTGATGTTGAGGGCCAGCTTGGGCGCTGATCATATGTATATATGGTCTGTTTTTAGGGCGCTGTCACTGTCCCTTGCCTCTGCTATTCCTGAGTGACTTTTAAACCTTTAAAATGGTTGCAGTCCTATTCCAGTCATATGCAAGATCCTTTGAATTCTAAAGCGGAAGATTATGATAGGATTTTATTTGGCTTGTTATATGTGAAGTAGACCTAAAAATGAACAAATGGGGCATTAGAAGGTCGACGCGTTTACACAGCTACATACATTGATAAGGAAATATGATGTATAACTAAATACATCATCGAAATCTATGTTTTTTTTTTTTTTTTTTTTTTGGTCACTGCTAAGATTAAATATCTTAGCATTTCACTGGTAGATTTACGCCAAGTGATCTGATCTACCTTTAGTTTTCAAAGGTCAATCTATGGCATTATAAGTAGTTTTTAAAGATTTTTTTAATTGCCAAGATAAAATATCTTGACATTCCTGTGCCAAAATCACGCAAGTGGTCTGACCTATCTCTAGTTTTATAAGTAATTTATAAGTAATTTTTGGTTCTACGGATTCTACATAAAATTATTCGCCTTACTTTCAAACTACTGACACGAATATTGCTTAATAACAACATTTTGATCCACCCAAAAAACCAACATTGGTTAAACCCGCAATACTTTTCCTTTAACAAGCCTTCTGTCATGTCTTAACTTTCCCAGTCGAAACCTTTGCAAATAGCTTTCACAATTACTGTATTCTGATCTTCCTTACTGGTGCTTAAATCATTAGTCTGATTTTTATTGAAATTTTTTCCATTACACTGACATATCTTATTTGACCTTTCCAATCACATTATTACAGTTTTGGTACAATCGCAAACGTGTTCATTAACAAGCACATACAGTATAGTGTGTATGCAAATTTTCTTATTTTACATCATAACAAAAAAAAATATTGCATTATTTTGAACATTTGTAAACTGTTCGTGTGTACGGCATGGGAGCTTTTAAAGCAATAAGTTCTACATTAGTACAATTAGCTCTGAATATTAAGATTAATATGCATGATTTTATTCGGATTCTTAAAAAATTCCTTAATCTATTCATTGTTCGAAGACAAATCAAGGCATTTGGATGTAAATTGTTTTTATATAATTAACTTTACTTATTTTCTAAATCATGCTGAATGAAAAAAAATCAATTGTGCGACCCCAAATATAAGTCTGGTCTTCTACATCATAAGGCTCCATGCAACACAGTGTTCTAGACGTTTTATTCCAGCTGCGGAACTTCAGAAGTTCAAACTTGTTGCAATGTTCTTCTGTTGAACAGGTTGACATAAGTCTAAGTCTCTTTTCATAGTTTATATGACAGATATATTTCAACGTTACTGATCTTAAATTATTTTAGATTAGTTATTCATTACTTCTCATATACACAGTAACAGGTAGTTTATTTATTTCCTTTCCTCACTGGGCATTTTCCCTGTTGGAGCCCTAGGACTTATAGCATCCTGCTTTCCAACTAGTGTTGTAGCTTAGACAGTAATAACAAGAATAACAAGAACAAGAAGAACACGAAAAAGAACAAGAAGTAGTAGTTTAGCTAATAATAATAATAATAATAATAATAATAATAATAATAATAATAATAATAATAATAATAATAATAATAAAGAACAATCGAGAAATGGGTCCTAATATTTTACATACCATCAAATATCCCCAAACAAAACCAGTTTCATAACTAAGGAAAACTAATAATGGCACTCCACCATTCATTTCTGGACCACATA
>NC_090737.1:38766277-38768777 GCF_036898095.1 Palaemon carinicauda | reverse complement strand
ATTAAAAGCTCAAGATAGAGACGATTGGCAAAATCTAACCGAAGCCCTTTGTGTTAATAGGCGTAGGAGATGATGATGATGATGAGGTTCAAACTAGAACTTGCCTTTATTTCTCCTGACCAGAGAGAGAGAATAAAAAAGAGCGTGGCCACCATGCTTGGCCAAGTTTTAAGGCCTATGTATACAGTCCCCGGAAAATAACTGGTCCTAGTTTATAGCTGTGGTTTCGGCCTTCACGTATTCGTGAATCTCAGTTGAGTACAGTGACTGGGATCACCCAACTCATGGCTGTTCCTAAAGTAGAAACAAGTGATGTTCGAAAGTCCAAGATACCATTTCTGAGAACGTCCTGTAGAAAGTTTAAAACACGAAGCGCATTCATGCGAAATAGAATTCTACCTCTTATTTCTTCTTTGTCTGCATCTTTTCCCACTTTTATGTGGGGTCGATGTTTCTGACCAGCTATCTCCATCTACCTCTGTCCCACACTTCATCACCGGTTAATCCCTTTGATCGAAGGTCATCCTTGATACAGTCCATCCACCTTCGCTTTGGTCTCCCTCTCCTTCTCGTTCCCTGTACCTCCATTTTCCTCACCCTCCTCCCAATATACTGTTCATCTCTTCTCATGACATGACCATACCACCTAAGTCTACTTTCTTGGATCTTATCTGATAGTTTTCTAACTCCTGTGGTACCCCTATTTACTTTCATTCCGTATCTTTCATTTTCACAACATTCAATGGTCATATTTCAGGCGAAATAGAATTATAGAAAAATGAAAGGATTCTGGTAAAATATTTAATGACTCGAATTCACTGTCAGACTACAGTATACAGATTCTAACTGTGTCCCTCAACGAACAGGTCAAAGACTAAAAACATAAAAGATTAAAACTACTTTAAGTACTTAATTTTATTTACCTACGCACTTAAAAGTACCTAGGGAATTAGAATTATAGCAAAATAAAATGATTTAAATATTCAATGACTCTAATTCAGTGTCAGACTACAGTAAACAGATATTCTAACACTCTCTAGAGTAAGCAGATCAAGGTTCAAAAGCATCAAAGATCAAAAGTACTTATATTTGAAGTCTGCATCATAAATAGATTACATGAGTAACATTGCTCTCCAAGCGAATGTACCATAATTATGTAAATAAAGAACATAAAACAAATTCAGACAGTCACATAAAGTGCTCTTAGTTATACAACAACAGGATCCAACAACAAATCAGAATTTAATTTTTTTTTTTCACAGTTTATCAGTAAATGTGCTGAATTTTCCATGACTACGAAATCCTGCAATCTTACCTAAAAAGTATTAATCTCGATTTTCTTTTATTAATTTACATAGAATTGTTTAAAAAGAATCTTAAGGAGATCAGATAAAACTAATAAACCTCTATTAGAATAATACTGTGTGCTTGGAATAAAACTTGTGATTTCATACTACCGTAGACGGTAATATTAAATATTTTTTCAAATTTTGACCACTTTGTGAATAGTGTTTTGTTTTAGGAGCATCCTAATGTTTCTTGACAAATTAACTGCCATATTACTTAGGGAATATGACATTAAATAAGAAATGTAGTTGTAAAAAAAAAAAAAAAATGTTTATCTAACTATCGATATTCTCTTTCTGAGTGTAGATACCTTAACGCGGCGAAATGGATTGTGTATCGCCCTGATCAGCAAAGCTGTACTAATCAGACACACTCATACTAGGATGTTTTGCTGTACACGATTAAACAAAAGTCTCCATCATTATTAATCCGCACTAACCAGTGGTGATGAAAACTGCCCAAACCCCAAATATGATTAAAGACACATTTAAGACCTTTATCCGGCTACATTTTTTGTTGTTGTGTGTGTGTGTGTCTGTGTGTGTGTATTTATATGTATATATATGTGTGTGTATGTACATATATAAATATACAAAACCTATTATTATTCTATATATATATATATGTATATGTATGTGTATATATATATATATATATATAGATATATATAATGTATACACACATACATATATATATATATATATACTGTATACACACACTCACACACACATACACACACATACACACACACACACATATATATATATATATATATACTGTATACACACACATACACACACACACATATATATATATATATATATATAAATATATATAGCACTATAAACCTAATAGCTTCTGGTTACTAGAAACGCACTCACGGTTAAGAGATACAGGACTAATAAAAAGTGAGAGACGATCAGTCTTCTGTGAAATGATGGTCAGAGTCTCGAACCGTGAATAGACACCATAAACTCGAGAGTAGACGAGAACAAATTAAACTCTCTCTCTCTCTCTCTCTCTCTCTCTCTCTCTCTCTCAAACTTCATATTACTCCCTTCCATTTCTATTTCTCCATTCGACCAGTCATTGCATAATCTCAAAGTTGATTTAAAGTACAGATACAGTGTTTAGACATTTTATGGTTATATGA